>NC_070602.1:4696923-5003461 GCF_027172205.1 Podarcis raffonei
AGCCCAAGAAATGTTTTCAGGTCTGCAAAGGCACAGGTGGAGGTTTAAGCCATGGGCGCGGGTGGCGCTGTGGTCTAAACCACAGAGTCTAGGGCTTGCCGATCAGAAGGTCAGTGGTTCGAATCCCAGTGATGGGGTGAGCTCCCGTTGCTCGGACCCTGCTCCTGCCCACCTAGCAGTTCGAAAGCAAGTCAAAGTGAAAGTAGATAAATAGGTACCACTCCGGCAGGAAGGTAAACGGTGTTTCCATGTGCTACTCTGGTTCGCCAGAAGCGGCTTAGTCATGCTGGCCACATGACCCGGAAGCTGCCTGCGGACAAACACCAGCTCCCTCGGCCTATAGAGCGAGATGAGCACGCAACCCCAGAGTCGTCCGCGACTGGACCTAATGGTCAGGGGTACCTTTACCTTTAGGCAAACTAAGGCCTGGGGGCTGGATCTGGCCCAATCACCTTCTAAATCCGGCCCATGGATGGTCCAGGGAATCAGTGTGTTTTTACACGAAAAGAATGTGTCCTTTTATTTAAAATGCATCTCTAGGTTATTTGTGGGGCATAGGAATTCGTTCATTCCCCCCCCCAAAAAATATAGTCCGGCCCCCCACAAGGTCTGAGGGACAGGGGACTGGCCCCCTGCTGAAACAGTTTGCTGACCCCTGGTTTAAGCGCTCGGGGCTTAACTGGAGGGGGGCATTCACTTTGGCCGCCACTCATGCTGGTTTATGTCAAGGATCATTGGACCGGTGACAGGCAGACATCCTACAGATAGAGACAGGAAGTGCATGTTCTGAAATGTAACGGAAGTCATCCGACCACACACTCCCAGCCACAAAAAAGGTTTACCTTTTGCGTTCACCCACCCCCTCATAATGCAAGTTCTCCAGGCAGCAAATGAACCCCGTCCGGTTTGAAGCAAGAGCATAAAATAACGTGCAACAAACGCAGCTTGGTGTTCAAGCCACTTTCGCTACACATTAATAATAATAATAATAATAATAATAATAATAATAATAATAATAATTTTTATTTATACCCCTCCCTCCCCAGCCAAGGCCGGGCTCAGAGCGGCTTACAAGCAATAATAAAAACAAGTTGAATGAATACAACTTAAAAACAAAATTAAAATACAACATTAAAATATTGAAACATTAAAATATTAAAATGCAGCCTCATCGCAGGAGAAAAGGGAAAAGAAAAAAGAAAGAGGCGGAGGGAATCAAATTGGCTCTAAGCCAAAGGCCAGGCGGAACAACTCTGTCTTACAGGCCCTGCGGAAAGAAATCAGATCCCGCAGGGCCCTGGTCTCATGAGACAGGGCGTTCCACCAGGCCGGGGCCAGTGTTGAAAAGGCCCTGCCTCTGGTTGAAGCTAATCTAACTTCCTTAGGGCCCGGGACCTCTAGGGTCTTGCTAGTTATGGACCTTGAGGCTCTCTGTGGGGCAGACCGGGAGGCGGTATTATTATTATATTAGAGGTGGCCTTTGCCAATTGGGGCCGATGGGAGTTGTAGTCCCAAACCTCCAGAGGCTGCCAAATTGGCAAAGGCTGGCTTAGCATGCCTCTTCACCAACTTCACCTGTGGGACGCCGGCATGCTTGCAAACCCGCCTTTCCTTCCAATCAGAGCACCCAGATTCTTGTAGAGAAAGGAGATTACAAAGCAACAAGGTTGAGAGTTTTCATGCACTCACAGAAACTGAAGATCCGGACAGGGAAATTGGGGGTTTCTGCACGGACTATGCTCCCCCGCTCGCTTTGCAAAGGACACTTTGGTCTTGCCTTATAAACGTCTTTTGTTCTCTATATAGGTTCCAGCTGGCTAATTACTTTCTCCTCCCCTTCACTGCCGACAGGTGGTCCTGTTTAAGATCTGATCCTCAGTTGTCACCTCCCCTCTCAGCAAAGCCCCTGTGCCTTTAACACCTGCATGGCAGGTCATAATTTAACCGGTATAACTCTGCACAAAGGGGTGCCCCCCTGTGGAATTCAGTGTCCCAAAAAAATATGGCGATGGCAAGCAGGTTCCCACCCCACCTCCGGTCGCAATTTTTATTTGTAATATCCAAGGCAACACGGTGACCAATGCGATGTCAATATAAACTCTTTATATAATCTATACAGAACAGTATAAAATATATGAAATATGCACTCTCTGCAAAACCAAATAAACAGAAATCTTATAAATCACTGAAAGTCACAAAACTTTACTATGAATCAGCAGCTTTTTGCTGGTTGAAAGAATGGCTACTTCTTGAAAACACAGACATTTTGGATTTGGAAGGTTTTAACAACGTATTTGGATGGCATGCATATCTGTGGTATGATAAGGTCAAAGCGCATAAAGCATTTAAAAACCATATTGTTAGGAAAGCATTGTTTAATGTTTGGATAAGATATAAGGATTTATTGGAAAATAAAACCCCAAGGTGGCTATCACCGATGGAAGCGAAAGCTCAGAAAAAGCTCAATATGGAGGTTAAATGACCGAAATATTGGGAAATTTTGGAACAAGATGGAGATAGACTAAAACTGCAGAGTTTTGAGAAACTAAAGAACAAAGTGCGAGACTGGCTTCATTATTATCAGATAATGGAGGCATATAATTTGGACAAGAAAATTGGCTTCCAGGTGGAAAAATCAAAATTAGAAACAGAACTGTTAGAACCCAAAACTAAGATTTTGTCAAGGATGTATAACTTGCTGTTGAAATGGAATACTCAGGATGAAACGGTGAAATCTGTTATGATTAAATGGGCACAAGATGTTGGACACAATATTATGTTTGCTGACTGGGAACATAGAATCATAGAATCATAGAGTTGGAAGAGACCACAAGGGCCATCGAGTCCAACCCCCTGCCAAGCAGGAAACACCATCAGAGCACTCCTGACATATGGTTGTCAAGCCTCTGCTTAAAGACCTCCAAAGAAGGAGACTCCACCACACTCCTTGGCAGCAAATTCCACTGTCAAACAGCTCTTACTGTCAGGAAGTTCTTCCTAATGTTTAGGTGGAATCTTCTTTCTTGTAGTTTGGATCCATTGCTCCGTGTCCGCTTCTCTGGAGCAGCAGAAAACAACCTTTCTCCCTCCTCTATGTGACATCCTTTTATATATTTGAACATGGCTATCATATCACCCCTTAACCTCCTCTTCTCCAGGCTAAACATGCCCAGCTCCCTTAGCCGTTCCTCATAAGGCATCGTTTCCAGGCCTTTGACCATTTTGGTTGCCCTCCTCTGGACACGTTCCAGTTTGTCAGTGTCCTTCTTGAACTGTGGTGCCCAGAACTGGACACAGTACTCCAGGTGAGGTCTGACCAGAGCAGAATACAGTGGCACTATTACTTCCCTTGATCTAGATGCTATACTCCTATTGATGCAGCCCAGAATTGCATTGGCTTTTTTAGCTGCCGCGTCACACTGTTGGCCCATGTCAAGTTTGTGGTCAACCAAGACTTCTAGATCCTTTTCACATGTAGTGCTCTCAAGCCAGGTGTCACCCATCTTGTATTTGTGCCTCTCATTTTTTTTGCCCAAGTGCAATACTTTACATTTCTCCCTGTTAAAATTCATCTTGTTTGTTTTGGCCCAGTTCTCTAATCTGTCAAGGTCGTTTTGAAGTGTGATCCTGTCCTCTGGGGTGTTAGCCACCCCTCCCAGTTTGGTGTCATCTGCAAATTTGATCAGGATGCCCTTGAGTCCATCATCCAAGTCGTTGATAAAGATGTTGAATAAGACCGGGCCCAAGACAGAACCCTGTGGCACCCCACTAGTCACTCTTCTCCAGGATGAAGAGGAACCATTGATGAGCACCCTTTGGGTTCGGTCAGTCAGCCAGTTACAAATCCACTGAGTGGTAGCATAGTCAAGACCGCATTTTACCAGCTTCTTTACAAGAATATCATGGGGCACCTTGTCAAATGCCTTGCTGAAATCAAGGTAGGCTACATCCACTGCGTTCCCTTCATCTACCAGGCTTGTAATTCTGTCAAAAAACGAGATCAGGTTAGTCTGACATGACTTATTTTTCAGAAATCCATGCTGACTATTGGTGATCACAGCATTCCTTTCTAGGTGCTCACAGACTGTTTGCTTAATGATCTGCTCCAGAATCTTCCCTGGTATTGATGTCAGACTGACTGGGCGGTAATTATTTGGGTCCTCTCTTTCCCCCTTTTTGAAAATAGGGACAACATTTGCCCTCCTCCAGTCTGCCGGGACTTCGCCTGTTCTCCAGGAATTCTCAAAGATGACTGCCAGTGGTTCTGAAATCACATCTGCCAGTTCTTTTAATACTCTTGGATGCAGTTCATCTGGCCCTGGAGACTTGAATACATCTAGACTAGCCAAGTATTCTTGGAACAGTTATGGACCACAGGTATGAAGTTTACGGCATGCAATGCCCTAAGAGAGAATATTATGAAAATGATATACAGGTGGTACATGACCCCAGTCAAGCTTGCAAAAATCTATCACTTGCCCGATAATAAATGTTGGAAATGTAAAGAAACAGAAGGTACATTCTTTCACCTTTGGTGGACGTGCCCAAGGATTAAGGCTTTCTGGGAGACGATATATAATGAATTGAAAAAGGTATTTAAATATACCTTCTTGAAGAAACCAGAGGCCTTTCTCCTGGGCATAGTCGGCCAATCGGTGTTAAAGAAGGATAGAACTTTCTTTATGTACGCTACAACAGCAGCAAGAATACTTATTGCAAAGTATTGGAAGACACAAGATCTACCCACCCTGGAAGAATGGCAGATGAAGGTGATGGACTACATGGAATTGGCGGAAATGACTGGCAGAATCCGTGACCAGGGAGAAGAGTCGGTGGAAGAAGACTGGAAGAAATTTAAAGACTATTTACAGAGATATTGTAAAATTAATGAATGCTAGAATGATGTTGGATTGAAATTAAGTGGTTTCTAGCTGTAATGGTATAAAAGAATATGAAAAAATGTTTTTTTATAAGTAAAAATTTAATGTTATAACAACTTAAGATTAAAGATCAGGGTAGAATAAAGAGGGAAAGAAACTGCTGAGCTAATAAATTGAATTGGAATACAAAAAAGGGAGGTATGAGGAGGTCCGGGAAACAAGTAAATGAAAAATAATGTGATGAAAAGATGGATTGTTTTTAACTATTTTTATTTTGTATATTTTCTTTTTTCTTTTTCTATTTTGTAATGTGAAAACCCTAATAATTTTTTTTTATAAAAAAAGAAAGTCACAAAATATGCACTCTTGATGGATTCTCTTGAAAACACACACACACACACACACACACAATCACTGTTCACTATGTCTGTTTGCGGACGACTTTGGCAGCGCTCGACGTCATAAAACAAAGCTTTACGGCTTGTTTTCACCAGATAAGAATCTGACCCCTTGCTTCTTTCAGAGACTTGCACAGTCTACAAAGACTTTCAGAGACTTATAAGACTTATGTCTATTTGATTCTATGTTTTGGTTCTATGTTACATATTTTTAACTGCTGTTATATCTGTATTGTCCCTGTTATACCCAATTGCAAATTTAATAATAATAATAATAATAATAATAATAATAATAATAATAATAAATTTATTTATACCCCGCCCTTCCTGGTTCAAAAACCGGGCTCAGGGCGGCTAACAACAAATATAAACCACTTAGTTATAAAAGCAGCATAAAATACAGTATATAAACATGAATAACAATAAAATTCAAAAATCAAAAATCAATTTAGGGGAAATAAGCATTGGATAATCCCCAAGGCTAGCTGGCTGAATTGGTCCTACTTGGGCCAGCAAGGAGGCCGGGGGAGAATTAGTTGTGGGGTCTCCCTATTGTGTTTTATGATTTGCCTGATACTGTATGTGAGCTGGAGATAGTCTGCGACTGAAATAATAAATTTGTATTTGTTCTTCCTAATGTTTAGTCGGATTTGCAAAAGGCTCATTACCGCTGGTTTCCAACGAAGGCAAAATTCTGCCTGTTTACAATTGATATACGTGTGTATATTTGAAAAGTAAGCGAAATGTACAAGAGAAGCCAAACAGAGGACGCCCACGGGAGCAAAAGAAGTAAACACATAAGAGGAAAAGAAGAAGACGTTTCAAACTTCAAAGCCTGTGTTGCAACTAATATCAAGCGTAGTTTAAACATGACAGCAACTTAAACATTGCAACGTACCGTATCACAAATCTTTAGAAGAGGAGGCCAGCGTAGCCTAGCGGTTCCTTCACATTCCTGTCCGAGTCACTGTTAAAATGGCTTTTCCCCTCCCGCATGGAGGAAAAATAGCCCGGAGCTGAGAGTTAAATAGAACCTCCATGTCTATGCGCAGTCTACCTGCGATACTCTGCCTGTCAGTTTTTGGCTACCTGCTGCTGGAAACAGAGTGCTGGCTGGGAAGGACCTGCCAGTCAAGCCCTTACATCAAGGTTGGAACAAAAGTTTTGAAAACCACACATTGCATTTGTTTCTCTCCCTCTTCTTCCAAGCCCTTGAGATGTTTTGGGATTCCGACAAGGTTTCTTTTTTTTAAAAAAAATGCTTTTTATTGATTTTCACAAACATAAATAAAATTTAAACTTTCACATTCAACATTTTGTGTCGTCTTATTTACCCTGCGCAATTTCGCGCCCGGACTTCCCTCCTGCCCTGCTTTGGTTTTCCTAATTTACATCTTCTCTTACAGATTCATATTTGCCCTCTATTCACATCACAGGATTTATATTAGCCCTGCTACAGTTTTTAAACTTCTGCACTAAATTCGTATGTACACAACAAATTTACTCCACTCCTCTTCAAACTTCGCCACTTTTTGGTCTCGGATTTTATAGGTCATTTTTGCCAATTCTGCATACTCAAATAATTTTGTCTACCCCTCCATTATGGTTGGGATCTCCTGGGATTTCCACTTTTGGGCTACGAGAATCCTAGCGGCAGTCGTGGCGTACTGAAATAATTTACGGTCTTCTTTCCTCACTTCATCTCCTATTATCCCTAATAAAAAAGCCTCCGGTTTCTTTGGGAATGTATATTTGAAAAGGTTTTTTCAACTCATTATATATCGAGTCCCAAAACTTTTTCATCTTTTCACATGTCCACCACATATGGTAGAATTCGCCATCCTTTAATTTGCACTTCCAGCAGGCTTTATTACTCAATCTGTACATTTTTGCCAATTTAACCGGGGTAATATATCACTAAGGGACACGGGTGGCGCTGTGGGTTAAACCACAGAGCCTAGGGCTTGCTGATTGGAAGGTCGGCAGTTCGAATCCCTGCGACGGGGTGAGCTCCCGTTGCTCGGTCCCTGCTCCTGCCAACCTAGCAGTTCGAAAGCACGTCAAAGTGCAAGTAGATAAATAGGTACCGCTCCGGCGGGAAGGTAAACGGTGTTTCCGTGCGCTGCTCTGGTTTGCCAGAAGCGGCTTAGTCATGCTGGCCACATGACCCGGAAGCTGGACGCCGGCTCCCTCGGCCAATAAAGCGAGATGAGCACCGCAACCCCAGAGTCGGCCATGACTGGGCCTAATGATCAGGGGTCCCTTTACCCTTTAATATACCACCTGTACATCATTTCCCCTAGGTTTTCTTTTAAGGTGGAGCACGCTGTAAACCTCATACCTTCCTTCCATAGTCTTACCCAGTTGTTGTACTCAATATTGTAACCAAAGTCGACTGCCCATTTTATCGTGACTTCTTTCATCCTTGGTGTTCCATTCGAGCAAATAGTCATACATTTTAGACAAAAGTTTTGTTCTACCCTCTAAGATTTCTGTTTGGTATTTTGACTTTTTTTCGCTGGGGATTCCGACAGGGTTTCTTTTTCTTTTCTTTTCCCAAATGCTTTTTATTGAGATTTAAGAACACCAACACCAACCAACAAAAACATCAAGTCTTATTACATATATCCTACTTTATGCTCCATAGAGCTGTTGACTTCCGTCCTTCCCTTCCGCAAGTCTTCTTGTTTCAATCTATAATTCACAGTTTCATTGGTTAAAAATTACACCGTGACATAGGATTTAATTCAATCCTGCTAACATTTTCATATTTCTACAGTTCTCACTTATATAAACCATAAATTTACTCCATTCTTTTTGGTAATTCGTCTCCTCCTGATTGCGAATTCTGTGTGTCAATTTTGCCATTTCAGCGTATTCAACCAACTTTATCTGCCATTCCCTTACAGTCGGAATCTGCTGTGACTTCCACTTTTGGGCTATCAAATTCTAGCTGCTGTTGTTGCATACAGATATAATCTTTGGTCTGTCTTCTTAATATCTTCTCCCACCAAGCCTAGCAAAAATTCTTCCGGCTTTTTTGGAACCGACAAGGTTTCTTAATGGGGACAAGGCAGTCAATTCACATGCAATGTTCGCTTTCTTTCTTTTTTTCTCAGCCCTTGGCGTTTTTTTTAATAAAATAAAATAAAATATCTTTTTTATTTATGACGTGCGGTTTGAAATTTTGAAAGACGAGCGGAGCCCAACTGGAAAGGGGCCAGCAAAAATGAGTGGTAATGAGCCCGTTTCCATGGAGACGGCTTCATTAGCATGCTGGCGTACGGCGATGGTTTGCTCATCTCATCTCGGGGAAGCGAGGTTTCAAAAGGGTTTGGCAAGAGAGGAGAAGGAATAGCCCCCCACCCCGTTCCGCAGGTCAAAAGAAATATATGTATGTTTTTCCTTGTCTCAGAAACAAGGAGGGCATTGTGACTGTTGCTGACTTGGCAGCGCTGAGTTCCAATCTCGCTCTCTCTTCGCCACCTTCAGAGGAATTCCCCCCCTGAAAATTCAAAATATGCCGAAAGGCGATGGGAGTTTGAGCAGTCGGAAGCAAGGCATTTCAGAACCAGAGATCTGCATGTGGGGAACAGAGAAGATAAGCTGGGAACAGGACAGTTGCACTTATTTCAGGGCACACCGAGAGGAAAAATCATAAAAACTCGGATGAACGACCTCATTTGAACATTGCGATTGCAGCATACATTTAAAGAGCTATGATATGACTTTGCACAGTCATGGCTCCCCAAAAAAGAATCCTGTGAGTTGTAGTTTCTTGCGAGTGCTGGGAGCTGTTATTCCCACTCCCGGAACCACAGTTCAAAATGGGTTTTGATAATCAATTCCTCTTCATTGGGAAATCTGGGAATCGAACCACCTAGGGGCGCAGCAATGAAATCGCAAACACAATTTGCAAAGCTAAGCAGGGTCCAGGATGGTTCCAAATTGGATGGGAAACCATATGTTGAGATTCCTGCATTGAAGGGGTCAGACTACATGGCCCTCAAGGTCCCTTCCAATTCTACGATTCTATGAATTGCAGCTCCCTGGGAGGAAAGAGGTCTCTTAACAAAACTTAAAGGTAAAGGGACCCCTGACCATTAGGTCCAGTCGTGGACGACTCTGGGGTTGCGGCGCTCATCTCGCTTTACTGGCCGAAGGAGCCGCCGTACAGCTTCCGGACCATGTGGCCAGCATGACTAAGCTGCTTCTGGCGAACCAGAGCAGCACACGGAAACGCCGTTTACCTTCCCGCCAGAGCGGTACCTATTTATCTACTTGCACTTTGATGTGCTTTCAAACTGCTAGGTTGGCAGGAGCTGGGACCGAGCAACGGGAGCTCACCCCGTCGCGGGGATTCGAACTGCCGACCTTCTGATCGACAAGTCCTAGGCTATGTGGTTTAACCCACAGCACCACCTGCGTCCTTAACAAAACTTAGAATCATAGAATCATAGAGTTGGAATAGACCACAAGGGCCATCGAGTCCAACCCCCTGCCAAGCAGGAAACACCATCAGAGCACTCCTGACATATGGTTGTCAAGCCTCTGCTTAAAGACCTCCAAAGAAGGAGACTCCACCACACTCCTTGACAGCATCTTAGCATCTTTAAAAAAACCTACAACTCGCATGGTCATTTGGGGTGAAGCCACGACTCCAAAGTGATACCACAGAGCTTCAAATGTATGGTGTTCTCTCACAATGTCCAGATGTTGATCCGGTTTCTGGGTACTGGGTTCAAATCCTGCAGAGCAGCTGCTGGTGGACAGTGCAGACAATACTGGGCTAGATGGATTCCGATTGCAGCTTGCTACACACTGGTCTGTGCTTTCAGACCAGTTCCGCCGTTCGAGAGCTGATACTGCCTGTCTTCTCCGGCAGAACGTAGGCCACTTCACACACTGCAAAATGCCAAGTGTGGCTTCCCGAGGTCTATCCTAGCATGGCCATAGCACAGTGATGGCCAAACATGGTCCTCCAGCTGTTTGGCCATCACTGCCCTAGCATATGATGCTCAACGGACAGATTATACCAGCTTTTGCCAACCTGGTGCCTTCCAAATGTTTTGTACTACAATTCCCATCAGCCCTTGCCAGCAGGCTGGATGACAGATTATTTCCTATGAGGAAAATGCCCTCATTGTAGGAATTCTGCAACATGCAAAAGAACCATTTGAATCCATAACAACAACAACAACAACAACAACAACAACAACAACAATTTATATATACCCCGCCCATCTGGCTGGGTTTCCCCGGCACTCTGGGCGGCTCCCAACAGAATATTAAAAACACAATAAAACATCAAACATTAAAAACTTCCTTAAACAGGGCTGCCTTCAGATGTCTTCTAAAAGTCAGAAAGTTGTTTATTTCCTTGACATCTGGTGGGAGGGCGTTCCACAGGGCGGGGGCCACTACCAAGAAGGCCCTCTGCCTGGTTCCCTGTAACCGCACTTCTTGCAGGGAGGGAACCGCCAGAAGGCCCTCAGAGCTGGACCTCAGTGTCCGGGCAGAACAATGGGGGTGGAGACGCTCCTTCAGGTATACTGGGTCGACGCCGTTTAGGGCTTTCATGGTCAGCAGCAACACTTTGAATTGTGCTCGGAAACGTACTGGGAGCCAATGCAGATCTCTCAGGACCGTTGATTGATTGATTGATTGATTGATTGCATCCTATAATTTAGTACAGTGGTACCTCAGGTTAAGTACTTAATTCGTTCTGGAGATCTGTTCTTAACCTGAAGCACCACTTTAACTAATGGGGCCTCCTGCTGCCACACCGCCGGAGCACAATTTCTGTTCTCACCCTGAAGCAAAGTTCTTAACCCAAGGGACTATTTCTGGGTTAGCGGAGTCTGTAACCTGAAGCATATGTAACCCGAGGTACCACTGTATAGCTTTTTTTGCAAAGAGGCTTTGGGCTTATGCTCCAGAGAGCTCTAGCTCGGCTTTAGCCTTCTTGGTTTTTCACTGCCCTTTTTCAAGGGAGGAGGGAAAATATTCATTCTGCAAAGGCTTGAGTGAGCTATGAAAAGTACTGGGAGGTTTTTAAAACTCCATAATGGAAGGTCTCTGGATTGTTTAGCTGGCAAAGAAAGAAAGAAAGAAAGAAGAGAAAGAAAAATGGGAAACAGAACTTTGTAACGGATGGGAAGTATCGCTTAGTTAAACAAGATCTGGACAGCCGGCTAATTGATGGCAAGCGAGACGCCCCACGCTGGAACGTTGACAGATGACATTTATGTTATTTTCAGGCACTCGCAGATTTTCTCCCTCAAATGTTGGCAAGTAGCAAAGATTTAACAGGCACAACAGCTCACAACAGCCTGGAGGCGTTTGGTCACGTGAGCCTCAAAGTGGCATTGCAACTCCTGCTCATGAATATGTAAAGAAGACTGATAGGGATTTGCACAAAAGAGGGTGGAGGAAGTTCAGAAAAGGACCAAACACATTGATTCGTATGCTTGGTCTTGTTGTTCTGGATATGGGAGAAAGGGGAGTCATGTCGTGCTAGAACGGACCTCCTTTGCTTGTCCCCGTGCTAGTCTAGGTTTGTTGGTTAATTTTCCTAGTAGGTACATTTCGGCACCAGTGGTCTATACACACACAAACAAACCATACTGCAAACCAAGTAAACGCAACAAACCAAGATCTGGACGCTTCAATATCTTGCTATGCCAACAAAAATAAATAACTATACAAATAAAGGTCCATCCCGCATAACGCTGACCCCAAAATCCCGGCGCAAACACTATGCAATAGAACAAAAGATCATTATCCCCCCCCTTCACACCTATCTCTCTCCTCTCTTTCCCTGCAATATCTTGGATAATAGTATCTCATACTGAAAGTGGAGAGGCTATATGTTCTTTTCCCGTGCTTATTTGCTTGTACAGCGGTACGTCTGGTTGCAGACGGGATCCATTCCAGAGGTCCGTTCGTAACATGAAAAGCCCGCAACCTGAAGCACCGTATCTGCGCATGTGCACGGCTGATTTGGCGCTTGTGCACATGCGCAAAGCACGATTTAGAGCTTGTGCGCATGCACGAGTGGCAAAACCCGGAAGCAACCCTTTCCGGTACTTCCGGGTCACCGTGGGATGCAACCTGAAAAAACGGAACATGAAGCAAACGTAACATGAGGTATGGCTGTATTGTAACACACCAAATCTTCAATAAAAAAGAAAAGGGAAAGGAACAAGGGGATGGAGCGACCCCCTATCATAGAAGCTTAGAGTTGAAAGGGACCCCCCAAAGGTCATCTAGTTCAACCCCCTGCAATGCAGGAATCTTGGCTAAAACATCCAGGACAGATGCTTAGAAATCTCCAAGGAAGGAAAGTCCACCACCTCTCCTGGGAGTCTGTTCCACTGCTGAGCAGCTCTTTCTGTCAGAAAGCTTTTCCAAGTGGTTTTTTTTTGGAATCTCCTTTCTTGTGACTTGAAGCCATGGGTTCGAGTCCTCCCCTCCAGAGCAGGAGAAAACAAGCATACTCCCTCCTCCATGGGACAGCCCTTAAGATGTTTGAAGATGGCTATCATATCTCCTCTCAGTCTCCTCTTTTTCAGACTAAACATACCCAGCTCCTTCAAGAGCTCCTCATAAGGCTTCGTTTCCAGACCTCTGATCATCCCGGTCGCCCTCCTCTGCACACCTTCCTGCTTGTCAACATCCATCTTAAATTGTGGTGCCCAGAATTGGACACATATTCCAGGTGTGGTCTGACTAAGGCAGAATAGAGTAGTACTATTACTTCCCCCCAGTAGTGATGTATGGAAGTGAGAGCTGGACCATAAAGAAGGCTGGTCGCTGAAGAACTGATGCTTTTGAATTCTGGTGCTGGAGGAGACTCTTGAGAGTCCCGTGGACTGCAAGAAGATCAAACCTCTCCATTCTGAAGGAAATCAGCCCTGAGTGCTCACTGGAAGGACAGATCCTGAAGCTGAGGCTCCAAGACTTTGGCCACCTCATGAGAAGAGAAGACTCCCTGAAAAGACCCTGATGTTGGGAAAGATGGAGGGCACAAGGAGAAGGGGACGACAGAGGGTGAGATGGTTGGATAGTGTTCACGAAGCTACCAGCATGAGTTTGACCAAACTGCGGGAGGTGTGGAAGACAGGAGTGCCTGGCGTGCTCTGGTCCAGGGGGTCACGAAGAGTCGGACATGACTAAACGACTAAACAACAACAATTACTTCCCTTGATCTGGACACTAGACTTCTGTTGATGCAGCTTAGAATAATAGCATTAGCTTTTTTTGCTACTGCATCACACTGTGGCCTCATGTTACCCTTTTGGTCCACCAAGACCCCTAGATCCTTTTGACGTGTACTCCTAGTAAGCCAGGTGTCCCCCGTCTTATATTTGTGCACCTGGTTCTTCCTGCCTAAGTGCAGAACCTTACGTTTGTCCCTACTGAAATCCATTTTGTTAGCTTGCACCCAGTTCTCCATTTCCTGAAAGCCACAGAGACAATATGCTATACTAGAGTCTTCATACGTCAGGGCTGGGCATTGCTATAAAGAAAGCCTCCATAATCAACTAAAACCAAATTTTAAAATTATTTTCTGGTATGGAAAATCTGTAATTTCCTCTGTCTTCTGCAAACCCAGCTCCCAAATCAGATACTGGGATTTTTGGCCCTTCCAGACTGGGTGGGTATACAGTGGTGCCCCGCAAGACGAATGCCTCGCAAGACGAAAAACTCGCTAGACAAAAGGGTTTTCCGTTTTTTGAGTCGTTCCGCAAGACGAATTTCCCTATGGGCTTGCTTCGCAAGACGAAACATCTTGTGAGTTCTTGCGAGTTTGTTTCCTTTTTCTTAAAGCCGCTAAGCCGTTAATAGCCGCTAAGCCGCTAAGCCGTTAATAGCCGCTAAGCCGCTAAGCCGCTAATAGCCGCTAAGCCGCTAATAGCCGTGCTTCGCAAGACGAAAAAGCCACAAGACGAAGAGACTCGCGGAACGGATTAATTTCGTCTTGCGAGGCACCACTGTATTCCACAACATGTCATTGATGCAATACCAGTGCATTTAGTGATGGATTTATCAGTCTGCTTACATGTCCTGCAATGCTCCCCCAATGTAAAGGCTTTATTGCCCTTGAGGTGAAGGGCACCCTTGTGCCCTGTGCAATGAAAGGAGAACAAAAATTAAACTGGAATATAATCATAAAAACTTGCAGGGTTTTAGCAGGAGCCTACGTGACGTGCATAGACCGGAAACGAAGAATTATGTCCACTGCAAAATTTTTGCAGGCACAAACAAGTATTGAACACAGGCTGGCGTACCACAGAAGTGATTCTATCATGAGCAAAATTCATCATTAATGCACCAGAGAAAGGGCAAACTTGTTTAAGGCTTCGAAGCAAAAGTTAGCATGGTGACAAAATCAGACGTACCAAGCAAACGAATGCAAAGGTTCCATTGATGCTGTAGCAAAGCCTGCTCTTAACTTTACAATCTCCTGCGAAGGTATTCCAAAAGGATGCCTGTTTCTGCTTGTTATTACACACCAGAGAGGCAGTTAGAGAAACAGTAACTCCTTCACTAAGCTACAGAGGATCTGGTTGGCAGGACAAGGTAGGCATTGTCCAGAGAGCAAGCTGTGTGCCCGCTGAGCTGCTGCTGCGATTTAGCAGGTATGGGAAAGGAGACATTTATTTTATTTTTAAAAAGGGAATGAGGAACTAAAAAGAGTTTGAAGCACAGGGCCTAATTCAACCCTGTTTAGCTGCCATCCTACACACCCTGACTTGGGAGTAAGCCTCATGGGACTCAGAGCTGGATAGCTCAGTCAGTAGAGCATAAGACACTTAATCTCAGGGCTGTGGGTTCGTTGCATGTTGGGCCAGATGGGCGGGGTACAAATAATAAATTATTATTATATTATTATATCCTTTCACACCAAGAGTCTGGAGCAGATGCAGATGAACACTGGAGCACCTTTAAGAAGAGGACCAAGCTGGATGTGATGAAGAAGAGCCGAGATTAGGATCTGGCGCCACCCCTCTCGCTGCCAGCCGGCCGGTGGCTGCAAACACTGCTCCCTTTGCCCACGTGGTTTGATTTCAAACCATGCCAGCGAAGGAAGCACTTCCCCGAGGGCTTGCTGTCGGCCCTGATCAGCTGTTTGGTGACATAATTGTTTTGGCAGCAGATATTTGGGTGAGTCTCAGCAGTCGCGAGGCAGGATACACATTCAGTTCCTCTGCTGGTGTTGCTCAGTTGGTTAGAGGAAATGAAGAAGGACCTGTTGTTTAAGGAAATGATTTCTCCTCTGCTGGCGGCAAGGCTGGAGGTGGCTCAATGGCGGAACCAGACAGAACCTTTATCTATGGTACCGAAGAATGTTCTCTGGAGGAAAATATTACCTGCATGGTGACATGATGATGATGATATTTTATTTATATCCCGCCCTCCCCAGCCGAAGCCGGACTCAGAGCGGCTAACAACAATAAAATAACACAACATTCTAAAATCATTTCATTATAAAATCAATTCAAATCAAATTAATGGCAACCATTGGGCTAGAGTTCTGTGAGGATTGCTAAAGGAGGGGGTCAGGCTGTGCCCTGGCCAAAAGTCTAGTGGAACAGCTCTGTCTTGCAGGCCCTGCGGAAAGATGTCAAGTCCCACAGGGCCCTAGTCTCTTGGGACAGAGCGTTCCACCAGATTGGAGCCACGGCCGAAAAAGCCCTGGTTGTGGTTGAGGCCAGCATAACCTCCTTGTGGCCTGGGACCTCCAAGATGTTTTTGTTTAAAGACCGTAAGGTCCTCCGTGGGACATTCCAGGAGAGGAGGTCCTGTAGGTCCGATTGTCCTAGGCCGTATAGGGCTTTAAAGGTTAAAACCAGCACCTTAAACCTGATCCTGTACTCCACCGGGAGCCAGTGCAGCTGGTACAGCACTGGGTGGATGTGATCCTGCAGCGAGGACCCCATAAGGAGTCTCGCCACAGCATTCTGCACCCACTGGAGTTTCTGGGTCAGTCTCAAGGGCAGCCCCACGTAGAGCGAGTTGCAATAATCCAGTCTGGAGGTGACCGTCGCGTGGATCACAGTGGCTAGGTCAGGGCAAGAATCAAAGAGCTGCAGTTTTGAAAGGCATCCAAGGTGGCTGCCTTCCGAAGGAGTCTGTTTCACTGTCAAACAGCTCTTGCTTTCAGAAAATTCTTCCTGAATCTGCTTTCTTGTCCCTTGAATCCATAGGTTGGGGTCCCACCCTCCAGAGCAGGAGGAAACAAGCTTGTTCCATCTTCCACGTGAAGATGGCTACCATGAGAGATTTTACTTTCTTGGGCTCCATGATCACTGCAGATGGTGACAGCAGCCACGAAATTAAAAGACGCCTGCTTCTTGGGAGAAAGGCGATGACAAACCTAGACAGCATCTTAAAAAGCAAAGACATCACCTTGCCAACAAAGGTCCGTATAGTTAAAGCCATGGTTTTCCAAGTAGTGATGTATGGAAGTGAGAGCTGGACCATAAAGAAGGCTGATCACCAAAGAATGGATGCTTTTGAATTATGGTGCTGGAGGAGACTCTTGAGAGTCCCATGGACTGCAAGAAGATCAAACCTATCCATTCTGAAGGAAATCAGCCCTGAGTGCTCACTGGAAGGACAGATCATGAAGCTGAGGCTCCAAGACTTTGGCCACCTCATGAGAAGAGAAGACTCCCTGGAAAAGACCCTGATGTTGGGAAAGATGGAGGGCACAAGGAGAAGGGGATGACAGAGGACGAGATGGTGGGACAGTGTTCTCGAAGCTACCAGCATGAGTTTGACCAAACTGCGGGAGGCAGTGGAAGACAGGAGTGCCTGGCGTGCTCTGGTCCAGGGGGTCACGAAGAGTCGGACACGACTAAACGACTAAACAACAACTCCATCTTCTCCATCTTCTCCTGAGGCACCTCAACACATTGGGCTGTGCTCTGGTTTGCAGAGGACCTGTCCTGCTAAGAGATGCCCAATCAGCAGGAAATAAAATATTTTTTACTGAGAGAAGAATTCCCACCTTTGCACAGATTGCATCCAATCAGAGGAAGAGAAGTCAGCTGCCGAGAATTGGCTCCCGAGGTCACTCTGGAGAAGGGGCATGGGAAGAAGAGCAAGGAGAAGTTCTGTATGCATTTAGGAACACTGAAAAAGCAAGGTGCTTTGGTTTCGAGAGATTGGTGGGCAAGTTCTGTTGCACGCAATGGAGCGCCAAGGAAAACACAAGTCCCTCTGAAAGATATTGGCACACACCAAACCATTTCCCGGTGCACAGAAAACAGTAATCTAGCTGAAAAGGTGACATGTGGCCATCTGCCTTGATCCTTGAAATTCATCCCTAATAATTCTTATCGCATAATTGTAAGATCATTGTATAATCTTAGAAGGTGGAACAGCTGTGTGGCTGTGACTGTCATGAATTTGTCAATGCTTTGCCCTGTGCTATGGTGAGACGCATTGCATTTCTATCGACAACACAGCCATGGTTCCTAACAGTGCATGCTCACATATAAGTTAAGGTAAAGGTGTCGGGCCAGCCGTTACAAATGGCGCTTAATTCAGCATAAAATAAAGACGCAGAGAGCTAGCTTATTTCCTTGGACTGATGGAGCAGCTCTTTCAGACATCTTCTCCTCTCCAGTCCGTTTTTATTACCCTTTGTTCTCTCCAGCCGCATGGCTGCTTGCCAGTGTCTCATGTTACCTCATCTGGCCAGCTTAAACCCACCCACACCATATAGGGTCAACACTGCCCAGAGGAAACACAACTCCTTTTAAGGTCAATACAATCCCAATACACTGTAAGACACAGACATGCTGGTCACTGGGTCAGCAAGACACCAGGTGGCACTACAAACCTCGGCCAGGGCTTTCTGGCTCCCACCCTGGCTCCCACATGCCCTCTTTCTTTATATTTTAAGCATAATCATATATATCAGTACCAATGGCTTTGTCGAGCGCGAGAAGCGACTCTTTTGACACCTGAAGCGGGCCGTGGACTGGAGAACCATGCAGTACATACAGAAATTAAAGAATGAATACATTGTATATAGCAACACAAAATAATGCAAATAACTACTATAATAATCACTATAATCAATAAATGTCGAAGCCAACTTCCATCAGGAAGCTAAGAATGTAAGAATTCTGATTCCATGCTGCATGGTAGGCTTCCTTTCTAGTTTATTAGCCATGCACTGGTATCGCTTCTATAGCACTGAGATTGGTCACTGTATGTTCCTGTAAGACAACAAGAGCTATTAAACATGAATTTCAATGTATATTTACAGTTTGGATATATGCCCCATGATTCTTTCCCTCTTTAATTTGAAAATAACTGGGGGCAGGCATACATACCCAACATGTAGAAGCATGCAATAAACTAGTAAACTTAATCATAACTTGTACAAAAATATTATTCCTCCATATCTTATGATAATTTTCACCCGTAAAAGTCTTATTCAACAACACTGTTCTTATAGTTCGAGAGTGGCTGAGCCGTGAATACTGCCAGCCAGTGTAGGATTCAGGCAACTGCTGCTTGCCAGCCAATAAGGTGAAATATGGTGGTTTCAACTGGACCGTGTCGTCTGCTTCTCTTCCTTGTATAATGGTGCAGCAAAGGATGGCAAGGCAAATGGTTAGGAAGCACTTCTGCAGTTGAAACCCATAAAGGCTTGTCCTCGATGTCCACTGCCGCGTACCCTCGTCCCCACGTGATCAGCGGGACAGGTCCATGCCATGCGGAATCAGGCAAGCGTCTGTACACCACCAAGGGGCGAGGGAGTGCCTCCTCCTTCCTAAAATGCAATTCCGCGGGAGTATGGGTCCTAGTATTTGGATATAAGGATGGTTAAACACAAAAAGAACTTGGTGAACAGCTGAAGGAATGAGTGCTGTTGGATGTTTCGG
The DNA here is from genome assembly GCF_027172205.1 of Podarcis raffonei. Taxonomy (NCBI): domain Eukaryota; kingdom Metazoa; phylum Chordata; class Lepidosauria; order Squamata; family Lacertidae; genus Podarcis; species Podarcis raffonei. Next base: position 4,716,112 of record NC_070602.1, read on the forward strand.
CCGCCAAGCTGTTTTAGCAATAGTGTTTTGAACATCAGGTGCGCTCTTTCCACTATCACTTGCCCTATGGAGTTAAAGTGTATACCATGAGTTAATTTCACATTCCACAACATACAAAATTCCGAAAATGTTTTAGAAATATATGCTGGGCCAAAGGAATAGAAAACTGCTTAGCCAATGCTTTTGCAGGGAGATGAAGGTTGTTATAACATAGTATAGGATCAGAAAAGAGAGAAGGCAGAAATGTTCTTCAGAGCTGAATCTGCTCTTGAATTTCCCTCTGCTAAATACCCTGGGTGTGATGTGTGGGAGCGAAGATGTGCAACATAATAAGGAACTCTCTGTGCTGAAGTAAGGCCTACAGGGCAAGAAACAAGGAAAACAAGTCAGAATCCAAGGAAGGAGTTATATAAGATATTGGTAAAATAGCAAAAAGCGATATACATACTGAGTATCCACAATAAGATTGAAAGAATGAGTAGGAAAGGATTGAAAGGCAAGAATCACAGCCGCTAGCTCTGCTCGCTGGGCAGAAGACTGTGAAGAGGTAAATAAACTTTCCCATTTTCCTCCCTCCTCCCACATCACCATCCCCATACTTCTTGTTCCATCTGTGAAGAGGATTAATGCAGAGGGGAGAAGTGTGAGAGACAAGGGGTTTGTCAAAACATAAGTGACTTGTGTCAGAAATGTCAAACGGTCATCCTTTGGAGGATTAAAAATGATGACCTATAAAATCAGCCAAAACAATTTGCATGGCAGCATTTGTGATCAATAAATGCTGCTGTTCAGTCTGTGAAAATGGCATATAAATTGATGCAACATCAAAACTGCTCAAAGTTATAGCACGTGAACGTCCTTTGATAACAATTGTCTGATGTGGATTCATTTGCTGAATAAATGTTCTTCAAAGGGGTATGAGGTAAATGTAACCATTCTATAATGCAGATAGTCTTCTTCTTGTCCGTCTGAGCATATAAATTTCCTGTTGGCAACAATGGTGTAGCAAATATTGCCAGATGCAGCTTGTGTTCAGCACCTCTAGGTGGCGCATGCGGAAAGGTTTCAATGCTTCATCCACAAAATTTTGGCAAAGTGTAGGGGAGTTCCGCATGCTGTTGTGGCTGAACAATCCACTGATATCGCTGGGTGGATTGCCATTTGTTATATACTGGCAATGTAAAAGCAAACTGTTCCTGTCTGCTGGATCCAGTGGGATAGAAATTGTTCAATGTGGCCAAGGTCAATTGTTCAGAAATAAGCTGTTCAGAAACGAGATGGTGCCATTGCTGCGGTTTTTTCTTTTGGTGGAGGCCACTGTTCTACCCACACTGAGGTATCAGTGATCTTGGTTTGCCATGCTGGAAATGTTGTATTCATGGCTACAGGCTGGTTTTTATCTTGCGCTGCTGCCAGCAATTGAGCCTTGTGGGTGGCTGTACCAACAGACTGACAAATGCGTAGCATCGTAGTGGCAGGAAGGTGTATTATCGGGCGCGACGCAACCTTACAATCCTCAGTGGCATTTTCAAAGGCCAATTGTTTGATAATTATTTGTTTGGCTTCAGGATTTTCAATTTGGCTACTCACTGCTGTAATCAGCCTGTCCATAAAGGAAGGATATGATTCTCTAGGTTCTGGGATTTTTCTCATTGCTTGTTTAGCAGCAAGAGCTGTATCCCTCAATAAGATCTGCAGCAGTGTGGCTTGTACTGAAGCCTGAGCAATGGGGCCATGCTCCATCATAGCATCCATCACATCTGCGAGGGTAGGATTAGGATTTTTTCCTCTGATTTGTTGCAGTAAAGCAGGAGCATAAACACCACAGGCAATTTCCCATTCGTGAGCAAACAATACACCAGCTGATGGGGGTAAAACTGTACGTGCCAAAAGCTTGAATTCATCTGGAGCCAAAAGCTGGGCTTGAATTCCTGCTGGAACACCAGGGAATGCCTTAGTATCCTGAGTTAAGGAACAGGCAAATACTGCACGTTGCAAAGGGGTAGCTGCTTTTGCTGCTGCTGAAAGAGCAGGATCATTTCCAGCCAGACCACGGTATTTTTGCAGATTTGGGTCTTCTGGTGAGGAACTGCAGTCTGGAGGTTTGGGATCTGGGGCTGCAGGCAAAGCAAGGGCTGGAACACATGGCAGGATAGCAGACTGAATTAAAGAAGCTTGAGCTTGTGTTGGCAATGCAGCTATGGAGATATTTTTTGGTGATAAAGAACCCATAGCATATCGAACCTTGCACCATGCATTTAAATTCCGTACACCAATGCTGGGAAGCCCATGAAAATGTGTTCCAATTTTGTCCCAATGTTTTAATTCCAAAGTTCCTTCTGCAGGAAACCAGGGGCAATGTTCATCGATTGCCAGAATGAGCTGTATCAAATCTCCCTCAGGAACTTCCAATTTGTTGCAGGAGAGGAGAAATTTTAAGTCTTTTAAAAATTTCTGTTGGGGAGTAGTCAAAGAGCTGCCCATTTTTCTAAAATCAATATTTAAGGGATCGACTAACCTTGGATCCGTAGATGAATAGCGCTTGCAGCCTTTTCCAGGCGAGGTAAGTCGATGAATATCCACTGCTTGGATCAAAAATCTTCTCACAGTCTTGCCCAGACTGTTTGCTTCAATCTTGCTTCTTTAGCTCTCTTTTAAAAACCTCAGTCGTATCTTTTATTCAGCCTCACACGGGGCACCACTTGTCGGGCCAGCCGTTACAAATGGCGCTTAATTCAGCATAAAATAAAGACGCAGAGAGCTAGCTTATTTCCTTGGACTGATGGAGCAGCTCTTTCAGACATCTTCTCCTCTCCAGTCCGTTTTTATTACCCTTTGTTCTCTCCAGCCGCATGGCTGCTTGCCAGTGTCTCATGTTACCTCATCTGGCCAGCTTAAACCCACCCACACCATATAGGGTCAACACTGCCCAGAGGAAACACAACTCCTTTTAAGGTCAATACAATCCCAATACACTGTAAGACACAGACATGCTGGTCACTGGGTCAGCAAGACACCAGGTGGCACTACAAACCTCGGCCAGGGCTTTCTGGCTCCCACCCTGGCTCCCACATAAAGGTAAAGGGACCCCTGACCTTTAGGTCCAGTCGTGACTGACTCTGGGGCTGCAACGCTCATCTCGCTTTATTGGCCGAGGGAGCTGGCGTACAGCTTCCGGGTCATGTGGCCAGGATGACTAAGCCTCTTCTGGCGAACCATAGCGGCACACGGAAACGCTGTTTACCTTCCTGCCGGAGCGGTACCTATTTATCTACTTGCACTTTGACGTGCTTTCGACCTGCTAGGTTGGCAGGAGCAGGGACTGAGCGACGGGAGCTCACCCCATCACGGGGATTCGAACCGCCGACCTTCTTATCGGCAAGTCCTAGGCTCTGTGGTTTAACCCACAGCACCACCCACATCTCACATATAAGTTAGCATTTGCAAATGTTGTGCAAATAGAAGTCCCACTTTTGGCCACCCTTAAGACATGCAAATTCGTGCCGTAAAAAAAAGCAAGAGCTGTAGATTTGTTGCTCAATAAAGCATTTGCCTGGAAAGGCAGATGTTTTGATTACCGCCATGATGACTCACTGCAGCAGGCGGTGTCTGGCAAGGAAACTGTTTGGAGAAAAGCCCCCCTGGCAATAATATGTTGTTCGCAGGGCGACAGAGTCAAGGGAGAGACCGTACAAAGGACAGTCTCGTTCCCGAAATGAGAGGTGCCTCAGATGAACGGGAAAGGGTCGGTGCTTGGTGGCAGAACAGCTGCTTTGCTTGTAGAAGGCCCCAGGCTTCATTCTGGGCATCTCCAGATAGAACTCCTCGAAAGATGCCATCAACAGTGCCTCCAAAAAATTTTACACATCACTTGGGAAGACAGGCAAAGCCAGTGTGGTGTAGTGGTTAAGAGTGGTAGATTCGTAATCTGGGGAACCAGGTTCGCATCTCCGCTCTTCCACATGCAGCTGTTGGGTGACCTTGAGCCAGTCACACTTCTCTGAAGTCTCTCAGCCCCACTCACCTCACAGAGTGGTTGTTGTGGGGGAGGAAGGGAAAGGAGATGGTTAGCCGCTTTGAGACTCCTTTAGGTAGTGATAAAGCGGGATATCAAATCCAAACTCTAGTATACTGGAAGAAGCAAAGATCACCAGTGTTGAAGCAATGATTCTTCAACATCCATTTCGTTGGACTGGTCATGTTGTGCAGATGCCTGATGATCGTCTTCCAAAGCAACTACTCTATTCCAGACTTAAAAATGGAAAGCGTAATGCTGGTGGTCAACAAAAGAGATTCAAAGACTCTCTCAAGGCAAATCTTAAAAAATGTAGTACAAACACCAAAAAATTGGGAAACACTGGGCTGTGAACACTCCAGTTGGAGAACAGCCTTTACCAAAGGTGTCATGGGCTTTGAAGACACTCGAACTCAGGACGCAAGGGAGAAATGCGCCAGGAGGAAGGCATGCTTGGCAAGTCCACACCATGATCAGCTCCTGCCCGGAAATCCATGTCCCCACTGTGAAAGGACAAGTGGATCCAGAATTGGCCTCCACAGTCACTTACAGACTCATTGTTAAAACCGTGTTTATGGAAGACAATCTTACTCAGCTACGAGTGATCGCCAAAGAAGAAGAAAGAAGAAGACAGCGGTACCTCGGGTTACAGACGCTTCAAGTTACAGGCGCTTCAGGTTACAGATGCTTCAGGTTACAGACTCCGCTGACCCAGAAATAGTACCTCGGGTTAAGAACTTTGCTTCAGGATGAGAACAGAAATCGCGCAGCGACAGCAGGAGGGCCCATTAGCTAAAGTGGTACCTCAGGTTAAGAACAGTACCACTGTAATAACAGATTGGAATTGATCCCATGTAACATGACTAGACAGGACTCTAGCACTCTCCCACCTGGGCCCTGCTCTCATGGTGGAGTCTACCTCCTTCCGAATTTGAGGGACTTTATCTGCAAAAAACTTTGCAAAAGCATTGCAGGAGATCTTGGGGTCCCTTCCAGGCCCCGGTGACGAAGGTGGTTCCAATAGATTGCGAACCACCTGAAAGAGTCTCCTGCTGATGTTTTCTACAGATGCAATAAGAGGCGGCGAAGAAGGTCCTCTTCGCCGTCGCCACTTGGTAGGCTCGACGTTGAGCTCTAGCCCGTGTCCGGTCTGATTCAGAATGGGTTCTCCGCCACCGGTGCTCTAGCCGTCTCAGCGATTGTTTCATCACCCTCAGCTCCGGGGAAAACCATGGGGCTGTCCGGGCTCCATGCAATCGGAGAGGACACTTCGGAGTCAGACAGTCAACAGCCCTGGTTAACTCCGCATTCCAGCGGGCCACCAGGGAATCAGCTGAAAGGCCATCAACATGGGATAAAACATCCCCTACTCTCTGGAAGCCAATTGGATCCATTTAGTGGCGGGGGCGGACCATCTGAATCGGTCCCACCTCCTTGCAGAGGGGAAGGGTCGCGGAGAAGTCCAGTTGCACCAGGAAGTGATCTGACCATGGCACTTCTTTTGTTTCGCTTTTATTATGATTACTTATACAGCTAACCTCTGGACTTTTTCAAAGCACAATCTCCAGCTCAGCAGCTGGCAACCCTTAGCCACCCTCTCTCCCAGGCTGGAGAGGGTTTATGGGGGGGGGGGAGAGAACAAGGTGTAACCTAAAAGATCGTATCACCCCATGTATACCCCACTGCGCTCTGCCAGAGAGGGCCTCTTGCGGATGGCTTCTCACCCCAAGGCCCATTTCATTGCTGAAGAAGACCTGGGCTTTTAGTGTGCCAGCAGCTGCCCTTGGAAACTCCCTCCATTTAAGTGTTGGAGATGAATTTTAGACTCTGGAGCAGTGGTTCTCAACCTGTGGGTCCCCAGATGTTGCTGGACTACAACTCCCATCATCCCTGTGCTCTGGCCTTGCTAGCTAGGGGTGATGGGAGTTGTAGTTCAACAACAACAAACAAACAAGATGAATTTTAACAGGGAGAAATGTAAAGTATTGCACTTGGGCAAAAAAAATGAGAGGCACAAATACAAGATGGGTGACACCTGGCTTGAGAGCACTACATGTGAAAAGGATCTAGGAGTCTTGGTTGACCACAAACTTGACATGAGCCAACAGTGTGACGCGGCAGCTAAAAAAGCCAATGCAATTCTGGGCTGCATCAACAGGAGTATAGCATCTAGATCAAGGGAAGTAATAGTGCCACTGTATTCTGCTCTGGTCAGACCTCACCTGGAGTACTGTGTCCAGTTCTGGGCACCACAGTTCAAGAAGGACACTGACAAACTGGAACGTGTCCAGAGGAGGGCAACCAAAATGGTCAAAGGCCTGGAAACGATGCCTTATGAGGAACGGCTAAGGGAGCTGGGCATGTTTAGCCTGGAGAAGAGGAGGTTAAGGGGTGATATGATAGCCATGTTCAAATATATAAAAGGATGTCACATAGAGGAGGGAGAAAGGTTGTTTTCTGCTGCTTCAGAGAAGCGGACACGGAGCAATGGATCCAAACTACAAGAAAGAAGATTCCACCTAAACATTAGGAAGAACTTCCTGACAGTAAGAGCTGTTCGACAGTGGAATTTGCTGCCAAGGAGTGTGGTGGAGTCTCCTTCTTTGGAGGTCTTTAAGCAGAGGCTTGACAACCATATGTCAGGAGTGCTCTGATGGTGTTTCCTGCTTGGCAGGGGGTTGGACTCGATGGCCCTTGTGGTCTCTTCCAACTCTATGATTCTATGATTCTATGATTCTAACATCTGGGGACCCACAGGTTGAGAAAGGCAGCTCTGGAGGGTGGGAGATGGTGGCCCATCCAGTTGGCATGTGTAAGATTTTCATGTCAGACACAGTATAGTCTCTCACCCTGACCTAGCTACTGTGATCCAGGCGACGGTCACCTCCACTTGATTATTGTAACTCACTCTACGTGGGGCTGCCCTTGAGACTGACCCAGAATGCCACGGTGAGACTCCTTACGGGGTCCTTGCCACAGGATCGCATTCACCTGGTGCTATACCAGCTGCACTGGCTCCCGGTGGAGCACAGGGTCAGGTTCAAGGTGCTGGTTTTAACCTTTAAAACCCTATATGGCCTAGGACCCTCGTACTGGTATGTCCCACTGAGGACCTTACGGTCTTCAAATAAAAACATCTTGCAGATCCCGGGCCACAGGGAGGTTAGGCTGGCCTCAACCGGAGCCAGGGCCTTTTCGGCTGTGGCCCCGACGTGGTGGAACGCTCTGTCCCAAGAGACTAGGGCCCTGCGGGACTTGACATCTTTCTGCAGGGCCTGCAATACAGAGCTGTTCCACCAGACGTTTGGCCAAGGCACAGTCTGACTCCCTCCTTTGGTAATTCTCATGGAACTCTGGCCCAATGGTTGCCATTAATTTGGTTTTGAATTGATTTTAAAATGAATTGATTTTAGAATGCTGTGTTACTTTTATTGTTGTTAGCCGCTCTGAGCCCGGCTTCGGCTGGGGAGGGCAGGATATAAATAAAATTTTTTTATTATTATTATTTTAGTTGCTGGTGATCAAAACACTGGCACAGCCAGCACACTTGCCAATATCTGCCTTGGTGGCTCGGGTGGTAGAGCATGAGACTTTTAATCTCGGGATCACGCGTTCGAGTCCTACCTTGGGCAAAATATTCCTGCCTTGCAGGGGGTTGGACTAGATGACCCTGGGGTCCCTTCCAACTCTACAATTCTGAGTCTGTTATTCTGCCAGAGGTGTGCTGCAGCAATTTGTTCATTGATGGCCCTGTCTCTCCATTTCCACCGCTGCCAAGAAAAGCAAGGGCGTTGAGTTCTTTTGCTCTGGTCGCTCGTGGGGCTGCGACCCTTCGCTGCTCTGTCAGGCTGGGAAGGCAGATCTCAGATCTGTCTTATACGTTCTCGAGCAACTGACCTCTTTGGGTAGCTGGTCATTTCTCTCTCCAGGTTGCTATGGAAACGAAGCCTGGCTTTTAAATCCAGCTCCCCGGCGGTCTTTGCCTACACCAAGGCCGAAAGAAACAACCCCCTGGCTCGTTCCATGTCTGAGTCTGATTATAATCCACTTTTCAAATTCCAAAGCAGCTAGGAGAATGGCCAAGCAAAACACACACAAAAAACCAGTATGTGGCAAATCCGCATGAATTAAATTGGGTGCACGATGGCTCATCCTAATCTAAACACGTGATATGCAGGTGAAATACCCTTATAGGCTTCAGTCCTGACATACCAGCTAAAACCCAGTAGAATTCACTATTCTTGCATACTTTCTATTACATAATTCTACTCCAGTTTTTCAGATTATTTGAAATGGTTTTCAGAAGCTGAGCTCCACATTCTGGGACTATTTTTAAAGGGGTATATGGCTGGCCTGTGGGAATGAGCGATGTGAGCTTTTAAAACAGCATATCCTTATACAGTGGTACCTCAGGTTAAGAACTTAATTCGTTCCTGAGGTCTGTTCTTAACCTGAAACTGTTCTTAACCTGAGGTTCCACTTTAGCTAATGGGGCCTCCTGCTGCTGCTGCTGCACAATTTCTGTTCTCATCCTGAAGCAAAGTTCTTAACCCGAGATAATATTTCTGGGTTAGCAGAGTCTGTAACCTGAAGCGTCTGTAACCCGAGGTACCACTGTAATATTATAATTTATTATTATATTATAATAATATAATTTATTTATACCCCGCCCATCTGGCTGGGTCGCCCCAGACACTCTGGGTGACTCCCCAAAAAATATTAAAAACACAATAAAACATCAAATACATTAAAAACTTCCCCAAACAGGGCCACCTTCAGTTGTCTGAAGTAAAATAGTTGTTTATTGCTTTGACACCTGGTGGGAGGGCGTTCCACAGGGAAGGAGCCACCACCGAGAAGGCCCTCTGTCTGGTTCCCTGTAACCACACTTCTCACAGGGGCGGAACCGCCAGAAGGCCCTCGGCGCTGGACCTCAGTGTCCAGGCTGAATGATGGGGGTGAGGTGCTTCTTCAGGATTCCTGCCTTGCAGGGGGTTGGACTAGATGACCCTTGGTGTCCCTACCAACTCTAGGATTCTCCGCAACTGAGAATGACCCAAGGACCCAATGGACTACACCGAAATGGCTAAAAGGACTGGGGGGGGGGGGAATCAGAAACCAGGATGATAAAAACTTCAGTAAGGACTGGGGGGAAATCGTAATCTACTTGAAAGAACACTGTAAGCAATTAAAAATATTAATGGGACTGCAATAACACTTGCAATGTGCAAAAGAACTATGTTTAGGAAAGTTTTTAATACTTAATGCTGTATTGTTTTTAACACTTGATTGGAAGCCGCCCAGAGTGGCTGGGAAACTCAGCCAGATGGGCGGGGTATAAATAATAAACTTCTTCTTCTTCTTCTTCTTCTTCTTATTATTATTATTATTACTATTACTATTATTATTATTATTATTATTGGAAAAGTTGAGTTTTGTGGACAAATAGCGAATGATACGTTATACAGAGGAATGTGATTATTTGTGGACTCCACGGAGGGGAGGAACGAAGTCTGAGAATTTGGGGAATTCTACATTTTATGGTTGTCTTTTGTGTTTGAATGTAAAACCAAAATGTAAAACTAATAAAAAAAATTATACATATAAAAAAGAGAATGACTCAAGGCAGGCACACCACACCATAGCTGTTAACGTTTCCCTTTTTTTAAAGGAAATTCCCTTATTCCGAATAGGATTCCTCGCAAGAAAAGGGAAAAGTTGACAGCTATGCACCACCCAAGGGAGTGCCAGCTCTCAAATGTCGACTTCTTCGCTGCTGTCACTTCCTAACCCAACTCCTGGCAGCCCGGGGGTTGCCTCCTTGTCGGAAACGTGGCCTGAACTTTCTCTTCCCTCGGCCAAATTGCGTCATCTTCTCGGAGGACGCCTTCGACTCTCTATTGACGTTTTATTTTTAGTAGTCTCCAGACAAAGGCAACTCGCACCTGGCCCAGAGGCCTGTGGGATCCGTTCCAGGGATGACATCAGCGGCGACAAAAGCAGCTGCCCGAATGACTGTCCCCTTGGCGAGAAGCCTTTCGGACTGCTTTAATTAGGTATCTGCTCCAAAGGCGAATTAATTAATTGGCACTCGGCACCTGGAGCACGGCAGCTGCAAAGGCCCCCGTCAAGGCTTCAAATACAGCAACCATGTCGCCTGTCCTGTTATTACAGGGATGTACGCACAGGGGGCCGGCCCTGCCATTAGGCCAAATGTTGAAGCTGCCTCGGGCAGCAGATGTTGAGGGGCAGGGAGCTATAGGAGGAGAGAGAGACACGGGGCAGGCAGCGTGCCCTGAGATAGCGCTGGCAGCCTTAGGTTCTTATTTTCAATATCCAGAATCATCTACTGCACATTGGTCTCCATAACTTTGTGAATCGGGGAGCAAATTCCACAGTGTAACTATGCGCTCTGTGAATAGGTACAGTGGTACCTCAGGTTAAGTACTTAATTCGTTCCGGAGGTCCGTACTTAACCTGAAACTGTTCTTAACCTGAAGCACCACTTTAGCTAATGGGGCCTCTCACTGCCGCTGCGCTGCCGGAGCCCGATTTCTGTTCTCATCCTGAAGCAAAGTTCTTAACCTGAAGCACTATTTCTGGGTTAGCGGAGTCTGTAACCTGAAGCGTATTTAACCTGAAGCGTATGTAACCCGAGGTACCACTGTACTTAATAATAATAATAATAATCGAAATAAAAAATTTAAAAAATAGTCCAGTAGCATCTTAGAGGTGGGACGCGGGTGGCGCTGTGGGTTAAACCGCGAAGGACTTGCTGATCAGAAGGTCGGCAGTTTGAATCCCCACGATGGGGTGAGCTCCCGTTGCTCAGTCCCTGCTCCTGCCAACCTAGCAGTTCGAAAGCACATCAAAAGTGCAAGTAGATAAATAGGTACCGCTCCGGCGGGAAGGTAAACGGCGTTTCCGTGCGCTGCTCTGGTTCGCCAGAAGCGGCTTAGTCATGCTGGCCACATGACCTGGAAGCTGTACGCCGGCTCCCTCAGCCAGTAAAGCGAGATGAGCGCCGCAACCCCAGAGGTGGCCACAACTGGACCTAATGGTCAGGGGTCCCTTTACCTTTACCTTTACTAGCACCTTAGAGACCAACTAAGTTAGTTCTGGGTATAAGCTTTTTGCACACGAAAGCTTATACCCAGAATGAACTTATTTGGTCTCTAAGGTGCTACTGGACTATTTTTTTTAATTTCGACTGCGTCAGACCAACACGGCTACCTACCTGGATAATAATTATGTGTTTTTTCTTTATAGAAAGCTCCATTTGCTACTCAAAAACTATATTCCAGTTCAACAAACTAGTGACTTCCAGTTCACCCAACATCAATGTTTATAACCCAAATTTCATACAATTGCTCCCCCTTTCTTTTAATTATTTTATTTTGACCAAGTAATAACCATACATAAATAAGAGCAAAAATGTGCACCCCACCCCTGAGACCGTTCCATTGTAACTATCCGACCTCCCAAAACTTCAACACCTCTTGCGATGGTTTGACCCCTTTCCGTTTTAACAGTACAAATTCTACAAACGCCTTCCATATCTCCTCAAAATCATTTCTCCTGCATATTCCCCATCTTACTTTAATGGCACATGTTAATTTATCATTAATAGCTTTATCCCATGTACAATTGTTTTTTAAGGTTCTGCTTAGCTCTAACATGTGTCTAAATGTTCTGCTCTTTTCTTACACCTCAAACCACACTGTATGGGAAACAACACTTTATGTGGACTAGAAAGAAGTACAGTGGACGTTCGGGTTGCGAACGTGATCCGTGCAGGAAACACGTTCGAAACCTGCAGCGTTTGCAACCTCCAGCGCCGTGGCTGCGCATGCGCGGGTTACGATTTGGCGCTTCTGCGCATGCGCAAAGCACAACCCGAAAATGTGCAACCTGAAGCGTCTGTAACCTGAGGTATGACTGTACTTGATTTGACCTGAAAGTCATACCATCCCAACTTTTTCAAGCCTCAAATCAAGATGCGGCCCTACCAAAGCACTTTTTCAGAAGGGGAATTGCGGCATGGAATTGTGCAAGATCATGGTGCCCCAAATGGAATTGTGCGAGATCATGGTGCCCCAAATGGAATTGTGCGAGATCATGGTGCCGTCGTCTCATGAGAAAAAAAAATAGGATCACCCGGTTTTCCAGGACACTTGTGGGGTATGGAATTGGGCCTGGAAACTAATTGGCAGCCCGTGCGCTTGGGCCAGGATTGGTGCTATTTACCCTGGTGAACAACAACAACAACAACAACAACAATAATAATAATTTATTTATACTCTGCCCATCTGGCTGGGTTTCCCCAGCCACTCTGGGTGTCTTCCAACAGAATATTAAAATACAATAGTCTATTAAACATTAAAAGCTTCCCTAAACAGGGCTGCCTTCAGATGTCTTCTAAAAGTCTGGTAGTTGTTTTTCTCTTTGACATCTGGTGGGAGGGCGTTCCACAGGGCGGGTGCCACTACCGAGAAAGAGAAAGAGGAAGGGAGGAAGGGAGAAGAGAAGCTTCTCTCCATCCAGGATTACTTTATAGGAGTCCATCTGCCAGCAGATCCAGAGCAGAACCTAGGAACCTGATCCTGGCTGCTGGATCAGGCAAAAAAGGGGTCCATTAGGTCCAGAGTGGCCAGCCAGGAGATGCTGGAAAGCCTGCAGCCGCTCTCTAGCTGCTGTAATCACCAACTGCTATTCAGAGGTAGACTGTCCCTGGGCATGGAGGTTCTGCTATTGCAATAGAGCTCCATAAGAAGGGCCCTAGTGATGTATGGAAGTGAGAGCTGGACCATAAAGAAGGCTGATCAACAAAGAATTGATGCTTTTGAATTCTGGTGCTGGAGGAGACTCTTGAGAGTCCCATGGACTGCAAGAAGATCAAACCTCTCCATTCTGAAGGAAATCAGCCCTGAGTGCTCACTGGAAGGACAGATCCTGAAGCTGAAACTCCAAGACTTTGGCCACCACATGAGAAGAGAAGACTCCCTGGAAAAGACCCTGATGTTGGGAAAGATGGAGGGCACAAGGAGAAGGGGATGATGGAGGACGAGATGGTGGGACAGTGTTCTTGAAGCTACCAGCATGAGTCTGACCAAACTGCGGGAGGCAGTGGAAGACAGGAGTGCCTGGCGTGCTCTGGTCCAGGGGGTCACGAAGAGTCGGACACGACTAAACGACTAAACAACAACAACAAGAAAGAAGGGCCCTGCTGGATCAGGCCCAAGGCCCATCTAGCTCAATACCTGGCCAACCAGGTGGCTATATAGGAAACTCGAAAGCAGGATCTGAGCGCACAGCCTTTTAAAGTGGTATACAATTGGTATTCAGAGATCTCCAAAAGCTCGCGCAGAGCTGAACCATGAGGGTTCGGAGCCTTTGATGACAACAGTCCTCTTTTAAAGACACCCAAGTTTATTTATTTATTTATTTATTTTTTAATAATATTTTTTTATTGATTTTAACATATAAATTATAAAGTGTACCACAAAACTTATCACTTATACAATCTTTTCAGACTTCCATCAGCACCTCTGATGATCCACCGTTTTAACCACTCTTTATGCATTTCTTAACTTTATATTGCCTTTACATCTCTTAATAAATCCCCCTCCCCTTTATCCAATACTTTTAATAATTCTCCTCACAAAACGTCTTACAAACGTCATCTGTTCTTCACAAATACTTTTCAAATAGTCCGTAAATTTACTCCAGTCTTCCGTGAATTTCTGGTCCCGCCGGTTTTGAATCCTTCCTGTTACTTTATCTAATTCTGCATAGTCATTTATTTATCCTTTATTTATTTATCTTTTAAAAGCGCAGCAGGTTGTAGAAACTTGAAACGCATACTGGCAGGGTTGGTTTACGGTTCACTTTTAAAGCTGCTAAAATCTGACGGGCTGGAGAAGTAGGTTTCTTGAGGATGTCCCTCTGCTAATTCTGTGCCTGTAGGGGTGATGACCCACATAATGCCAATTAAACGGAACTAAATTGTACTATTGTAGCCTCCGGCGCTCTTTCGAGTTGAGAAACGCAACCGGTCTCGGCTTGGAAGAGGGAAGCCGCATTCCAGGCTACAGCCAATCTGCCTGGGTGCTTCAGGGTTCAGTTAATAAGGTTGGGAAGGGGAACTCCTCTGAGACTGAGCCGCAAATGGGGGCAGGCGCTATCAACACTGGGGCGCGCAGAGAAGGCTCCAGCCATCCTCCCTGCACCCCATGGAAGTAGCCCCAGTGTGCAGGCCTGGGAATGATGAGTGTGCAGTGCAAAAATGCCAAACTCAGAGTCCAAGAACAGCTCTATACAGTGGTACCTCAGGTTAAGTACTTAATTCGTTCCGGAGGTCTGTACTTAACCTGAAACTGTTCTTTACCTGAAGCACCACTTTAGCTAATGGGGCCTCCCGCTGCTGCTGCGCTGCCGGAGCATGAATTCTGTTCTCATCCTGAAGCAAAGTTCTTAACCTGAAGCACTATTTCTGGGTTAGCGGAGTCTGTAACTTGAAGCGTATGCAACCTGAAGTGTATGTAACGTGAGGTACCACTGTACAAGAAAACTCTGCAAACAGCTCTTAACAGGGCTGGATTTAGGTTTGATGAGGCCCTAAGCTACTGAAGGTAATGGTGCCCTTTATATGTCCAGCTATCCTTTGCCAACAACAAATTGTCGCTGTTTTTTGTGTTGAATATATGCTATATGGTAATTGATGCACCTAATAGGTATCTCAAGCCATTTGCACATATTGCCATGCAAGCAGTCCATGCAGAATGTAGGCACCTTATATATAAAGGTAAAGGTAAAGGGACCTCTGATCATTAGGTCCAGTAGTGACCGACTGTGGGGTTGCGGCGCTCATCTCGCTTTATTGGCCGAGGGAGCTGGAGTACTGCTGCCAGGTCATGTGGCCAGCAGGACTAAGCTGCCTCTGGCGAACCAGAGCAGTGCACAGAAACGCCGTTTACCTTCCCGCCGGAGTGGTACCTATTTATCTACTTGCACTTTGACGTGCTTTCGAACTGCTGGGTTGGCAGGAGCTGGGACCGAGCAATGGGAGCTCACCCCGTCATGGGGATTTGAACCGCCGACCTTCTGATCGGCAAGTCCTAGGCTCTGTAGTTTAACCCAAAGCGCCACCCCCGTCCCTTACCCTATATATAGAAATGAGCAAACCAGTGATATTTTAGGGAGCAAGCGAGCAATCGGGGCCCATGACTTACATAGGAGCCTACACAACACAAAACACTGTTGCTGGATGTAGGTTTTACTTTATTTGTGTTTTTTTATCTTATACAGTGGTACCTTGGGTTAAATACTTAATTCGTTCCATAGGTCTGTTCTTAACCTGAAACTGTTCTTAACCTGAAGCACCACTTTAGCTAATGGGGCCTCCTGCTGCCACTGCGCCGCTAGAGCCCGATTTCTGTTCTCATCCTGAAGCAAAGTTCTTAACCTGAAGCACTATTTCTGGGTTAGCGGAGTCTGTAACCTGAAGCGTATGTAACCCGAGGTACCACTGTATTTTGGAAATGTACATCCAGTTTATTTTTTCCTTTAATTTTTTGGGGGCCCCAAGTCAGTGGGGCCCTAAGCTATAGCTTGTTTAGCTTATACGTAAATCCGGCACTGGCTCTTACTGTCCGAAAGTTCTTCCTGATGTTTAGTCGGAATCACCTTTCTTGTAACTTGAAGCCATGAGTTCGAGTCCTACCTTCCAGAGCAGGAGGAAACAAGCTCATTGGAGTCCTGCCCACCCTCCATGTTGCTTGTTAAAGCATCCCTTTCACTCCAAAGACAGGCAAGATCCCCAGCATCAAAAATACTATCTGCAATATATTAACACTGATCCTCTTTGCGTCTCTCTTTAGTGAGCGTTCGGTGGGAATTGCAGGCCTCACAGCTGGAAGGAAGCCACGCATCAAACGGCAGAGAGTTTTCCTTCTCTTGGAAGTGGTTTAGCAGCGCAGACAAGACCCACGAGATCAACGCTTTCCCAGCGCCGTTTCCACTCTGCCAGCCAGAAACGGAACCTCCTGTTGCCTCGATGCAGGAGCTCCGCTTCCGAACAAGAGAAGCCTGTGTGTGTGTGTTTGTGATTAACATGGTGGAGGATAATTAAAGCATTTGCGAGGAACCTTGGGTGGGATCTGCGCCAACAAAGCCAGAGTTTCTTAACTTTCCATCAAGGAATGTGGTCCCTTGCTTTCCATCTGAAAAATCCCTTCGGTTTTGAACTTGTTGTTGTTGTTGTTGTTTAGTCGTGTCTGACTCTTCGTGACCCCCTGGACCAGAGCATGCCAGGCACTCCTGTCTTCTGCTGCCTCCCGCAGTTTGGTCAAACTCATGCTGGTAGCTTCAAGAACACTGTCCAACCATCTCGTCCTCCGTCGTCCCCTTCTCCTTGTGCCCTCCATCTTTCCCAACATCAGGGTCTTTTCAGGGAGTCTACTCTTCTCATGAGGTGGCCAAAGTATTGGAGCCTCAGCTTCAGGATCTGTCCTTCCAGTGAGCACTCAGGGCTGATTTTCTTCAGAATGGAGAGGTTCGATCTTCTTGCAGTCCATGGGACTCTCAAGAGTCTCCTCCAGCACCAGAATTCAAAAGCATCCATTCTTCGGCAATAAGCCTTCTTTATGGTCCAGCTCTCACTTCCATACATCACTACTGGGAAAACCATAGCTTTAACTATACGGACCTTTGTTGGCAAGGTTTTGAACTTAGTGTTGCAAATAACCAGCAGATACGATTCCATGGTTCAGATACCTGAAGGAAGATGGAGCAAGCTTGTTTTCTGCTGCTCCAGATGGCAGGATCTGAACCAGTGGTTTCAAGCGACAAGGGAGGAGACAGCAGCCACACCTGTGAAATGGCTTTGACTGGCTGGCTACACCAGGTAAGAGCAGCCAATGGGACTATTTACAATATAGTGATTATTTTTCCATTGGCCTCCCCACATCACCCCAGCCAGGCGAATTGCTATTTGCAAGCCCGTTCTAGCACTGATGACCGCAGACATAAAATAAGTAGGGCATGCAATGAAAAGCTGGCGAGATCCCCAAAGTCCAGTAGAACTCTGAGTTCCTCTCCTGTGCAGAACCCGAATTATGCAAAAGTAAGAAAACTTGGCGCACCTGAATTTGGCACGGGCTGCCGGCGTGATTTAAATAACCAAGTAGAAAAAGAGAGAGGGAGCAAATTGAATAACTGATGCAAATCAAGTTTCCCGTTTTGCAATTCATGCATTTCCTGATCGAGAGTTGCGTACGAATGGGCTGCAGTAACAATTAGAGCCATTTGGTGTGCAACTCAATAAAGCCTTAATGTTAACTTGGAATAATCCAAAACTCCGGTAATTCAGTTTGCGTGCTTGCCATGCCTTTGTTTCAGCTGTGCTGAAACCGTTCCTAATCAAAATCCCATTGAAACCACTCTGTTGGTTTTGATGGGTCTTGTATTTTGCCCAGGAAAGATTGTGTCTGATATATATTTCACTCTGGGCTGTGTTTCGATTCACCTAAGAGCCCACAAACAAGACTTCACACGGTGCGAAGCCTCCGAGTGCCTGTGGCAGCTAGTCATTCTGCATTGCCACTGCCAACCTGCTCCCTCTCCCTATCAACAAGGTATTGTTTCTTCTTAGAGCAGAAAAAAGAACAAGTCACTGCTTCTTGGTAGGGAGAGGGTGATCAAATTGATGGGCGATGGTGGCCACAGTCACTAAGAGGCTTCTTATCGAGGCCAAGATGACATAAATAGGACTTCCAGGTAGGGCAACATCACCCTCAGATCAGGTTACACTCAGAAATGCAACTTCAAGGATCCCTGGGAGTCCATTCCTCTCAAATTTCCAAAGAGGGACAGGCACTCTGCACATGTTCAGAGGATGAGGGTTTTTTGTTTCTTTAAAAAATCTATCTGCCAACATTATATTAAAAACAACCACCACCACCAAACCTACATTGGGTTTTCTAGTTTCTAGTTTTTCTAGGGACAAAAAAACCTTCTTTGATATTTCTTCACTGGATCCCCTGTGGAACTTGTGAAAATAGATTCTGGGGCTAAACCACCGTGACCCCAGCTCTAAAAAAAGCAGAACAAAGAACCTATGTCTCTCTTTTCCTTTCTCTAACTGTGAGTTATCGCTGGTGTGAGATCTGGGTTGTGCACCTACCGCTGAATCCAGGCAGTTCTGCTTTGGATTCCGGCTTGTGACACCTTGCTACGAAGACTACGCACTCACAAATGTGCCACACCTGCTGCAAAACGCCGCAACATTTCACAGTCTCACAGCCGGGTGGGTTCCCCACCCCCTTCACCTGCTAGACACCCACAGAATAGTGCTGTGCGTTGCCTGAGCAACAGGAAGCTTTCAAAAAGAGCAGCTCTCGCTGCCAGCAGCAAAAGTCCCATCGCTGCTCACAGCCCTGTTTCTCAGGATTATAGCATCATTCACACCTTGGGACGGAACCACCTGGGAATCCAAGCGGACTTGGGTTGGAGCAGAAGGCGGCTTGGGTCATTTGTGGCATCAGAGAACCGTAAGCCACAATGGATCACATCTTGGACTACTGCAATGCGCTCTGCATGGGGCTACCTTTGAAGGTGACCCGGAAACTACAACTAATCCAGAATGCGGCAGCTCGACTGGTGACTGGAAGCAGCCGCTGAGACCACATAACACTGGTGCTGAATGATCTTCATTGGCTCCCAGTACGTTTCCGAGCACAATTCAAAGTGTTGGTGCTGACCTTTAAAGCCCTAAACGGCCTTGGTTTCCCCAGCCATTCTGGGCAGCACCCAACAGAATATTAAAACCACGATATAACTTCAAACATTAAAAGTTTCCCCGTACAGGATTGCCTTCAGATGTCTTCTAAAAGTCAGGTAGTTGTTTATTTCCTTGACATTTGATGGGAGGGCGTTCTGCAGGGTGGGCACCACCACCAAGAAGGCCCTGTGCCTGGTTCCCTGTAACTTGGCTTCTCGCAGGGAGGGAACCACCAGAAGGCCCTCGGCGCTGGACCTCAGTGTCCGGGCTTAGCGATGGGGGTGGAGAAGCTCCTTCAGGTATACTGGGCCAAGGCTGTTTTGGGCTTTCAAGGTTAGCACCAACACTCTGAATTGTGCTCAGAAATGTACTGGGAGCCAACGTATCTGTTATGTAGTGTAACCCATAAATGCAGGGCGAGTGGGCAGGGGGACGAGCTCCTTTCGAGGGGCAGCACTTGCTGCTCCTGCCCCCTGGTGCCACCCAAAGGTCTGAAAGGTACCCCCAAATTGTCTGCCTGAGGAGAGCCGCCCCACTCTGCCCCATTTTGTCGGTCACACTGATCTTAGCGGTAAGTGTCGCCAGTACCAAGTCCGGGCACAGAATCCACCTGCAGGAATGCAAGTATGCAGGCACAGCGAGATTTCCCACAATGAATCTAACTGTAGCGAGGAAGGTTAAAAATGGGGGCAGCCTGTGGCGGAGAGTTAGCTGTAGCGCTTGAGAAGATTAAGGGCTTATCTGTAAGTTCGTTTTTGCAAACGCTGGAAATGACTCTCTGATTATAACCCGTGCTCCACATCGCCTTCCTTTTTTTGTTTTTTGTGTGGCTGATGTGTTGGGTCCCTCCCCACTTGAATGTGGGGCCCACCCAACAGAACTGGCATGTATGTGTAAAAATTGAAATTTGAATGAAAGCGATAAGGGGAGAATTGGAACCAAAAAAGAGAGAGGGAAACAGTTTATAAAAGGATGTAAATGAAACCGCTTTGAGGAGGAATGGAAGTCAACCAGAAGAAAAGATGAAATGAAACATGGTATAATTATATTGTTGGGGTTTTTTTAAAGGAACTGGCATGTCTGTGTGTATCTATCGGGCGGCTGTGGGGTGGACAGGCTTCACGACAGGGTTCAAAGACCTTCTCTCGGATATAATCGACAGTATATTGCAGGAAATATGTACATCCGAAGAAGGTGTCAAACGACGGCGACGATTTACCAAAACAAAGCAAGCAACCCACACATTTCCGGCCTTCACATCTCCTAAAGTCTACTGCCGAAAAGGACAACCAAAATTATCAAGGGAAATGGATGCAGAAAAGGTCCTTTCTCCCTCTCTCAAAATGCTAGAGCCCAGTGGGGCCACCCAGGGAAGATGAATATTCGGGGGTGGGCGGTAAAAGTACGAATTGTGGCATTTGAGGGAGAAATTTGGTTCTGTTCACATTTCTGTGTGCTCACATCCCTAGTTTGCATTTCCCCAAATGAGAGGCAAACCAAAAAACACACTGCCCTGATGGTATGGACACACCTCCGAATTTTGTGCTTCAGTTCGCCAACCGAATGATGTGTGCAGAAGGAGTGAAAACAATGTGAAAATGCATTAGGTTAGGAGAAAATTGCTTGCAAAGATGTGCACATTATCCAAAATTCACAGGAGTATCAGAGAATCAAAGAGATGGAAGGGACCACCAGAGTAATCTAGTCCAACCCAATGCAATGCAGGGGGGACCTCAAACCCACAACCGTTGCATAGCGAAAGTAGAGTTGCCGTACACCTGAAATTTCCCAGACACAGACAACAACTTTGCCAAAAAAGAAAAAAAAACCTCAACAATTCAACAAGTTTTGTGTCTGGGTTTTCATTTTCTGAAATATGGAAAGCCTAGTTAAAGCCATGCCCAAAGTGGCTTACAATATGAAAAAACCCCTACATAATTTACATCATGGTGGCTACCACCAGTGTTTTGGGCCTCATTGAGGGGCTTAATGTCAATATGAGTAGGAAAATGAGAGTACCCCTAAACATTTTTTTAGAAAAAAAGAGCGCTGGCTACCACTGGCCTGGGACGCGGGTGGTGCTCTGGTCTAAACCACAGAGCCTAGGCCTAGGGCTTGCCAATCAGAAGCTTGGAGGTTTGAATCCCTGTGACGGGGTGAGCTCCCGTTGCTCGGTCCCTGCTCCTGCCCACCTAGCAGTTCGAAAGCACGCCAGTGCGAGTAGATAAATAGGTACCGCTCTGGCGGGAAGGTAAACGGCGTTTCCGTGTCTGTGTGCTGCTCTGGTTTCACCAGAAGCAGTTTAGTCCTGCTGTCCACATGAATCGGAAAGCTGTCTGCGGACAAACGCTGGCTCCCTTGGCCAGTAATGCGAGATGAGCGCCACAACCCCAGAGTTGTCCGCGACTGGACCTAATGGTCAGGGGTCCCTTTACCTTTTACCTTTACCACTGTCCTAGAAAGCTGCTACCGTCAGGGTAGACAATACTGAGCTATATGGACCAAGAAAGCTTTCTATGGCTATTTTTGCTTATTTCCAAAGCAAAGCACACCATCCTTTCTGGGAAAGGAAGCGGGTGCATCGGGGAAGGGGAGGGGGAACCTAGAATCATAGAATTGTGGAGCTGGAAGAGACCCCAAGGGCAATGCAAGAATATCAGCCAAATCATCCTTATCCTGATGACTTGGGGATTTTTGTGTTCAAAATATTTATACTTTCCTTACAAAAGTTCATGGTGGTTCCCAAACAAGAGCTATGAAACCAAAATCAAAAGCAGCAGTATTGAAAATCAAAGCCGCACAGGACCAAAATATTCAAAAACAAGACAGTAGCAAAAAGATATGATAAAACTCCCCCCCCAGCCCTTAAAGGCCAAAGTCTTCCCTAAGTGGAAATATTTGAACCTGGTGGTGTAAGGTCCACCCCCACCATTCAGCCCGGACAATGGGGTGGTCCACCTCCGAGGGTCTTCTGGTGGTTCCCTCACAGTGAGAAGCGAAGTTACAGGGAACCAGGCAGAGGGCCTTCAGATGCCAAGGAGATACAAGAACCACACAACTTTTAGAAGACATCTGAAGGCAGCCCTGTGCTTGATTTTTTAGAAATGTACCGTACTTTTCCATGTATAAGACGTGGGATTGGTTGCTGCCGCGAGCCTAAGATTGCCGGCATGTTATTGGTTGCTGCGGCGAGGGCTGGTGTTGATTTGCTGTCGTTGTGCTAATTGGGTAGGAGCAATCCCCCCTTAAAAAGTTCAACAACTCTGGGGGCCACCCCCCATTCTCCTAATTTGGAGTCCCCAAAAATAGGGGGCGTCTTATACATGGGGGCGTGTTATACACGGAAGAATACAGTATTTATTTTGCTGGAAACTGCCCAGAGTGGCTTGGGAAACCCAGCCAGATCGGCAGGGTATTCTTCATCATCATCATCACTTAAGGTACCAGGCCATTCAGTGAGATCCCAGAGGACCAACTCTGGTGGACTTCCACCCCCACCGTGAGATACTGCCAAGAGCAGGTATTTGGTTCCTGTCTAGCTGCTCTGATGAATGGAGGGAGGAAGTCGCCAGAGGAGGAAGCAGCAGCCCAACCGCACAGTGACGTGGAAGCAGCCGTTGCAGAGACGGCAGCTGTTTCCTTGCACTGCCACAAGCTAACACCCAAGAGCAGATTTAGCTGCCTCTGCCAGGAAAGGTTGCTTGAAGCCTGGGACTCTGGCTTCGAGAAAAAGGCGAGTGATAGGGTTGCGTGGTAAGGTAAAGGTAAAGGGACCCCTGACCATTAGGTCCAGTCGTGGCCGACTCTGGGGTTGCGGCGCTCATCTCGCTTTATAGACCAAGGGAGCCGGCGTACAGCTTCCGGGTCATGTGGCCAGCATGACCAAGCCGCTTCTGGTGAACCAGAGCAGAACAAGGAAACACCATTTACCTTCCCGCTGGAGTGGTACCTATTTACCTACTTGCACTTTGATGTGCTTTCAAACTGCTAGGTTGGCAGGAGCTGGGACAAAGCAATGGAAGCTCAACCCGTTGCGGGGATTCAAACCGCCGACCTTCTGATCAGCAAGTCCTAGGCTCTGTGGTTTAACCCACAGCGCCACCCAGGTCCCTTAGAGTTGCATGGTAGGAGTTTATAAAATCATGCATGGTCTCGGTGGCCACCCCCAGTCACCAGTCTAGCTGCCGCATTCTGGATTAGTTGCAGTTTCCAGGTCACCTTCAAAGGTAGCCCCACATAGAGCGCATTGCATTAGTCCAAGCGGGAGATAACCAGAGCATGCACCACTCTGGCGAGACAGTCTGTGGGCAGGTAGGGTCTCAGCCTGCGCACCAGATGGAGCTGGTAGACAGCCGCCCTGGACACAGAATTGACCTGCACCTCCATGGACAGCTGTGAGTCCAAAATGACCCCCAGGCTGCGCACCTGGTCCTTCAGGGGCACAGTTACCCCATTCAGGACCAGGGAGTCCCCCACACCTGCCTGCCCCAGGAAAGGCTGATATAAGTTGCCAACAACACAGCTCTGTGCAGCCTTCCCAGGTCTTTGCCATCCCGTATTTTCTGTCTCTTGATTGATTGACGATGCTGATTTAAATATGCTGCTTGCTGTTTTCAGGGGCCCTTGGGGGCCAAAAAGCTGAATAGCAACGCTAATTATCCTTTTCGGTGGCAGCCGGGAGTTAGTTGCCAAGCGCGAAGTTCTGTTCGGGTGCAACCAGCTAGCCACAAACGCTGCGTTCCTGGCAGACGTTAAGCCTGCACATGGAATTGCAAAGGCGGCGGCGGCGGGGGGGGGGGGGAGAAAGCCCATATTGCAGTTGTGTCAATCAGCCCCGGGTGATGTTTGGGGAAAAGTTCATAGACCATCTTGCACGGCAGAGCCACATTGCCATAGCAACAGCACGAGGCGAGTGGGTGGACGTCTTGTGGGGTGTTTTTTTAAATGACTCATTTTTTATTTTATTTTATTTTATTGTTTCTTGAAGGAGTGATGGCTCCCACTGCCATCTTTCAAATTTTTATTTCAAATAAAAGGCTGAATTGCTTAAAAATAGAAACCCAAAGACACCAAACCGATTCCTGGCGAACGCTGAAAAATAAGGCTGGTAATCTCAGAAGACTTCTGTTTAAACATCTCTGTTATGAGTGTGTTGCATGGCTGGTAGGGCAGATGCGGCGCCATCCCGGGATAAATCTGCCGATCTGAGCTCTGTAATCCAATTAATAGAAGGCTTTGCAAATAGTTTAGAAGCGAGACATCATCTCCCATTATAAACAGCTGTGATCACGTTAAGCTGCGCTTTTTTTCTCCCTCCCCAATTTCTGGGCGTGTGCATTCTCATAAACAAGCACAGGAAATAATACCGACTGCAACATGAATTAACTGACTCACCCACAAGTTAGCAGGAGGATATAGGGCAGGACCCGAGTGCCGTTCATCAAGACAATTCTGCAAGCCTGAGAGTTTCGCAAACCAAGAGCCCTGCCTGCCTGCCTGCCTGCTGTGACCCAAAGAACAAAGGAGTCGAATACCCTCCAACATTCCTCAGATGAAAAAAGGGACATTTCACATTCCTCCCCCCCAAACTGACCCTCTTAGACCCCCCATTTTTTGTGCCCCTCCCAGTACTTCCTATCAGAAGAAGGGTGAATGCCACAATACTAGCGGGGCACAACACACAAGCCCTCCACCGTCCTGAAAAGAACCCTCAATTGTTATTTTATTTAATTTTGTTCCTTGGTAGATTTACAGAAAGAAAAACAACCACCAATATATGTACAGTCAAACCTCATGTTGTGTCTGCTTCAGGTTGCGTTTTTCGGGGTTTCGGCAGTCACGCATGCGCAGAAGCGCTAAATCGTGCTTTGCGCATGTGCAGAAGCGCAGAAGCGCAATCCGCGCGTGCGCAGACGCGGGTTGTGAACGCTGCAGGTTGCGAACGTGCCTCCCGCACGGATCATGTTCACAACCCAAGCGTCCACTATATCTTAGAAAGGGGCATGATTAGATGCAGACACACAAAGTTTTTATTTTTCAAAAAAACCAAGACTCCCTGTGCGCTGCTCCCCCTTTCTTCCCACCTGGGGCAGCCCTGCCCTCTGCCTGCACCTTAGGGCTGGCGCGTCATGTGAGGCTGGGCCTCAGCACCCTCTTCTCCTTGCTGCCCGCTCTCCAGCAGCCGCTATGATCTGCCCAAGGGAAGAGGCCGGCAGCAGCAGCCATGGAGAGGCCATGGATACTCCCTCACCGCTGCTGCCGATCGGGACAAGCTCCGGCTTGGCAGGGGAAAGAGGGGCATTCCGGGATAATAATAATAAAATAATTTATTATTTATACCCCACCCATCTGGCTGGGTTTCCCCAGCTACTCCACTCCGTCTGACTACTGCAACGCGCTCTACATGGGGCTACCTTTGAAGGTGACCCGGAAACTGCAATTAATCCAGAATGCGGCAGCTAGACTGGTGACTGGGAGTGGCCGCCGGGACCACATAACACCGGTTCTGAGAGATCTGCATTGGCTCCCAGTACGTTTCCAAGCACGATTCAAAGTGTTGGTGCTGACCTTTAAAGCCCTAAACGGCCTCGGTCCTGTATACCTGAAGGAGCGTCTCCACCCCCATCGTTCAGCCCGGACACTGAGATCCAGCGCCGAGGGCCTTCTGACGGTTCCCTCATTGCGAGAAGTGAGGCTACAGGGAACCAGACAGAGGGCCTTCTCGGTAGTGGCGCCCGCCCTGTGGAACGCCCTCCCATCAGATGTCAAAGAGATAAATAATTACCTGTCATTCAGAAGACATCTTAAGGCAGCCCTGTTCAGGGAAGTTTTTAATATGTAACGCTGTACTGTTTTTAACACTGATTGGGAGCCGCCCAGAGTGGCTGGGGAAACTCAGCCAGATGGGCGGGGTATAAATAATAAATTATTATTATTATTATTATTATTATTATTATTATTATTATTATGTCTCTAAAGACAATGGAGTTCACCTCTGGAGGTGAAGACAAATTGCTGTGGCTGCAGAGACCTGGAACTTGTAACTGCTGGCCCTAGAGTTGTTTTGGCAGCGTGTGAGGAGGTCCTGGGCTGCTCGGGCAACAAAACCCTCCTCTCAGCCTTCCTGATGTGGTCCAAACGCCTTAGAATTTTGTTCTCTTGAAGATACAGTGGTACACCTTGGTTCTCAAATGCCTTGGCACTCAAACGCCTTGGTTCCCAAACGCCGAAAACCCGGAAGTGAGTGTTCCGGTTTTCGAACGTTTTTCGGAAGCTGAACGCCCAATGCGGCTGTCGGCTATTGTTTCTGGGGCACCTGCACCAATCAGAAGCTGCGCCTTGGTTTTCGAACATTTCAGAAGTCAAACTGACATCCGGAATGGTTTAAGTTTGGTGTTATTGTTTTTGCTATTTATTTTGCCTTTTTGCGGCTTTTTCGGTTAATTTGTTTTTGTGACTGTGTGGAGTCCACTTTAGCTACTGCTTGATTGTGTGACTGCGCAAATGGCTAAAAGCCCCCCATCCGAACAATGACTATTATCAGTGCGGGTAAGAAAAAAAAGTCATTTTAATTTTTATCATCTACAATACTGCCTTATTCATTTTATTATACAGTACATTGATTATTACTTTCACTTTATGGATCAATGGTCTTGTTAGATAGTAAAATTCACGTTAAATTGCTGTTTTAGGGGTTGTTTTTAAAAGTCTGGAACGGATCAATCCATTTTGCATTACTTTCTATGGGAAAGCGCACCTTGGTTTTGGAACGCTTTGGTTTTGGAACGGACTTCCGGAACGGATTAAGTTTGAGAACCAAGGTACCACTGTCAACGAGTATCTTAGGGACTAGAAACCGGCATATTCGGTTAAAACTAAAGCTGGACATTTCGGCAAGTTCCATATTACGCCCAACTTTCTGTGAGGCACGCAGTACGATTCTGAAACTCACACAGCGGTGGATATATTGCAAGCGCTCTCGGACACTGGGGAAACACGGAAATCAAATTAGAGCAAGCGTGCAGAAAATTATTAATCCGGAGAGCTCAGCTTCTCCTGACAGGGAGAGGCCGCCAGGGCAAAGTCTCATGGAAGTCTCCACCTGGGCTCTTGGGAGACCAGCCTGCCTTCTGCGTCTAGCAATGCAGACGCAACACAATTATCAACAATTGCTGGAGGCCTCGGAGATTTCTCATGGAGAGGCTGCGTTGCCGGAGGGAATCCTCCTGAGGGAAGGTGCAACGCTTTTGTTGAGTCTGCAATGACTAAAAAAATAAAATAACGGATGCTACCCATGAAGACCTTTTGCCACATTCCCCACCCCCCTTCTCCCTTGTTTCCTGTTAAGTGGAAAAATCTGGTTTCAGATGGAGAGAATAAGAGAATCATAGAATTGCAGAATTGCAAGGGACCCCTGGAGGTCATCTAGTACAACCCCCTGCCCTGACCATTGGTCCTGCTGGCTGTGGCTGACGGGAGTTGTAGTCTGACAGCTTCTGGAGGGTGCCAGGTTGGCTACTCCTGTTCAAACCCCTTTGCCCAGTTCTTTATTCCTGGAAATCACATGCTGATTTAGAACTTCAGCATCACCTGGTAGATTAGCCGGTCCCTGATGAGCTATTTTTCTGCATGCAGGGAATGGTCAAAAGCGCCTGCTCCCTGCAATGCCTGCCATCTCAAGGCAAATCTTAAAAAATGTAGTATAAATGCCGACAACTGGGAAACACTGGCCTGCGAGCGCTCCAGTTGGAGAACAGCCTTCAGCAAAGGTGTCACGGGCTTTGAAGACGCTCGAACTCAGGACGCAAGGGAGAAACATGCTAAGAGGAAGGCACGCTTGGCAAATCCACACCGTGATCAGCTCTTGCCCGGAAACCAATGTCCTCACTGTGGAAGGACGTGGGGATCCAGAATTGGCCTCCACAGTCACTTACGGACTCACTGTTAAAACCATGTACAGTGGTACCTCGGGTTAAGTACTTAATTCGTTCCGGAGGTCCGTTCTTAACCTGAAACTGTTCTTAACCTGAAGCACCACTTTAGCTAATGGGGCCTCCTGCTGCCGCTGCGCCGCCGGAGCACGATTTCTGTTCGCATCCTGTAGCAAAGTTCTTAACCTGAAGCACTATTTCTGGGTTAGCGGAGTGTGTAACCTGAAGCGTGTGTAACCCGAGGTACCACTGTATATGGAAGACAATCTTACTCAGCTACAGGTGGTTGCCAAAGAAGGAGGAGGAGGAGGAGGAGAAGCCCTGTCCCAACAGGAATGGAATGTGTGCATGCGACCTGGTGCAGAAGGACGTCGTCCTGCACAGCAACAAAAGAAGAGTCGGGCTGGATTAGACCCAAGGCCCCTCAGATCCAGCATCCTGTTCTCAGATGGCTTGTGGTTCCTTCCAGAAAAGGTTTTCAAAGGCCTAACACCTCTGCAGAGGGTTTTCTATTGAGGTAGAACAATGTGGCCTTATGACTTTGTCTCCTTATATAATTTAACTCCTTGCTATGCGTGAAGATGTACAGGCAACACCAGTTTCGCATGCATTCAAATAATAGCTGTGCATGCGCGGGCCTTTTTCGGACTCGGAAGGGGGCATGGCGGGGTGGGCAGACTTCTGTGCTCTCCACCGACACGTACAATGACCCAGGACGTAACCCTTGCACAAAACGGGGGCTGCCTGTACTTCCTTTTGTCTGTCCTGCATCTTCCAACATTCAGCTTCACTCAATGTCTACAAGTCCAGTCCTAGGACTCTACAGCTGCAAATATAACGTTTTAAGTGCATTACACAAACGTGACACTAGATGGCGACAGTGAGCTAATGGCAAATTCAATATATTTTTCAAAACTTTTTTTCAGAGCGTTTTTTTTTTATATATGTCTAGATTCAGCCCTAGTGTTTTGAGAAAGGGAGGGAAAACCTTTCCTCCATCCACTTTCTCTGTGCCATGCATAATTTCATAAATTTCTACAGTGGTGCCTCGCAAGACGAAATTAATTCATTCCGCAAGTTTTTTCTTCTTGCGAGTTTTTCGTCTTGCGAAGCACAGTTTCCCATAGGAATGCATTGAAAATCAATTAATGCGTTCCTATGGAGACCGCCTTCAGACCAGGTCCGGGGACAGTCTGTCCCCGGACCTCTTCTGAAGGCTGGCGGGGGGAGAAGGACTTTTCTCCCCACCGCCAGCCTTCAGAACAGCCTTCTGAAGGCTGGCGGTGGGAAGAAAAGCCCTTCTCCCGCCGCCAGCCTTCAGAAGAGTTCCCGCAGGGCTGCTTAGGCTGCGGATAGCAGCCTGCTGCCCGGCACGAGGGGCACACTGCTTCAGAGCGCCCCTCGCGCGGGGCAGACATTCACAGCTTGGGGAGCCCTGCAGGACTTCCCCGCAGGGCTCTCCAAGCTGCGGATAGCAGCCTGCTGCCCCGCACAAGGGGCGCTCTGCTGCGCGCCTTCTCCTCTGTTCCCGGACCTGTCCTGAAGGCTTGCGGTGGGAGGAGGGCTTTCCTCCCCACCGCCAACATTCAGAATGCTGTTCTGAATGTTGGCGGTGGGGAGGAAAAACCCTCCTCCCACCGCAAGCCCTGGGAACAGAGGAGAAGGACCTCCCACCGCAAGCCTTCAGGACAGGTCCGGGAACAGAGGAGAAGGCACGCTGCGCTTCCCCGCTGTCCCCGGAGATTTCCCTATGGGCTTTCGTCTTGCGAAGCAAGCCCATTGGGAAATTCGTCTTGCGAAGCCGCTAAAAATCGGAAAACCCTTTCGTCTTGCGGGTTTTTCGTTTAGCGAGGCATTCATCTTGCGGGGCACCACTGTACTTGCCTGTTCTCCAAAATAAAAAACCCCAAATGCTGCAAGCTTCCCTCATAGGACAGCCTCGCCATCCCTTTGAACATTTGAGCTGTCATTTTCTGAACCTTTTCCAACTCTACAATACCCTTTTTGAGGTGAGTTATTCCAAAGGCTGCTGCACCACAGATTTGTATAACGGCGTTTCATTTCTAATCCCTTTCCCAATGCAACAGGTCTTAACCTTACAGAAGCAATGCTGGTTCTGCTGCAGCAAGTCTTCTTCTTCTATATACATGGGAATCTATCTTTAATTGTGCTTTTCACGGGTTTTCCGGCAACAGACATTAAGCTCACCAACCTGTGAGCTCCTGAATCCCTTTTAAATACCGCATTTTTCGCTCTATAAGATGCACCAGACCACAAGACGCACCTAGTTTTTGGAGAAGGAAAACAAGAAAAAAAATATTCCGAATCCCAGAAGCCAGAACAGCAAGAGGGATCAATCCGCTGCACAGCGAAAGCAGCAATCCCTCTTGCTGTTCTGGCTTCTGGGATAACTGCACAGCCTGCATTCGCTCCATAAGACGCACACACATTTCCCCTTACTTTTTAGGAGGGAAAAAGTGAGTCTTATAGAGCAAAAAATACGGTAACTGCTGTTATATGTTTTCCATTCCTCAGACATGGAAGCTGAAATTAGGGAATACTCACTTTTTTGGAAGCAATTTCGCTTCTGAGTTCTTTATGACCTCTCGGATTGATACCAAGCGAACCTGATAGTTTGTTTTTCATTTGTCAATAAGGCCCAGAACTTTGCCTGATATCGTGACCACAGTTGCTCAGACTTGCTTCCTGCGAAAGTTTGCTCAGATACATGAATCCGCCCTGCATCTTCCATTGTGTAGACAGATGGAAATAATTAATTCAATTATAACTGAATAGCCCTCCAGCCCTCTGGAGAGATTTAGCTACTTTCGTCTTTTCTTTTCAACTTCCTCTTTCCCACTCCCTCCATTTCTGGGAAGTTTCTCTTCCTGACGTCAAATGTTACTCTGCTGCTCTTTCTTGGAAACTTTCTATTTGCAGTTACAGAGCACGAGACTCTTAATCTCAGGGTTGTGGGTTCGAGTTCCACACTGGCTGGACTAGATGACCCTTGTGGTCCCTTCCACTTCTACAATTCTATGCTTCTATATATTGAATCTGGTAGGATTATAGTCACTGTTCCTGCTCAGGCCAGTAACATTTATATCTCACACGAGGTCCTGGGCATCACTTAAGATGGAATCCAGGGTCGGCTCCCCTCTGGCCAGTTCCATGATCTACTCCTCTAGTGTAGAGTTATTTACCTAGAAAGTTGAAAGGGTGAAACGAAGGACTTATCCAAACTTAACTTTTGCACCGTTCTTTCCAGGCAAAGGTAAAAGGAAGGAAGTTGTGAATAAGCCTTAAAATTAGCTGCACTTGCATAACTTGCAACATTTCTCTGATGAAAATAGGAATGTTAATAATAATAATAATTTAACAATAATAATAATTTGTTGTTTATACCCTACCCATCTGACTGGGCTGTCCCAGCCACTCTGGGCAGCTTCCAAAATAGATAAAAACATAATAAACCATTAAACATTTAAAAAACTTCCCTGCTCAGGGCTGCCTTCAGATGTCTTCTAAAGGCTGTATCTTTTTATCTCAGGAGTCACATAACTTCACACCCTCCAACATTTCTCCGATGAAAATAGGGATGTCCTAAGGCAAACTTTTTCAGCAGGGGGCCGGTCCACTGTCCCTCAGACCTTGTGGGGGGCCGGACTATATTTTGGAAGAAAAAATGAATGCATTCCTATGCCCCACAAATAACCCAGAGATGCATTTTAAATAAAAGGACACATTCCACTCATGTAAAAACACACTGGTTCCCGGACTGTCCGCGGGCCGGATTGAGAAGGCGATTGTGCTGGATCCGGTCCCTGGGCCTTAGTTTGCCTACCTCTGTCCTAAGGATAAGCGGGATCAAATTAGAAACTGGGATGGCATCTGTAAATCCGGGACTGTCCCTGGAAAAATAGGGACACTGGGAAGGGCCTGTAAAGGTAAAGCTAAAGGGACCCCTGACCATTAGGTCCAGTCGTGACCGACTCTGGGGTTGTGGCGCTCATCTCGCTTTATTGGCCGAGGGAGCCGGCATACAGCTTCCAGGTCATGTGGCCAGCATGACTAAGCCGCTTCTGGCGAACCAGAGCAGCGCACGGAAATGCCGTTTACCTTCCTGCCGGAGCGGTACCCATTTATCTACTTGCACTTTGACGTGCTTTCAAACTGCTAGGTGGGCAGGAGCAGGTACCGAGCAACGGGAGCTCACTCCGTTGCGGGGATTCGAACCGCCGACCTTCTCATTGGCAAGTCCTAAGCTCTGTGGTTTAACCCACAGCGCCACCAGCGTCCCACCTGGGAAGGGCCTGTACTTGTGATTAAAAAAAATCACAGGTGATTCTCTAAGAGTGATCTGCAACACACTATCGGGTGGTTCACATAACTACAATAAATTGAAGAAGAGCCCGCTGGATCAGACCATCGATCATGACCCATCGAGTCCCACAAAATTTGATTATGTTTTTGCTTTCTTAGATCCAAGAAAACATACTTTGAATAGCATCCATCTGCCAACTCCCTGTCCCTCTGAAGAAAGCCACCACTTGCACCAACAGAAAAGAGATTTTTTCCCCCCTCCTTAAATGATGCTGATTTCACAAGCAACAATGGAGCAGAGATCCTGCAGCCCCAGCCCTGGCATGGAGGAACTTGATGATACAGAAAACTGTGTGCTGTTAGAAAGATCCCATTATAACCAGCCTCGGGGGGCGAAAATAGTGCCAGCACTCAGTGACACACTCTTTTGGAACAGAGATGTGGGGGGAAAGATACAAGATTGAAAATCCAGATATTATATTCTGCTATGTGACTTGGTTGCTCAGTTCAGTCTTTTTGCATGGGCTTTTATATATTGTTTTATGGGTTGCCACTTGGCTGTTATTTTTATCAATTACAGTCTAGTAGTTCTTTAGTTATCTCAACTAGGGCCAGGGCCTTTTCAGTACTGGCCCCGACTTGGTGGAACGCTCTGTCACAAGAGACCAGGGCACTGCGGGACCAGAGCTGTTCCGCCTGGCCTTTGGTTTAGACTCAGTCTGACCCTTATGTTTCCCTCCCCTTATGGTCTTGATTTACGGGCTGCTACTAAAATGAGGCTGCATTTTAAATTGTATTTTAACCCGTATTTTAATTAACTGTTTTTTCCCCTTTTCTTTTACATTTTATTGTAATTTTATTGGTGTTAGCCGCCCTGAGCCTGGTTCTGGCCGGGGAGGGCAGGGTATAAATAAATTATTATTATTATTATTATTATTATTATTATTATTATTATTATTCTAAAATAATGCTTTTTAGAGTGTAGAGTTGAGCTCATGGCACCAAAAAAAGTTCAAGAAGACTGGAAAGACAGCAGTTGCACAATTTGCAGGCTGTTTTTGGGGCGGACGCTGACATGGACATCTGAAAACTGGGCATTTTCATGCCGCATTGTGTCTTCTGAGCACCTGCGGATAATTTCCTTCCCTGCTAATTGCTGCCCTGAGTTCTGATCTCGCTCATCTAACCCTGTTGAGCTACGACAGCCGGGTGCTCTCTGCATTTTCCGGAAACAATGGAAGACCTTTTTTTTGCTTTGACAAGCTTTTCCAGGATGAAAAGGTCTCCGACTTAAGGTGTTCATTTTGCACGGCTTTAAAACCTATAGTTTAGTTGTTGCTTTGTCCTGTTTTCAAAACTATTTTTAGCGGGGTTTTAGATTGCAAGTTCGTCAGTCGCCTTGGGACATGCATAGAAGGTTATTAGTTCATAAGTCATGGTGGTGATATTTTCTAGAGATATCAGGTGGTATGCAATGCTAGTCCTACTCAGAGTAGACCCACTGAAGTCAATGGCTATGTTCTGCTTACACAGATGGAGGCAGCAATACTACTAAATCCCAGTTGCCGAAAACCACTGGAGGGGAGAGTTGCTCTTGTGTTCGAATCCTGATTCCCAATTTCCCACTGGTTGGCCACTAGGAGAACAGGATGCTGGACTAGATAGGACACTGGCCTGATCCTGCTGGCTCTCCGTGACCCCCTGGACCAGAGCACGCCAGGCACTCCTGTCTTCCACTGCCTCCCGCAGTTTGGTCAAACTCTCCCCCTGTGCCTCCCCCCAAATGTGTCCTGGGGTTCCTCCAACCCTTTGGAGCAAAATTGGGAGAGATAAAGCAAACATGCAAGAGAAGGAAGAGGAAGTCCTGTGGTCTATGCAGAACATCCTTTTGCTAATGGGGTGATTTCGTTGCATCCAGCCGTGCTCTGAGTAGGAAATCAATGAACCTATGTTTTTGAATTATGGTGCTGGAGGAGACTCTGGAGAGTCCCATGGACTGCAAGAAGATCAAACCTCTCCATTCTGAAGGAAATCAGCCCTGAGTGCTCACTGGAAGGACAGATCCTGAAGCTGAGGCTCCAAGACTTTGGCCACCTCAGGAGAAGAGAAGACTCCCTGGAAAAGACCCTGATGTTGGGAAAGATGGAGGGCACAAGGAGAAGGGGACGACAGAGGACGAGATGGTGGGACAGTGTTCTCGAAGCGACCAGCATGAGTTTGACCAAACTGCAGGAGGCAGTGGAAGACAGGAGTGCCTGGCGTGCTCTGGTCCAGGGGGTCACGAAGAGTTGGACACGACTAAACGACTAAACAACAACAACAATATGTAGGAAGGGACGCGGGTGGCGCTGTGGGTGTGATGCCCCGGGGTTTCAGGCAGGGGGGTCGTTCGTTCCCTACCTGGAGGATCGAACCTCTTGCTGCTGAGCTGGGTCACTTCCCCCCAAATATTTGTACTGAGTCAGACCGCTGGACCACCCCATGAAGCTGTAAGGCCCACACAGTACTTTGCAAATTAGGAGAGCTATGGAAATGATACGCAGGAACAGCGTTGAATCAGCAGCTACAGGCAGGAGCCAGTTCCCATTTTAGCTTCTAACATGGTGATTCACACAAAAAGCTGCCTTACATTAGGTCAGACGAGCCCACTATTGCCCGCTCGGACTGCGAGCAGCAGGTCTCCAGGGCCTCGGGCAAAGGAGCAGACATTTCCCGCCCTTAGCTGCAGATGCTTTTAACGGGAGACGCAAGTGACTGACCCCCGGGACCTTCTGCCCGCAAAACAGGTTCTGTGTATAGGACTTCCACAAGACGCATATCAGTAGATTAGCAAGCTGCTACTTAGAAAATCTGTTCCAGCATCTGCCCAGGGGGAGATCAGACCAGAAGCCCTGGAAGCTAAGTGCCAAGGCTCTCTCCCATCGCTCTCCAACCTGGCGCCCTCCAAATGTTGTTGGGACTACAACACCCATCATCCCTGACCACTGGCTAAGCTGGATGTGGATGATGGGAGTTGTAGTCAACCCAAGACCCTCTACTCCAGATGTCCGCAAGGCCACCAGTTGGAGACCTCAAGTTGGGGTTCTACCACCACAACCCAGAATCCTCCTGGTCCCGGAAATCAGGTGATCTCAGTGAACCAATCCAGGGCTGTTGCGCTCTATAAAAATTCCCACATAGGCCCACTCAGTTCGGGAAATTTGTTTTTTTCTGTAGATCTTCCCATTTCCATGGATTTATAGCTAACCCTCTTTTAGGATTAGAATAAAATTGGCCCAGTTGGTTAGAGCCTGGTGCTGAAAAAAACCAAGGTTGCAGGTTCGATCCCCATAAGGGACAGCTGAATATTTCAGGATACTGCCTTATATCACTGGCCCATCTTAACCATCATTGCCTACACGGGCTGGCAGCAGTTTCCCTTGGTTTTTTCTCCCAGCCCAACCTGGAGAAGTCGGGGATTGAACTCAGGAGCCCCTGCCTGCAAGGTGGATGCTTTGTCACAGAGCTACAGCTTTTCAAATCCTTGTCATCACCCCATCTTGTGGGCACATGTTCCTTTGGGTCTTTGGGGGCCCATCAATTGGGCCATCGCAACATGAATTACTATGAGAAACAGGGACATGGGTGGTGCTGTGGTCTAAACCACTGAGCCTCCTGGGCTTGCCAATCGGAAGGTCGGCGGTTCGATTCCCCACGACGGAGTGAACTCCCATTGCTCTGTCCCTGCTCCTGCCAACCTAGCAGTTCCAAAACACACTAGTGCAAGTAGATAAATAGGTACCACTGTGGTGGGAAGGTAAATGACGTTCCCATGCACTCTGGTTTCTGTCACGGTGTCCCGTTGCACCGGAAGTGGTTTAGTCCTGCTGGCCACATGACCCGGAATAATAATAATAATAATAATAATAATAATAATAATAATAATAATAATAATTTATTATTTATACCCCACCCATCTGACTGGGTTTCCCCAGCCACTCTGGGCGGCTTCCAACAGAACACTAAAATACAATAACCCAGGGGTGTCAAATTCAAATTCATCGGGGGCCGCATCAGCAGTTTGGTCACCCTCAAAGGGCCAGTTCGAGTTCGAGTGTCTTCAAAGCCCATGACACCTTTAACAGCTGGATTAAGTAATGCAGAGCTTCTGGCTCATGGAACACTACACCTTGATTTCATTTGAATACATATATGAATATAAAAATTGTTTCATGTTTGGCTTGGTGTTTAAGTTACACAAGATGTGCAGGTTTTAATTTTTCTCATTCCCCAAATTTTAATCGAGCATTTGTTTGGATTTTTTCCCCTTTGCTACCTACCCTAAACCTTTGAGGAGGGCGGGAACTGATGGCCGGACCCTGTAGTAACATTGAGGAAAAAATTGCATGAAATAAACCAATTCCTTATCAGCTTTTTCCCCATATATAAACCAATATAAACCAATTCCTTATCAGCTTTTCCCCCATATATAAACCAATATAAACCAATTCCTTATCAGCCTTTTTTCCATATATAAATTTTTGCAACACGCACCCTGCGGAAGCCGCGCCTGACGTTATTTACGTATCGAATTTGCTTTTGAATCGCGAATCCCCAGAGGCAGAGGATGCTGTTCATTGGGCAGCGCTGAAACGCGCCTAAAGAAATAAAGAAAGAAAAGAAAAGCAAAAGCACGCTGCCCCAAGTATTCACAGGGCGTGCTCCTGAAACACAAGCACGCTCTCAGTCTCCCTCTCTCCAACGCGCGCGAAGCCGGCTCTGCCCTTCTCCGCGTTCCACCTCTCGCAGGCGCGCTGCGCTCCCGCCGGGACTTATTTCACCCCGGCGAGCCCGAAAAGAAGTTGAGAGCAGCGGCGGCAGCCTCCCATATCCAACCCTGCCCTCGCCGTGTCAAATAAGTCTCGGCTAGGTAGCTGGAGGAGGGGGAGGTCTGCGCCTGCACAGAAGGGACCCGAGGCGCCCTGCACGCGCGCCGCAGCCCAAGCTTCCCTCACAGATATATATAGACCAGGCTACACGGGCCACATGACAAGGTCTCGCGGGCCGGATTCGGCCCGCGGGCCTTGTGTCTGACACCCGTGCAATAACCTATTAAACATTAAAAGCTTCCCTAAACAGGGCTGCCTTCAGATGTCTTCTAAAAGTTTGGTAGTTATTTTTCTCTTTGACATCTGGTGGGAGGGTGTTCCACAGGGAGGGCGCCACTACCGAGAAGGCCCTCTGCCTGGTTCCCTGTAACTTGGCTTCTTGCAGCGAGGGAACCGCCCAAAGGCCCTCGGAGCTGGACCTCAGTGTCCGGACAGAACGATGGAGGTGGAGACGCTCCTTCAGGTATACTGTCTGCGGACAAACGCCGGCTCCCTCAGCCTGAAAGCGAGATGAGCGCCTCAACGCCATAGTCTCCTTTGACAGGACTTAACCGTCCAGGGGTCCTTTACCTTTTTTTTACTATGAGACGCAACCAGCAGATGTGTGGAGAGAGTTGTTACTTTCTCCAGAGCAGTTACGGTGTTTTTCGCTCTATAAGACGCAACAGACCACAAGATGCACCTAGTTTTTGGAGGAGGAAAACAAGAAAAAAAATATTCTGAATCTCAGAAGCCAGAACAGCAAGAGGGATCGCTGTGCAGTGAAAGCAGCAATCCCTCTTGCTGTTCTGGCTTCCGGGATAGCTGCGCGGCCTGCATTCGCTCCATAAGATGCACACACATTCCCCCTTACTTTTTAGGAGGGAAAAAGTGAGTCTTATAGAGCAAAAAATACGGTATATTTTACAAATGTTTATCAAGCCTTCCTTAGCTGTCCGCCCCCCCAACCAAAAAAACCCCTCTACCACTGTCTCCATTATGGAGGCTTTCGGAGCACACGCCACGCCCACCAAGGTGATGCAAAGCATCTCTGGAAAGCAGAAAGGAGAGGGAATACAGAGAAACCAAGTGGCTTTCTACCTCATCTTTAAGCCAATTGCATTTCAGTTCCATGCACGGCCATATGGCACAAAAGAGGATTTGAATCAGAGGATTCCATAAAATCCGGTTAATATGGAAGGACTGGCCGAATGGGTGTGGTATAGGACCCCCTGTCGCGGAGTCAGAAATCAAGAGGCAGATGTTGGCATTTTGAGATCCACGCAGACACCTGGCAGTGCCAAACCACCCCACAGAGAGCATGCACCCTGAAATAACAGACTGGTCTTTCCCCCCAGGGAACAGCTGATGAGTTCCTTTTGGATGGTGGCTGGACTGAAGGAGAGGTGATCAAAGGGACCCGCAAGTTTGAGAACCTGGCCAGGCAATCCTTGCCGAGAAGCAAAAGGGTTCCCAGGCTCTTTTTAAATAAAGCAGAGACTGCCCCCCCCCCGCTCCCAGGCCCTAATAAAAGTCTCCTCCTAAGAGACAACAGGTATCTTTGTCTTGGGATGAACTTGTGAGCGGAGAGGCTAAGGACCATTGCGCTTTATGGGTTGTAATAGTCGATTAGCGCAAAATTAATGGGGGGCGGCAGACGAGGCGGAGGGAGTGTCATTTTTTAATTGCCTCATAAACGTGGGGGTTGAGCCCCCACCCGAGTTTCTTCCCTTCCACTCCCATCTCTGCCGCCAATCTCGAGAGTCACAATATCTGCCTCCCCTCTTCCTACCCTGCCCCACCTCTGCAAAGCTGAGTTCTCAGCGTTCAAAACAAAAGATGCTTATTTTGCTAGAGCTCACTTCTCTTTTCCCTGCAGTCGCTCCTTCCTTCTTAGACCTCTGCCCCTTACGAAATCAGAATTCAAAGCGTTTCCCCATCTCAGAGACCTGGGTTCAAGCATCTTCTACTCTACACCCACCTAAGAATTAATCTCCCCACCCTCCTTTTTAAGAAAAAGGAGTAGAAAGGTGAAGTTTTGACTGTTCTGCCTTGTTCTGTAGGATGCTGGTGTGTGTGTGTGTGTGTGCATATAATTGTGGTGGAGCTGCTTGAAAAGCTGATCTCCAGTTTTTGTTCTTTTTTTTAAAAAATTGATTTTTAAAAAATGAAAGGCCAGCTCACATTCATCCAGGATTAGCAGGCTGGCCAAAGTCTTCTAAATTCAGTCTTTGTTCCCAGAGGCTGGACCCTGTGGCATGACCTGCTTTGTCAATGGCCACGCACCCTTTTGCAAGGCTTGGGCTCCTTCCACAATGTCAACATCCTGTAGAGTCCCCATCCCAGGTCATTTTATGAATGGGCTGGTGGGGTGGAGGTGAGGGGGAAAAGAGTAGGCTGGGCTGGGTTTGCCCTGAGTCAGGCTGCCCGTTCAGTCTGCCCACCCAGTTTTAATGCTTATCTGTCCATCCACCCACCCATCTTAAAAAAATAAAATAAACACCAGAGTCTTTCTCTCGGCAGTTTGGCAGTCTTGCCTTCCTGCACGCTGCCAGCAGAACACAGCTGCCCACCCGTTTGCCATCAGAGCAGTAATACCACCTACCACTGCCTAAAAATAAAATTTTAAAAATCTGCTAACACAAGAGAAATATTTCCAGGAGAAGGAGCCAATACGCAGATTTTCCTCTCCCCCCAATTTAAAAGAATTTTAAAAAGACAGCCTTTCCAGCTGGAGAAGGAGGAAAGAACTTTAAACAAAGCCGAGCAGAAGGATTTAATATATACACATATTGGGTGGGATCCCAATGCTTGCCATGAGTTTTAGTATCTGAATCAGACAGACAAGACTCTCCGGATCAACATCATCCCCAGCGTGAGACATGGGAGGGGAGTCCAGGCATGCCAGAAAATGCTACTTGCTCCGAACAAAGAGATTGCAAACAGATCCAGGTGCGAAGGGGTCCCTCGCCCACCCAGGAAGATTCCTCGCAGAAAGGAGGGGAGGGTGTTTATTTATACACACACACACACACACACACACACACACACACACACATATATATTCACGTGCATTGCAAATTAGGCAGAGCGCTGGCGATGCAACCACTCCGGAGTGACGCCAAATTAAATTAAATGCGGTTTTTGCAAAGAGCCGTGAGGCGCAAAGTGTGAGTGTGTGTGTGTGTTTTGTTCTCTGGCTGAATGAAAAAACACCACCACCACACACATTCCCATCAATTCCTCTTGCACTGGCGGGGAGAGATGTGTTATTAGACTCCCTCCCTCGACACATCCCCCGGTTTGCAAGATTCCTTCCCCCAAACGGAGGATCATATTTTGCTTGCAAGAAATCCGGGCAGGATTTGTCAGCCCACGCCAGTTGGCGTCCCTTGTGAAAACCCCGTTTGCGCCCGGAGGCGCCACAAACCCAAAGGTGGAAAATTGGAGAGATCGATCGATCGATCGATCAGATGCATGCATGGGAAACGAGGCTGCCCCTTGACCATCGCGTTGGAGAAAAAGGAAGAAAACCTGCAGCCCAGGAAGAAAAGGGATGGAGACCACCCCCCGAGCACGTTTAGTGGGCTTTCGCCCTCTCCTTTACCTGGATGAAGATTTCACAAACCGGAGCGCACAGCGGAGTCCCTCTCCTCCCCTCCTGGATCCAGATGTGGTCAGAAGCAAAATGCCCCCCTCCTTTCCTGAGTCCCAGAGCCGGGAGTAGCAGCAACAGCTGGATCGCTAGAGAGCTGAGCTGAGCCTCAGATGCGAGTCCCCACCCAGTCTGCTCCGGGTGTGTGTGTGTGGTTTGTGTGTGTGTGAAATCAGCTCCCGGTTGTACAGGAAACACGGCAACTACCGCTTCCTCCTCGAACTGCTACGTGATGCTTTTAGTTTCTCCCTTGCAGCCTCTTTCTCTGCTCAGCTGTGCTCTCCCGCGCCTGAAATCCTGGAGAGCTGCTGCCAGCCCGTGCAGACAGCACTGAGCCGGGCAGACCCCATGCTCTGACTCGCTCAGTAGAAGGCATCTCGCAGGGTTCCTTGCAAAGGGATGTTCCCTGAGATTGGAATCGTAGAGTTGGAAGGGTCCCCCCCCAAGAGTGATCTAGTCCAACCCCCACCCCCAATCTTTTTGCCCAACGCAGGACTTGAACCAAGGACCCTGAGATTAAGGGGCTCCTGCTCTACCGACTGAGCTATCTGCTAAACTGGAGTAGACCAGGCAGTGGCTCCTCTGGCGCAATCCTCAGCATCGCCGGGTAGGACTGGGAAGGCTGCTGCCAGCCTGTGCCGACAGCACAGAGCTAGGTGGACCCGATGGCCTGGCTCAGCACAAGACAGCGTCTTATGTAAATAAAGAGGAAGTGGGGCTAAATATAGCTTGAATGCAGAAACTGCTGGGCGCAACTGTTAGAAAACAAGAAATAATAATAATAATAATTTTTATTGATACCCCGCCCTCCCCAGCCAAGGCCAGGCCCAGGGCGGCTAACAAGCAATAATAAAAACAAGTTGAATGAATACAACTTAAAAACAAGATTAAAATACAACATTAAAATATTGAAACATAAAAATATTAAAATGCAGCCTCATCACGGGAGGAGAAAGGAAAACGGAAAAAGAAAGAGGGGGGGGGGAATCAAATTGACTCCAAGCCAAAGGCCAGGAGGAACAACTCTGTCTTACAGGCCCTGTGGAAAGAAATCAGATCCTGCAGGGCCCTGGTCTCATGAGGCAGAGCGTTCCACCAGGTCGGGGCCAGTGTTGAAAAGGCCCTGGCTCTGGTTGAAGCTAATCTAACTTCCTTAGGGCCCAGGACCTCTAGGGTGTTGCTATTTATGGACCTTGAGGCTCTCCGTGGGGCATACCGGGAGAGGCGGTCCCGTAGGTACAAGGGTCCTAGGCCGTGAAGGGCTTTAAAGGTCAAAACCACCTTAAATCTGACCCTGTACTCCACCGGGAGCTAGTGCAGCTGGAAAAGCACTGGGTGAATATGCTCCCATGGCAGAGACCCCGTGAGGAGCCTCGCTGCTGCATTCTGCACCCGCTGGAGTTTCTGAGACAGCTTCAAGGGCAGCCCCACGTAGAGCGAATTACAGTAGTCAAGCCTGGAGGTCACCGTCACATGGATCACTATGGCCAGGGCAGGGCAGGAAAGGTAAGGGACCAACTGCTTGATGCGGCGAAGGTGGAAGAATGTCGCCTTGGCTGTTGCTGTAACCTGCGCCTCCATGGAAAGGGAGGCGTCAAGGATTACACCCAAACTCTTAACGGAAGGCAATGGCACTAATTGAGCCCGGCCTTGGCTGGGGAGGGTGGGGTATAAATAAAATTGGAGAGGTGCTGTGGTTCAGTGGTTGGGGTGTGTGAGGTGGTGCGTTGAACCAAAGATGAACTGTTCCATATGCTCTGCAAACACCATATTGGTAGTCAAGATAACCCCACAGTTAATTGGTAGTTGTAGCAATGAGCTCATATATGTGTATATTCACTTACTTTGATATAAGCTAATTGGCTTGCTTTGAGGCTACCCTTATCTGTGGGTTTCGGGTGCTGAGCCCAGAAAAGAGAACTATCTGTAAAATGTGGGCAGTTGCCACCTATGCCCACATCTGGGCCAGTGAAGCAATGGCAAGTCCTGGCCCAATTGGGACTCTCTTACAATAGTCAAGAAACAGCATTTTTAAAGTATTATAAACATAAGGTAAAGGTAAAGGGACCCCTGACCATTAGGTCCAGTCATGGCCGACTCTGGGGTTGCGGCGCTCATCTCTTTATTGGCCAAGGGAGCCGGCATACAGCTTCCAGGTCATGTGGCCAGCATGACTATGGTGAACCAGAGCTGCGCACGGAAACACTGTTTACTTTCCCGCCGGAGCGGTACCTATTTATCTACTTGCATTGGTGTGCTTTCGAACTGCTAGGTTGGCAGGAGCAGGGACTGAGCAATGGGAGCTCACCCCGTAGTGGGGATTCGAACTGCCGACCTGATCAGCAAGCCAAAAGGCTAAAAACCTTGCCATTGCATCCTTGGGATCGGGATTTTCTGGGAATCTTCCTTCCTTGAAAAACGCCTGGCATTCTAACTGTTGAAGCAGCTTGTGTCTCCATCTCCCCACTGAATAAAATTCACATCTCCCTCCTTTGATCTGCCAGCTCTTGGCAAACACCCTTCTGCTGCCTTATGGAAGCCAGGGTCATTCAGCTGAAGAAACCTGCTCCCTAGCTGACTGCAGGCAACCTGTCAGTGGGGATTGGAGACTTTGCAAGGAAGACAGGAGGGAAAAGGAATCTGTCATCTGTCAGAGGGCTGCTGTATATTCATGGCTGTCTGGGTGTCAATAGCGCAGAACAACGCAGGCAGCCAGCACATTTAAGAACACCTGACAAGCAACTGAGAGAGCTGGTTTGCTTTGGGGTTAACGGGGTTACCATCTCCCCAACTTAAAAAGGGCTGCGGTCTTCAGGATCTGCAAGAGTGATGCTATTCTGGGGTGGCATTCAGTCATGCGCTGGCAAATTCAGGTTGCACAATTGCAAAGTGGGAGGCCTTGCGCAACTAACCAGCAACGATGGCTGCCCACCCAGGTGGCTTTAACAAAGGAACAGACAAATTCGTGGAGGAGAGGACAATCGATGGCTACTAGTCTGCGCTTGGAGGATGGATGGTGGCTAACAGATTGAGGTTGAATCCTGACAAGACAGAAGTACTGTTCTCAGGGGACAGGAGGCGGGCGGGTGTGGAGGACTCCCTGGTCCTGAATGGGGTAATTGTGCCCCTGAAGGACCAGGTGCACAGCCTGGGAGTCATTCTGGACTCACAGCTGTCC
Organism: Podarcis raffonei; assembly: GCF_027172205.1. Taxonomy (NCBI): domain Eukaryota; kingdom Metazoa; phylum Chordata; class Lepidosauria; order Squamata; family Lacertidae; genus Podarcis; species Podarcis raffonei. Next base: position 4,759,839 of record NC_070602.1, read on the forward strand.
ATGGAGGCGCAGGTCAATTCTGTGTCCAGGGCAGCTGTCTACCAGCTCTGGTTATCTCTTGCTTGCACTAATGCAATGTGCTGTATGTGGGGCTACCCTTGAAGGTGACCCGGAAACTACAACTAATCCAGAATGCGGCAGCTGGACTGGTGACTGGGAGCGGCCGCCGAGACCATATAACCCTGGTCTTGAAAGACCTACATTGGCTCCCAGTATGTTTCCGAGCACAATTCAAAATGTTGGTGTTGACCTTTAAAGCCCTAAACGGCCTCAAAGGCCCAGTAGACCTGAAGGTGCGTCTCCACCTCCATCGTTCTGCCCGGACGCTGAGGTCCAGTTCTGAGGGCCTTCTGGCGGTTCCCTCGCTGCGAGAAGCCAAGTTACAGGGAACCAGGCAGAGGGCCTTCTTGGTGGTGGCGCCCACCCTGTGGAACGCCCTCCCACCAGATGTCAAAGAGAAAAATAACTACCAAACTTTTAGAAGACATCTGAAGGCAGCCCTGTTTAGGGAAGCTTTTAATGTTTAATAGGTTATTGGACTTTAGTGTTTTGTTGGAAGCCGCCCAGAGTGGCTGGGGAAACCCAGCCAAATGGGCGGGGTATAAATAATAATAAAAATTATTATTATTATTAAATTATTATTATTATTACTGACTCAAGCTGGGGGCAGCAATGCTCCTGTATTTCAGTTGCTTGAAAACCGATGTGGACTGGCTGGAGGCAGAGGAGTGGGGGGGTGGGACCAGCTTGGGAACCCCCCCAAAGTAAAAAGGCCTGGAGCCTGGGAACTGGTGGCGGGGTGGTGACGAGTGGTCAGAGCGAGAAGAGGGAGAAGACTGGGAAGAGGTGGTGTCGGAGGTTGAAGAGGCGACAGGGTTTAGTGAGCGGGAAGAGGCTGGGGCAGAGAGCAGTGCAGACTCAGAGGCAGGAGAAGAGGGGACCCAGGAGACAGAGGTGAGGCAGGCTGCTGCAGAACCCAGGGAGTCCCCCTCTCCTGCTATGACCAGCTCCTTTCTGCCCTGGTCTCCCAGAACACACAGAGAAATGAAGACGGATGAGTAAAGAGATACAAGACGAAGAAGACTTAGGCTGCTGGGAAGCCCTCACAACTGCCCCATTTGGGCAAGACCTACTGGGAAAGGTTGCTGTGACCACTAGGCCTGAGCCGTTTCATTTCTTGGAATAAAGAGTTAACTTCTCTGACATTTACAGATAGGTAGCCATGTTGGTCTGCCATAGTCAAAACAAAATTTTTTTCCCCTTCCAGTAGCACCTTAAAGACCAACTAAGTTAGTTCTTGGTATGAGCTTTCGTGTGCATGCACACTGTGTATCTGAAGAAGTGTGCATGCACACGAAAGCTCATACCAAGAACTAACTTAGTTGGTCTTTAAGGTGCTACTGGAAGGAATTTTTTTTTTGTTTTTTCTCTGACATTGGGTGCTTTATTGTTTTATTGCTGACTTCTGCCTGACTCTGGCTCCTGGCAAAATAAGGGGAGAAAAGGGCTCTTGTGCTTGAATCCTGCTTGCTGGTTTCCCACAGGCAACTGGTCGGCCACTGTGATAATGGGATGCTGGGCTGGAGGGCCCATTTGCCGGATCCAGCATGTTATGTACTGAAGTTCTCACCCCGGGCCAGCAGGGGGATACTGTAGATAGTTTTCACTCAGGTCCACATATGCAAATAAGGGATTGAAAGTGACGTTCAGTGACTGGATAGTTACAGAAAGTGGTTACTGTTGCGTTGTACTGGAGCTCTATATATAAGCAGGCTGGCTGAACCCTTCAGTTCAGTTCTGTTCTGGCCTGTGAATAAACAAGAGCCATCTGAAGAATTGCTGCGTCGTCTGATATGTTCACCCACAACTTGACACAGCAGGTGGTTCTTATGTCCTCGCACTACTCAAACCTAGACATGACCTGAAACACAGCCAGGCTCCAAAATTCAAACTTCTCTAGATCGAAACAGCAGCTGAAGCTGTCAGTGTGGATGCTGGAACGCTGGGCAAAGTGCTCAGGGGGACTCATACCTAGCAGAAAATTCAAAAGAAAACAGGTCTTGGTTTCCTCGTGCATCGTGGGGATAAGCTCTTCTTCTTTGGCGATCCCTCGTAGCCGAATAAGATTGTCTTCCATAAACACAGTTTTAACACTCAGTCTGTAAGTGACTGTGAAGGCCAATTCTGGATCCACACGTCCTTCCACAGTGGGGGCATTGGTTTCCGGGCAGGAGTTGATCACGGTGTGGATTCACCAAGCGTGCCTTCCTCTTAGCATGTTTCTCCCTTGCGTCCTGAGTTCGAGTGTCTTCAAAGCCCATGACACCTTTGGCAAAGGCTGTTCTCCAACTGTGGCGCTCGCAGGCCAGTGTTTCCCTGTTGTCAGTGTTTATACTACATTTTTAAAGATTTGCCTTGAGAGAGTCTTTAAACCTCTTTTGTTGACCACCAGCATTACACTTTCTATTTTTAAGTTTGGAATAGAGTAGTTGCTTCGGAAGACAATAATCAGGCATCCGCACAACGAAATTGATGTTGAAGAATCGTTGCTTCGACACTGGTGATCTTTGCTTCTTCCAGTACACTGGCATTAGTTTGCCTGTCTTCCAAAGTGATGTGTAAAAATTTTCGGCGACACCATTGATGGAATCTTTCGAGGAGCTGGAGATGTTGTTTATATGTGGTCCATGTTTCACAAGAATACAGTAAAGTTGTTAGTAGAATAGCTTTGCAAACAAGCATTTGGGTTTCCCTGCGGATGTCCCACTCCTCAAACACTCTGCGCTTCAATTGGGAGAAAGCTGCACTTACAGAGCTCAGGTGATGCTGGATTTTGGCATCAGTGTTGACCCATGTGGAATGCGGGTAGGAAAAGTGATTAACACTTTCCAACGTTACACCATCGATAAAATATGGGAGAGAGAGGAGATCCCAGCAGACTTTAGGGATGCCAAAATTATCAATCTTTTTTTTTTTTTAAGGTGATAGAATGGATTGTGGAAACAATCTCTTTAGTAGCTGCAGCTTGCAAAATTATTTTAAGGATCTTAGCAAACCGTCTCCTAACTATATCAGAGTCTACCCTTCCTGAATCCTAAAATGGTTTTCGACTTTATAGGGGGACAGTGGTCATGATTTTCACCACTCGACAGCTTCAGGGAAAATGCAGAGAGCAAAACCAACTGCTGTATATGGCGTTTATTGACCTGACTAAGACCTTGGACACTGTAAATCACACTGCCCTGTGGACTGTCCTTCTGAAAATCAGCTGCCCAGATCAATTTGTGAACAGCCTTCGGCTCCTCCATGATAATGACAGCAACAATCCCAGATAACAATGGCTCTCAAAGTGAACCATTCAGTGGGATCAGGTATTAAACAGGGCTGTGTTATTGCCCCAACTCTATTCCTTATTTTCACTGCCATGATCCTACACTTTGTCGAAGGGAAACTCCCCACCGGAGTAGAAATCATGTATCGGACAGACATCTACTTCTGCTTCATTGACTATGCAAAAGCCTTTGACTGTGTCGACCACAGCAAACTATGGCAAGTTCTTAAAGAAATGGGAGTGCCTGATCACCTCATCTGTCTCCTGAGAAATCTCTATGTGGGACAAGAAGCTACAGTTAGAACTGGATATGGAACAACTGATTGGTTCAAAATTGGAAAAGGAGTACGACAAGGCTGTATTTTGTCTCCCTGCTTATTTAACTTATATGCAGAATTCATCATGCGAAAGTCTGGGCTGGATGAATCCGAAGCCGGAATTAAGATTGCCAGAAGAAATATCAACAACCTCAGATATGCAGATGACACAACCTTGATGGCAGAAAGTGAGGAGGAATTAAAGAACCTTTTAATGAGGGTGAAAGAGGAGAGTGCAAAATATGGTCTGAAGCTCAACATCAAAAAAAAAGAAGATCATGGACACTGGTCCCATCACCTCCTGGCAAATAGAAGGGGAAGAAATGGAGGCAGTGAGAGATTTTACTTTCTTGGGCTCCATGATCACTGCAGATGGTGACAGCAGCCACGAAATTAAAAGACGCCTGCTTCTTGGGAGAAGGGCAATGACAGGCCTAGACAGCATCTTGAGAAGTAGAGACATCACCTTGCCAACCAAGGTTCGTATAGTTAAAGCCATGGTTTTCCCAGTAGTGATGTATGGAAGTGAGAGCTGGACCATAAAGAAGGCTGATCGCCGAAGAATGGATGCTTTTGAATTCTGGTGCTGGAGGAGACTCTTGAGAGTCCCATGGAAGATGTAAGAAGATCAAACGCATCCATTCTTAAGGAAATTAGCCCTGAGGGTTCACTGGAAGGACAGATCATGAAGCTGAGGCTCCAAGACTTTGGCCACCTCATGAGAAGAGAAGACTCCCTGGAAAAGACCCTGATGTTGGGAAAGATGGAGGGCACAAGGAGAAGGGGGCGACAGAGGATGAGATGGTTGGATAGTGTTTTCGAGGTTACCAGCATGAGTTTGACCAAACTGCGGGAGGCAGTGGAGGACAGAGGTGCCTGGCGTTCTCTGGTCCATGGGGTCACGAAGAGTCGGACACGACTAAACGACTAAACAACAACAACAACAACAAAATCAGACAGATGGAAAGCTCTTTAATCTGAGCAGGCTGAAAGCAAAGAGTAAGGTTACTGTAGCTTCCATCATAGAGCTTCAGTATGCTAATGACAACGTCCTGTGTATGGGGAAAAGCAACTTGTTGCTCGCCAGGTGCTGTGGACTCCAACTCCCATCAGCCCCTGCCAGCCTAAGCTGTCAATCACCAAGGCAGGGAGTGCATTAGGGCTCCCACTCAGAATCCTTGCCCTCCATCGCCATCTAGAGATCCACAGTGAAGTTACAGGAGCTCCACTAGAGGCCTCATTCTGATGGCAAAACCAGGGATGTGTCCATCAAACATGTGTTTGGCTGTCTGTCATGCCCTCAAGTATTATTCTCCTTACTCACCCAGCTTCTAAGCTGGGCTGCTTAGATTCTCGTGGTCGCATCCTGCCACAAGATGGCAGCAGGCACCCAAATCACTTCCTCTGAAGAGAGTTTTCCCTATTCGCAGATGCAGAGTTTGGCATGGAAGGTCCTTCTGTAAAGCAAGCAACATTTTCAGGTCCATCCAGGGAGACATTTGCATTAAGAACGGGAGAAGAGCCCTGGCTGCTGGGTCAGGCCAAAGGGGGCCCATCGAGGCCAGCATCCTGTTCTCACAGTGGCCGACCAGATGCCCCTTGTGGGAAACCCGAAAGCAGGATTCGAATACAAGAGCAAGATGAAATTATACAATCAAATATAAATATAAGATTGGAAATGCCTATGTATAGTGAATACTTATCTACTTTTAAAAATTTCCACTTTCGATCTTTTTCTTCTACTTCTTTATTTTTTCTTTGTTCTTTTTTCTGATATTTTACCTTTCACTTCACTCCTTTATTGTGAATAGCATTTTATAGAGGTATAAATAACTGTAAATATGAAAAGAGATAAAATATTCTCTAATTTTTTCCTTGGTTATATGTATTTTCTTTTTCTTTTGTATTTTCTTTTGTTGTAAATATGTATGTTTTTCTAATTTGTACTTAATAAAGTTCAATATTAATTAAAAAAATAATAAAAAAACAAGAGCAACTCTCCCCTTCTGTGGAATACCAGCAAATGGTATTCAGAAGCGTTGCTGTGGCCAGTTGGGAATGCAGAGCATAGCCTTTGTGGCTGGTTGCCATTGATAACCCTCTCCTCTGTGAATAATAATAATAATAATAATAATAATAATAATAATAATAATAATAATAATAATAATAATATCATCCTGCCCATCTGGCTGGGTTTCCCCAACCACTCTTAGATTAGAATTCAGAATTAGAACTTGTCTAATTCTCTTCCGTAAGGGACGCGGGTGGCGCTGTGGGTTAAACCACAAAGCCCAGGACTTGCTGATCAGAAGGTCGGTGGTTCGAATCCCCGTGACAGGGTGAGCTCCCGTTGCTCGGTCCCTGCTCCTGCCAACCTAGCAGTTCAAAAGCACGGCAAAAAGTGCAAGTAGATAAATAGGTAGCACTCTGGCGGGAAGGTCAACAGCGTTGCTGCTCTGGTTCGCCAGAAGCGGCTTAGTCATGACCTGGAAGCTGTACACCGGCTCCCTCAGCCAGTAAAGTGAGATGAGCGCCGCAACCCCAGAGTCGGTCATGACTGGACCTAATGGTCAGGGGTCCCTTTACCTTTAATTCTCTTCCAAAGCCACCGAGGTTGGTGGCCACCATCCTTGCCTCTTGTGGCAGAGAGTTCCACAGTTTATGTGAATAAGTGAGGAAGAGGGACTATAGCTTTCCTATGGCTGCCTCAGGACTTAGGGAAGAATTCACAACAGCAAACATGTCCGCCTTTGCTATGCCAGACCTCCAATGTGTTTACAACGACTCTATGGCTCCACAGTCTCTCCTCTGACTCACCTCTGTCTGGGTCGCCAGCTGAGAATGCAGATATGTATGTGCTATTTTGAAGGCTGGGTTTCCCCACCACCCCCTTAGTGTGGGGAGGGAGACGCTCCGCTCAAAAAAAAGACCAGAGGAGCTACGGCAATGTAAACTGCGACTTTTATTGTCATTTCTTCGAACAGAAGGCCGCGCACCGCAAACGTCCCGCGTGACAAACGCAAATTGGCTATGCTCCTTTCAGCGCGTTGCTCCCGGCTGCTGGCGCGCCACCGCCCACCGCCCGGACGGGGAAGAGCCTTTCACAGAAAGGAGCAGGGGCTTGTCTGAGCGGTGCAGTGCTCGGAGCTGGGGGTCTGCGGCGACAGCAACCGGGCCGCAACCCAGACCCGGCAAAGAGTTCCCAGAAATGCAAAAAGTATATACTATAGAGATATATATATAAAAATACAGGCTGGTAGCGTATGGCCTCCTTTGGACATCTATAATACAAAAGGACTTGCTTCTTCGATACCCCCTTCCCTTAAACCACACCCCGAAAGTTACCAACGCGTAGGGGCCAAAGGCTACCTTCCCCAGTGGCACAATTTAGTGCTGCCCCCCCATCGCACAGTGAAGACCCTGGCGGCTGCCACAACGTTCGTGCCCCTGGTGACCCCGGAAGGGACCTCTGCAGCTCTGGTTTGCTCAGGTCTAAAGGAGTAGAGTGGGGCAGGGGTTGGTTCCATGCAGCTCCCACCCCCCCAAGTCTTTTGCTGCTGGAAAGGGGAGGGCATGTGGCATGGACCCAACACGCCTCCTTTTGAGGAAGGGGTCAGGAGGAGTTTGAGCATCCCTGTGCATTAGAGGCCGCCAAGCCCAGTGATTTGCAGAAAGGTCTCAGGTGCAATTTCAAGCAGCACCTCTGGGTTGCGCTGGGAATGTCCGCTGCCCGAGCCCCTAGACAGCTGCTGCCGGTCAGTGTAGGGCAGCGTTTCCCCCACACGGGTCTCCAGCTTTTTTTGGACAACAACAACTCCCATGATCTCTGACCGTCCTTGTTAGCTAGGGATGATGGGAGTTGTAGTCCAACAACAGCTGGAGACCCAAGTTTGGGAAACGCTGGTGTAGGGAATTCTGAGCTGGCCTGACCCCCTGTAAGGCACCTTCTCTGAAAATCAGACCCACATGAAGCAGGCAGAAGTACAAACAGACTGCCTTCAACCACGCTGAGCCAAGCCACTGGTCTACCTGGGAATATAGTGTCTCGCTCTGGCTGGCTTTCCGCCCTGCAAGTTGGGATCCGGTCGCTGGAGATGCCAGGGTTAGAAGCTGGGATGTGAGGCGTGCAAAGCAGGGACTCGTATCCAAAGTGGTGCTGAGTCCCTCGTCCGGTTAGGGCAAGGAGTTCGCTTGGCACTTTCCCCCCTCCCTGGCCTGCTAAATCTGGAGCAGATTTGGGGAGGGTGCAGGTGAAGGGGACGTCCTACAGCACAAATCCTTACACTAACGGAAGGAGAGGCTTCACGCTGCTTTGGGTGCAAGCGCTGAGCTGCAGGCCCGTCCCCCAGAGCTGACCTCTCTTCAGGTGTGAGGTTGGACTTCTCAAGGACGGTGCCACCACCTGGCAGGCCCTGCTGCCATCCGAAGGCCTTGCCCACCATTAGAACCAGCCAGGCAATTTTGCCCTCATTTGCTGTGGGGATTGGAAAGGGACAAAGCACACATTTGTCACACCGCTGACATCCGCTGGGACCCACCAGCACATCTCTGAAGACACTGCTTGGACCCACAAAGGCAACTTTTTGCTGGGGGGCTCTCTGCATATGCGTCTAATTCCCCCTGCACTCATCGCTCGAGGTCTCCGTCCCTGGCTTATGCTGCCATGCAAGACTTACGCACAAGCAGTGGGTTTTCAGCTGAAACCGTCCAAATAAATTGAAAGTTTATGCACAAAGACCCTCACAGCTGGTTCTATAAAACAAAGCTAGCATTCCCTGCAAGGCAAGTGTTATCACACAGAAGCCAGACAACCGACCGCACACCAGGTCAACTATTGTTGTTGTTTTAAGTCTTATTTTAAGCAACGGCAACACAGACCCACAGATCCAGCCTCGGCTTTTGTGCGACCGTGAGATATGGCTTCCGATGATGTCCACAGAGCATCTTTACTTCTACACCAAAAGCCAGAAAGACGAGATATGAGATGGCTTGTCCAATCACACAGCTCAGTCTCGCAAGGCGCAACACTCGCTTTCGTCAACACAGCGGTGAACCGAAATCCGGAACATTCCTCTGCTCAGTCGCCAGGGTGAGACTGCCCTCTAATGGCAAGAACCATTTTTATCTACAGAGCTTCTCCATTTTTGATCGGACGCAAGACAACAGGCTGGGTGACGGAGGCGGCTTCAAACTTTGCCAAATGGCAAGCACAGCTGAAGCTGTGTGCCCACCTGTGGCATTTGGGAATAAGGCACTTTTGAGCTCACCTCCCTCATGTTTCAAATCGGCTGAGTCAGCGTGCCGAGACTTGGCCCTCACATGCGGCTAGACCCTATGGAGGAAAATTCTCATCCCCACATAGCGACTTCACAGGTGTTCCTCCATGACACAGATGCTCATCTGAATCCAACTCAGATTAGATCAGGGTGTGTGTGCGCGCATCTGCATTTAATATCAGCCTGCAGCTTCACCGTACAAATTGACTGCCGCCTGATATTATGACTTGAGATCAGGCTTGGCTAACCTGGTGTCGTGCAAAGGTGCTTGGACCGCAGTTCCCATCTGCGTGGCAGCATAATGCTGGAAGCTCATGGGAACTGTAGATCAAACACCTCTGCACAGCACCAGGTTAGCAAAGGCTGTCTTGGATCAATCAGAAGTTCAGCTCAAGAACAGCAACAACAAAAAGCTGATCGATAAGAATTCAGAATCAAGGAATTTGGCTGCAGCCATGCATCCGGGACGGACGAAAGGTGAGCTGTCGCTGTTATTAACTGTGTCTCAAGAGTCACAGAGGAAAGTGTTATGCAAACCGCGATGGTTGACTTGTGCGATCGTGTGATGCTGGGGCATTCACGGGAGACTGGGAAATGGCTAGTTTCAAAAAATCTCCTCTTTCTTCTCCAAAATAAAGTCTCCAGGGTAAACCAGTCAAGCTTATTGGTAATATCACCTGCCCTTCTCAAGCACCCTGACCACCACACCAGAGTGAAAGGTCAGCCTCATTCCTTGCCGAAATTTGTCTTAACAAGACCCAGCCTCCGTCCACAGATCTGGGTGGGCCACTTCTGATGGTGCGCCAAATGACAAGAGGGCTGTCCAATGGGAAGCGAGGAACAGGGCAAGCAACGGCAACATTGCTCCTTTATATACAGTCCTCCAAGCCCAACACAGTCCACTCTCCGTGTATTGCAGGCTACCAGGTGCTTGAATCCCCAGGTGAGGGCAAGACAAAGCCTGACAGGTCGCCATCCTTGGGTGAGGAGGGACTAAGATTGGCCTGCCAGGGGTGGGGTCTGCAATTTGCAACGGCTGGTACCAGAATGCTATGGAGAAGGGGGTTGGCACCTGTGCCAAACCGGCAGTGCCAACGCCAAAGCACAACATAAAGGACATGCAGTCTCACTGCAACTGCCGCTTTACGACACACAAATATACACACCCCTGCCTGTATCACGAAGCAAAATCTCAAAAGGAAGCTGCAAACATCTTGTGCTGACATGCTGAGGAGCGCAGGTACCGGTGAAAGCTCATCGGAAGCAATTGGCAGAATCTAGATGTGCCCAACTTGAGACTTCTTTTGGCTCAACTCTTAATACTGATTAGTTGGTCAGCCTATTTGGATACCAAAACAGGGGGAAGGGGTGAGGGAAAGGAAAGAATGGAAATTTTCTGCCTCTTTAGAAAAATATCCTTGCTTTCAGCTTTATAAAATAATATATATATATACAGGTACATATATATATTTAAGAAAGGCTCCAGTTAGAAAAAAGACAAGTGTATCAAAATATGGCGATGCTGTATGGCTGTGAATACAAAACCTCTCAAAAATATTTGTTCGCGTGCTTTTTTAAAAAAGGCATCGTGCTAAGAAACTTAAATCGTTTTGCTTCTCCCGCTCCCGCAGAAGGTCTTGGGACAATTTGAGATAGGGGACAACCCAGACCCGTTTAATGAAAACACGTAATTCCAAGACCGCCATCCTCTGAACACCAGCCTCCTTCCCCTTAGAGAGTGGCACAACTTCTCCAGAAGAATGGAGAAGCCGAGCGTCACCTTCTAAAGCTCTTGGCTCAAAGTTCAGGTTATGGGGAACGCCGCTCAGCACAGAATATGGGGCTCCCCACCCCCCCGAAATATGTTTGCTACTGCTTGGGTCACGAAGCCGAAGTCATGGCCAATTCCAGCTCTCTGGCAGTGCACATACCTTTCTGCTATTTTATTCCACGGAAGACTAATAAATATTGTACATCTTACGTGGGGGGTTGGTTCCAAGGGTTCTGCGTATGCACGGAAATCATATATGCCCAAACCCCTGGAGTCACGTCTGCAGCTAGCAGGTGTGTGCAAGTAAGGCAGAGAGCTTAAAAGCTCCTTTTGTGCCGGGTAAACCACATGGATCCAGCAGGAAAAAAAGAGCTTTTAAGCTCTCTGTCTTAACTTGGGGATGAAGGCCAGCCCAGAACACTGGCTCTGGGATGCTTACACGAAATCTCGCAGGAACCCAAATGGCCCTGCGAGATCTTGCACGAGCATCCCCGAGGCGGCGCCCTCAAGCAAGGCGGAGAACGTAGGAGCTCTTTAAAGATCTCTACCTCGTCTGGAGTTCAGTTGCACGATTCCAACCGGTCTGCCTCCGACCGCGTATGGTCGAAATCGTGCAAGCTCAACTCACGTAAGATGCAATCTTGCAGTAGCTGCACATAGGAGGTCCGGTCAAAAATGCGTTTGCTGCCCACAAATGTTACTGTATTTGTAAAGTATTTGGCGTGTTTGTTTTAGAAAAGAGCTCTGCTGAGTGGAGAGACCCTAAAGGTAAGGGGGCAAAACTATTCTCCTAAGGAGCCTGTGGTCAGAGGATGGCAGAGGGGAGCATCTCAGGATACACAAAAGACCCAGTTCAACAAAGAAAACAGCAAAGATATATTATGGGGGTGAGGAAGAAGCCATGCTTACGATGCAGCAATAACACCCCCCCTCCCTTGACAGCAAAAAGAAAAGGGGAGCAAGTTTTCTTCCCTGTGTGTAAGTAGAGCTTATGAGATTGTCTATATATGTAACATGGGGTGGTTTGGGGGTAGTTAACGTTTTCTACAAAAGGCATTTAAAACAGAAAAACAAAACGTAAAACGGGAGAGCTGCAAGTTGAAGCATACAATAAACAAATACTCCTCTCTATACTTATATACGCATTTTTTTATATAATCTTTCTCTCTCTCTTTCTCTCTCTCTCTCAAATTTAAGGTACTTTGGTCAGCAAACCTTATTGCTACATCCTGACAGATTATCTGTTCGTGAGGTTGTTTCCACCTCAATTGAAAACGCTTCCAGCAGCTTTCAAAATCCCACTTTTCTGAACATCGGTTTTTAGGCCTGTTTTTGTTCTTCCCCTTTTTCTTTTGTAAACAACACAAAATATCAGATGGAAGATGATGTCACTGCAGTCCTTTTCCTTTTGGTGGGGAAGAACAGGAAAATGGCGAGGTGGCCCGACTGCATCGCGACACACTTGCCGCCCTCCCCCAGGCCTCTGGACCGAAGGAGGACAAAGTCCCTTTGGTCAGTTATTGCTCACACCTACGGTCTCGATGGCTTCCCGTTTGGGACGTGTGCATTTCTTTGGCTTGACACAGTGCAGGAAGTAAAAAGGGTTGGGGGGGGGGAGAAAGAAGACTACAGAGACCAATGTCCTCGCTTTCAGCATTGATGCCACGACAGCCGACCCGAAGAAAGCTGCAAAATGTGATGCAGGAAGAAGCCAGGGCCACCTGAAGCGCGGAAGAAAGACGGGGGCTCACATGAGGCAAATAAAATTAAAAAGCCAATCTTTGTGCATCGTTTTTTTCTTGTCAAAACGAGAGAGCGCAACAAGTGCTCAAGGCTGGCCTCCCCTTTTCCGAGAACAGAAGACCGCCGTGTTTCCAGAGCAAATCCCACCACGGACATCGATTCGGAAAGAAACCGTCTTTGGGACAGGCACATTTTTGTCAAAGTGCAACACACAGGATCTGTGTAGTATCCGAGAAGAGATCTTGACGGGGAATATATCTCTCTATATACCCCTGCTATGGCACCAGAAATAATCCAGGCAATCCGTGGTCCTCTTTCTTGGGTCAAACTCCCTCCCGAGTACCCAGCTCCGGAGGCGTTTCTGAAGAGGCAGCGTCAGACGACAAACTCTGGGACTTCTTCGTGGGCAAGATCCAGAGAGAAGTACTTGCTGGTCCTCTTGACGGGGAAAGCGTCGTGAATGTTGATGCATTGCTGAGCCAAGCAGCCGTTGCAGTAGAGACCCTCTTCGGCCAGTCCGTGGCCACAGCCGAAGGTGTAGCTCTGGGCTGTCTCTTGGCAGAGGCTGGCCAGTCGAAGGAAGTCCTTTTGGTAGAGCCGGATGTCATCCAGGCTCAAGCTGTGCCGGTCAGTGGAGGTCTTTGGCTTCCGGCAGGCCGTCTGTAGGAAACAGGAAACGATCACCTTTATTGTCATTGTCCCATACAGAACAACAAAATTGAAAAAAAATCCGCACCAGACCTTCAAAAACCAACAAGCCTGCTATTCCAGCTATCCCAGCCTGGTTAACCCCCTAAAAAGTCGGATACCCCATAATTAAATACAATATACTCCCACAGAGACTACCTTAAAGGTAAAGGGACCCATTAGGTCCAGTCGTGACCAACTCTGGGGTTGCAGCGCTCAGCTCGCTTTATTGGCCGAGGGAGCCAGTGTACAGCTTCTGGGTCATGTGGCCAGCAGGACTAAGCCGCTTCTGGCGAACCAGAGCAGAGCACGGAAATGCCGTTTACCTTCCTGCCAGAGTGGTTCCTATTTATCTACTTGCACTTTGACGTGCTTTCGAACTGCTAGGTGGGCAGGAGCAGGGACCAAGGAACAGGAGCTCACCTCGTCACGGGGATTCGAACCGCCGACCTTCTGATTGGCAAGTCCTAGGCTCTGTGGTTTAACCCACAGCGCCACCCACGTCCCTTACACTGCGTTTAAAACCAAAATCGCATTTGAATAAATACTGTTTCTCAGGCGGCTAGTCCTAGTCTTTACAACCCTGTACCTTCTTCCAGAAGGCAGAAGCTGAAAGAGATTATTTCCAGAGTGCGCACTATCCTGCGCTATCTCTGCAGCTTTCTTATGGCACCTGGAAGCATAGATTTGATCCCAGGTGGGAAGAGGGCACCCAGTTATTCTCTCCGCAGTCTTCACAACCCTGGACAGCGTTGTTTTCCCCCTGACCGTGCAGCTCCCAAACCACACGAACAGTCCATAAGTTAATACACTCTCCACAGTACAATGGTAAAATGCCATCAACAGGTCCTTTGAGAGATTATTTTTCCAGAGGATTCTCAGAAAAGATAACCATAGAAGGGTTTAAGGCAGAAGCTGTCAACCTTTTGGAGTTCGCAGCTCCCTTGACCAACTACATACTTTCTGTGGCTCCCTTGTGGGGCTCAGGAGCCCAGTTAGGTCTCCCCTTGCCTGCAGAACTGGCAGCCGCTCACCCCTTTTCAAACACCCTCCCTTGTGGAGGGTTCCCTCAGCCTCCTCGCCTCTCCCCTCTCTTTGGGAGTCCTCTGGGCAGCTGCTGCCGCCGCCCCTGATCTCTGAGCACCCCCAAAGAGAGGTGCCTCCTCACACTGCCCCACAGAGGCCTGGGACTTGTCTGTCCATTCCCAACAGCAAGGGATGGTGGACTGGCTGGCTGGGCTCCCTGCCCCACTTGCTTGCTCTGAGGCTGCCTTAGCTCCTGGCAAGCAGCCGCCCCCTGGCTAGCCCCAGAGGCACCATTCGCCTGTGGAGCTTGCAGCCAGGGCTGCTGCAACAAACAGCCCTGCAAGCCTCAAATACGAAAGTTTGGTTGTGCTTGGACTAACCTTGTGAAGAATATGGAGAACACAAAGATTTGATGGACTATGAAAGAACTCAAGGAAAGGGAGTGACTGAAGAACAGGTGTAAAGGTGAACTAGGAACTAAGAGACGTGTGGTGAATGCGGTGGAAGTCTTTTAGAATATTTTAACTAGGATATATATATTGTAATGTTTGAAGTATAAATTTGGTATTATTATGAAAAGTATATATTTCTTTTTTTCTTTTCTTTTAGCTTTCGTCTCTTTTCTTTTCTAGTCTGCGTGTTGGAAAATACGTAGACAAATGAGTTTACAGTGTTATGTATTGATTTTTGTTTATTTCTTTTTTCTTTTTATTTTCTTGTAATATTTAATAAAAACTATTTTTTAAAAAAACAAAACAAAACAGCCATGCAAGCCTTTGGGAGGCAGTGACGCAAGAGGGCATCAGAGGAGGGAGGGGAGGAAAGAGGCCAGTCTTGCCCACGGCACCCCTGACCATCCTTCAAGGCACCCCAGGGTGCCACGGCACACGGGCTGAAAACCACTGGCTTAAGGAAACACTAGAGCAGTCACGTCCAGCTTTCAAGAGACTGAGATCTGCTCTCACTATTAAAAAAAACTGGCAGTGATCTACCAAAGTTGTTGAGCTTTTGTGGGGTGGGGGGAGGGTCCAGCGATCTACCACAGACACCCCGTGATCTACCAATAGATCATGATCTACCTATTTGACATCCCTGCACTAGAGCAGGAGTAGGCAAACTAAGACCCAGGGGCCGGATGTGGCCCAAATGCCTTCTCAATCCGGCCCGCGGACGGTCCGGGAATCA
Source organism: Podarcis raffonei (assembly GCF_027172205.1). Classification (NCBI taxonomy): domain Eukaryota; kingdom Metazoa; phylum Chordata; class Lepidosauria; order Squamata; family Lacertidae; genus Podarcis; species Podarcis raffonei. The sequence goes on from NC_070602.1 coordinate 4,775,175, forward strand.
GCGTGTTTTTACATGAGTGGAATGTGTGCTTTTCTTTAAAATGCATCTCTGGGTTATTAGTGGGGCATAGGAATTCGTTCCTCTTTTTTTCAAAATACAGTCCGGCCCCCCACAAGGTCGGAGGGACAGTGGACCGGCCCCCTGCTGAAAAAGTGTGCTGACCCCTAAATTAGAGACTCCACAATTCTATGGTTTTATGGCCTCGAATGCAGAACTTTATGGACTCAGGCAGAACTTACGAACCTGGGGCAATGAATCAATGCTTTGGCCACGAAGCTTGACCACGGTCTCCGAAGAGCTGGAAGTGGACGAACTGACTTCTTTGACGACTAATCCTGTGTTGGAAACAAGAAAGCAAAGAGCCAAGAATTCGTCATTATTCAAGGGCGGCCCAGTTCTTAACAGAACCGCTAAGTTCTGCTTAGGGAACAGTACATCAGAAGCCTGCTTTTTAGCGTAATGGAAAAATCTGCCACCATCTGCCTGCTTTTTCAGAATGTGGGAATGGGCGAATGTGGCTCAAGAGACAGAACTGGTAATATATCCCCGAAAACCATTTTGTGCAGAGACAGTCCACATTTATCACGCCTTGGAACAAGAAGTGCCAATGTGATATTAGACCCCGTCCACTCTTTTATCATCCGATAGCTTTTTAAGACAAAACACAATTTCAGTTTCCGTTTCAAGGTATTGATTAAACTGACTGTAGCCATTACAGTTCAAATGGATGGTGAGATTATGTAGCTCTTGCTTGTTACTTATTTTTCCTGGGAAATCTCAACTCGGCACGGATTGTTTGTTTATCCCTGTTTACTGAATTTTGCTGTGCGGTGCACTATGTTCAGATTCCTGCACTGTCGGGGGCGGGGTGGGGTTGGACTAGATGACCCCTAGTACCCCTTTCCAACTTTGCAATTCTACGATTCACCTTTGAGCATGGCATAGCCGGATACAACATTAAAGGTAAAGGTAAAGGGACCCCTAACCACTAGGTCCAGTCGTGGACGACTCTGGGGTTGCGGCGCTCATCTCGCTTTACTGGCCGAGGGAGCCAGTGTACAGCTTCGGGGTCATGTGGCCAGCATGACTAAGCCGCTTCTGGCGAACCAGAGCAGCGCATGGAAACACCGTTTACCTTCCCGCCAGAGCGGTACCTATTTATCTACTTGCACTTTGACGTGCTTTCAAGCTGCTAGGTTGGCAGGAGCAGGGACCGAGCAACGGGAGCTCACCCCGTCGTGGGGATTCAAACCGCCGACCTTCTGATCAGCAAGCCCTAGGCTCTGTGGTTTAACCCACAGCCCCACCCACATCCCTGGATACAACCTTACCTGTGTATTATTTATTTCTTCGATAATTTGGAAGGGTTTCTTAGAAGAAATAAAAGATGTTCATTTGATTTCTGAGGGATAGCTCAGTCGGCAGAGAGTGAGACCCTTAATCTCAGGGTTGTGGGTTTGAGTCCCACGTGGGGAGAAAGATTCCCGCATTGCAGGGGTTTGGACTATGGTCCCTTTCTAAATCTACAAATATGTGATTCTGTGATATTTAGGAATGTAGGAAACTCTCTCATACCGACACAGATTCTTGGTCCATCTAGCTCAGTATTCTGTTTTTGGCAAACACTGGTGGCCGAGTAATATTGCCTTCCACGAACACAGTTTTAACAGTGAGTCCGTAAATGACTGTGGAGGCCAATTCTGGACCCACATGTCCTTCCACAGTGGGGACATAGGTTTCTGGGCAGGGGTTGATCATGGTGAGGCTACTGCCAAACGCTCAGCATTACCCACACTGACTGGCAGCAGCTCCCCTGGGCTTTATTTATTTATTTTCATTTTTTAAAATTGATTTTCCAAATTTATAAACAAACAAACACACATAAATCTTAACTGTAAATATTCCACTATTATTAACATTGTTAGGTGACTTCCTCAAATCCCCCTGGCTGAATGTCCATGTATATCATTGTAACAGTTTTCCAAGACTAATTTCCCATAAAATTTACCTAGACAATTAACTTCTTTTCCATATAAACTTTAAACATATTATTATATAAAATCACATATTTAAATCCTAAGCCAATCTGGTATTTGCAAGTATTTCTATTTAAATTATCTTAGCATATTTAACTAAATATTCTTTAAATTTCACCCTCCCTGGGCTTTAGGGGCAGGAAGCGTTTCCCAGCGCCACCTGAAGATGTTCTGAAGAAGGAGCTGATTCAAACAGGAAGCTGCCTGATTTTGAGTCATGACTCTCTGGGGTTTCCAGACACGAGTCTTTTCTGGAGACGCTGCTGGGCAGGGAGCGATTCTGAGATTTAGCTGAGATTTCTGCACTGCAAGGGGGTGGACTGGATGACCCTCGGGGGTCCCTTCCAACTCTATGACACCACAAACGCTAGACTTTCTGTGTGCAAAGCAGACACTCTACCGCCAAGGGCCTTCTGGTGGTTCCCTCGCTGCAAGAAGCCAAGTTACAGGGAACCAGGCAGAGGGCCTTCTCGGTGGTGGCACCTGCCCTGTGGAACTCCCTCCCACCAGATGTCAAAGAGAAAAACAACTACCTGACATTTAGAAGACATCTGAAGGCAGCCCTGTTTAGGGAAGCTTTTAATGTTTAATAAAAAGGTAAAGGTAAAGGAACCCCTGACCATTAGGTCCAGTCGTGGCCGACTCTGGGGTTGTGGCGCTCATCTCGTTTTATTGGCCGAGGGAGCCGGCGTACAGCTTCCAGATCATGTGGCCAGCATGACTAAGCTGCTTCTGGCGAACCAGAGCAGCACACAGAAACACCGTTTACCTTCCCGCCGGAGCGGTACCTATTTATCTACTTGGACTTTGACGTGCTTTCGAACTGCTAGGTTGGCAGGAGCAGGGATCGAGCAATGGGAGCTCACCCCGTCGCAGGGATTTGAACTGCCAACCTTCTGATCGGCAAGTCCTAGGCTCTGTGGTTTAACCCACAGGGCCACCCGCGTCCCTTTTTAATGTTTAATAGGTTATTGTATTTTAATATTCTGTTGGAAGCTGCCCAGAGTGGCTGGGGAAACCCAGCCAGATGGGCAGGGTATAAATAATAAATTGTTGTTGTTGTTACAGTGGTGCCTCGCAAGACGAAATTAATTCATTCCGCAAGTTTTTTCTTCTTGCGAGTTTTTCGTCTTGCGAAGCACGGTTTCCCATAGGAATGCATTGAAAATCAATCAATGCGTTCCTATGGAAACCGCCTTCAGACCAGGTCCGGGGACAGTCTGTCCCCCAACCTCTTCTGAAGGCGGGGGGGGGGCGAGGGCTTTTCTTTCCACCGCCAGCCTTCAGAAGGCTGTTCTGAAGGCTGGCGGTGGGAAGAAAAGCCCTTCTCCCCACCTCCCACCCCGCAAGCTCCGGGGACAGGAGGGCTTCGCTGCCGACCCCCAGCATTTTAAAAGCCCCCGGGACAGCAGAGGTCTTCTGAAGGCCGGCGGTGGGCGAAAGTCTTTGCTCCCGACGGCCAGCATTTTAAAAGCGGTCCGGGATAGCGGGAAAGTTCCCTGCTATGCCGGACCGCTTTTAAAATGCTGGCGGTGGGGAGCAAAGCCTTTCGGCCCCCGCTGGCCTTCCTGGACCTCTTCTGAAGGCCGGAGGGGGGCGAAGGGCTTTGCTCCCCACCGTCAGCATTTAAAAGAGGTCCCCGGAGATTTCCCTATGGGCTTTCTTCTTGCAAAGCAAGCCCACAGGGAAATTCGTCTTGCAGAACGACTCAAAAACGGAAAACTCTTTCGTCCTGCGAGTTTTTCGTTTTGCGAGGCGTTCGTCTTGCGAGGCACCACTGTATTATTAATTCCTTCCTTGTTTATGCCGAGCTCCTGGGAGGTTTACCTGAGTGTCCGTTGAACTTCCTGGCCATGAGCATGTCTTCGGTGATGTAAATGCAGACGTCGGGACTCACGTCGTCCAGGGACCTTTCGCTCGTGGGCTCCAGGTCTCGGGGGTCATCAACCAGCATCTCTATTTCTGAACCAAAGATGGAGGGGGGGGGTGAGATGGGAGTGGGGAAAGGGAGTCTGCAGTATGGGGAAGAGCACTGAGGACACAGCAGAGCATCGTCTCATCCCCCATGCAGAGGATCTTGGGATTCCCCCTTCCAGGATTTACGTACAGTGGACGTTCAGGTTGCGAACGTGATCCGTGCGGGATGCACGTTTGCAACCTGCAGCGTTCGCAACCCGTACCTGCGCGGGCTGTGATTCGGTGCTTTTGTGCAAAGCACTTCTGCGCATGCGCGACCGCCAAAACCTGGAAGTACAGTGGTACCTCGGGTTACATACGCTCCAGGTTACAGACGCTTCAGGTTACAGAGTCCGCTAACCCAGAAATAGTGCTTCAGGTTAAGAACTTTGCTTCAGGGTGAGAACAGTTATCGCACGGCGGCGGCACGGTGGCAGCAGGAGGCCCCATTAGCTAAAGTGGTGCTTCAGGTTAAGAACAGTTTCAGGTTAAGAAGGGACCTCCAGAGGGAATTAAGTACTTAACCCGAGGTACCACTGTAACCAGTTCCAGTACTTCTGGGTTTCGGCGGTCCATAACCTGGAAAAAAGCAACCTGAAGCGGCTGTAACCTGAGGTATGACAGTATAAGCTAAACAAGCTATAGCTTAGGGCCCCACTCTCTTGTGGCCCCCCCCCAAAAAATTTAAAGGAAAAAAAACCTGGATGTACATTTCCAAACTATAAGATAAGAAACAAATAAAAAAACACCTACATATGGCAACAGTGTTTTGTGTTGTGTAGGCTCCTATGATGTCCGTCATGGCCCCTGCCTGCTCGCCTGCTCCCTAAAATATCACGGGTTTGCTCCTTTCTGTATATAGGGTGCCTACATTCTGCATGCACTGGTTGCATGGCAACAAGTGCAAATGGCTTTAGATACCTATTAGGTCCATAAATTACCATATAGCATATATCCAACACACAAAAAACAGCTGCAATTTGTTGTTGACAGCTGGACATATAAAGGGCCCCATTACCTTCAGTAGCTGAGGGCCGCACTGAACCTAAATTCGGCCCTGCCCATCCTCATACATGTGGGCTTTGGTAAAACAAAGACATTTTCATTGCACCGTGTTTACAGGCGCCTTCCATCAGCTTTGGCTGGTGGCCCAGCTACGCCCCTATCTGGATAAGGATAGCCTAACTACTGTTGTCTATGCTCTGGTAACCTCAAGGTTAGATTGCTGCAATGCGTTCCATGTAGGGCTGCCTCTGAAGACGGTTCAGAAACTTCAGCTGGTGCAGAATTCAGCAGCCAGGTTGCTCACGGTTTGAGCATATTACACCGATCCTGGTCCGACTGCACTGGCTACCAATTAGTTTCTGGGCCCAATTCAAAGTGCTGGTTTTGGCCTATAAAGCCTTAAACGGCTCAGGACCCCAATACCTCAAGGACCGCCTGAGATCATCTTCTGAGATCATCTTCTTCGTATGCTTCCTCCTCGAGAGGTCTGGAGGGTGGCAACAAGAGAACAGGGCCTTCTCTACAGTGGCTCCCCGTCTGCAACATGCTCTCCCCAGGAAAGTTTGCCTGGCACCTTCATTATACACCTTTAGGCGCCAGGCAAAAACGTTCCTTTTTAACCAGGCTTTTGGCTGATCTGATTTACATCCTATGCCCTACGTGCATTTTTGGGGAGGGGTTCGTCTGAGCGAACTACAGCATGGAAATATAACCAGCCCATCCGTCCCCAAAGGGAGGGGCCCGCCCCGCAGGCTCGGCGCCGGACTTACCGTCATCCTGGGAGGAGTCTTCTTCCTCCAGACGCTCCTTCTCGCTGCTCTCCACGCCCGAAGTGTGGGAGCTGCCGTGGCTGGTCAGGGAGCTGCAGGCCCTCAGTTTGTGGTGGGCGGAGGGCAGCAGGAAGTCCTCCTCGCCCCCCTGCTCACCCCTGGGCTTGGGGTCAGCCTCGATTCCCGACGTGTGCGAACTGCTGTGGCTGGCGGTCGAGAGGCGGGAGAGGCACTTGTGCTTCATGCTCCCGGAGCTGCTGCCGCTCGCGCGGGAACGCTTCTCCATCTGGTCCATTTCCAGGTCGCTGATATAGGACTCGCGGTACTGTTTCTTCTCTGGGGAGGAAAGCCGGGGAGAGTCAGGGGGGAGACACGGCACCACACCCCTCTCTTTCTCCAGCCGCCAGTTGGGTTATCAATTAGAATCACTTTGATTCCCTGCTGCAACGGTACCTGTTTATCTACTTGCACTGGTGTGCTTTCACACTGCTAAGGACTTCCCTGGCTTTTTTCTGGCCCATGTAGGACCAGTCTGGAAAGTTAGCCGTGACGTTTACATCCCCAAAAAGTTTTTGATTTGAGTTTCCATTGAAATGAGGCTGTATTTTAAATGTTTTAATGTTGTATTTTAATCTTGTTTTTAAGCTGTATTTCAATCAATTGTTTTGATATTTGGTGTTAGCCGCCCTGAGCCCGGTCTTGGCTGGGGAGGGCGGGGTATAAATAAATTTATTATTATTATTATTATTATTATTATTATTATTATTATTATTATTACAGTGGTGCCTCGAAAGACGAAATTAATCCGTTCTGCGAGTTTCTTCGTCTTGCGGATTTTTCGTCTTGCGAAGCACGGCTATTAACGGCTTAGCGGCTTTAAGAAAAAGGAAACAAACTCGCAAGAACTCGCAAGACGTTTTCGTCTTGCGAAGCAAGCCTATAGGGAAATTCGTCTTGCGGAACAACTCAAAAAACGGAAAACTCTTTCGTCTTGCGCGTTTTTCGTCTTGCGAGGCATTCGTCTTGCGAGGTACCACTGTATTATTATTATTATTAACTTGGTAGGAGCTGGGACAGAGCAACAGGAGCTCACAGCGTCACAGGGATTCAAACCGCCAACCTTCTGATGGCAAGCCCAAGAGGCTCAGGGGTTTAGACCACAGCGCCACCCGAGTCCCTTTACCTTTTACCTTTATTTCCCTTTACAACTCAACCAAGCCCCCCCCCCCATAATTTCACAGCTCCTCCATGTTCCCCCCATCCCTAGAAAAGGGGGTCACGATGGCTTTCGCTCCCACAGCTACACTTTTAAACTCAGCAGACGTCAGCTTCCTGTTCTCCTGGCTGCTCATAACCTTGTGGACTAGCACCTTTGGCAGGCGGGAGACATATGCCAAAGCAAAGAAGAGCTGAGACGGGGCAGTTCCTACCTTCGCTCTCCTCCAGCTTCCTGATCTGCCGCAGGACGGGCTGCAGGTTCATATAGAGGCGGTGGCTGTTGCTCAGGAGCTGCAGGAGGTGCCGCGAGCGCAAGGGGCAGGCGGTGTAGTAGGTGAGTTTGCGGGCAGAGGGCAAGCCGTCGGGCAGGATCTCGAACCTCTTGCCCTGCGGAGAGAAAGGAGCACATTCGGGAGTCAGCTGGGGCCTGGAGACCATACACCGTGAGATTCAGGATGCAAAAGCGAAAGCACTTCTGTACGCAGCGCAGAGTTAAACTGTGGAACTCCCTCCTGCAGCGATATCCCCCAACTTGGACTTGACTATTTGAAGAACTGCTGTAGACAAATGAAAACGCGGCCAGCGTCCGAATTATGAGCAGTGGAACGAAAACAACGGTGAGGCAGAGGGCCTTCTCGGTGGTGGCGCCCGCCCTGTGGAACACGCTCCCATCAGATGTCAAGGAAATAAACAACTACCAGACTTTCAGAAGACATCGGAAGGCAGCCCTGTTTAGGGAAGTTTTAATGAGTGATGTTTTAATGTATTTTTAAATATTTTGTTGGAAGCCTCCCAGAATGGCTGGGGAAACCCAGTCAGATGTGCGGGATATGTATGTATGTATGTATGTATGTATAAATAAATAAATAAATAAATATTATTATTGAGGTTAATTTGTATTAGATTAAAGTATGTCATATAAAACAGTAGGTATAAAGTGGAACAAAAATACCATGGAAGTAAGGGTGGGGAGTCAAAAATTTTAAGAAAAACATATACAGTTGTACCTTGGAAGTCAAACAGAATCTGTTCCGGAAGTCTGTTCAACATCCAAAACGTTCAGAAACCAAAGCACGGCTTCTGATTGGCTGCAGGAAGCTCCTGCAGCCAATCGGAAGCTGCGCCGGACATTCGGCTTCCGAAAATCGTTCGAAAACCGGAACACTCACTTCCGGTTTTTGATTGTTCGGGAGCCAAAATGTACGCATTCCAAGGCGTTCAGCAACCAAGGTACGACTGTATTGAAATATAAGTAAATTTGTAAAACCTGTGAAAATCAATAAAAAATTATGTCTAAAAAAAGAGAGCGGATTAGACAAATTTGTGGAGGAGGGGGCTGCCAATGGCTACAGATGAACTAAGCTACAGTATGAAGGAAAAATGTACATTTTTTGCTCCACCCACTCTTCCTGCTGGCCCTGCCTCCTGCTGGAATGTGGCCCTTAGATGCCTTTTCAGAGGATTGTGGCCCTCGGGGGGAAGGGTCCTTGTGGCCCCTGCTTTTGGGGAGACATTGCTGAGAGAGACTCTGCAAGAATCCTGCTCTTCCACCACCGGTATAAAATTTACGGCATGTAATGCCTTAAGAGAGAATATTATGAAAATGATTTATAGGTGGTACATGACCCCAGTCAAGCTTGCAAAAATTTATCATTTGCCCAATAACAAATGCTGGAAATGTAATGAAACTGAAGGTACTTTTTATCACCTTTGGTGGACGTGCCCAAGGATTAAGGCCTTCTGGGAAACGATATATAATGAAATTAAGAAGGTGCTTAAGTGTACCTTTCATAAGAAACCAGAGGCTTTTCTCCTGGGCATGGTAGGCCAATTGGTGTCAAAGAAAGATAGAACGTTTTTTATGTATGCTACAACAGCAGCAAGAGTTCTACTAGCAAAGTATTGGAAGACACAAGAACTACCCACACTGGAAGAGTGGCAGACGAAGGTGATCGATTACATGGGATTAGCAGAGATGACGAGCAGAATCCGTGACCAAGGGAAAGAGACGGTGGAGGAAGACTGGAAGAAATTTAAACTTTATCTTAAAAATTCTTGTAAAATTACTGAGTGTTAAAATGTCATGGGTAAAGCATAGCAGATTTGCAGCGATAAATGATTGGACAAGAGGAAAGAAAAGGGTTAAAGAAAGGAATTAATAAGTAATTCAGACCAGGGGTTGCTGAAAAAAGTTTAAAACAGGGATGCAGAAAAGGGAGGCATGGGGAAGTCGTTGAAATTGGGTATATGAAAAAATTTATGAAATTATACATGTTTATATGTTTGTTTGTCAGTGTTTGTTGTTTGTATTGTCATATATTATATGTTGAAAAACCAATAAAAATTTTATAAAAAAAAGAATCCTGCTCTTCCGCAGCCTTTGAAGGCCAATTCAGTCTTCCAAGGAAGACTTTTATCAGCTGCCTGCCTTAGCGGTGCTGACTTGTTGTTTTTTTTAAACACTTTTGGCTGCTCTGTTTTATTTTTTGCCGCTTTATTATTCTGTAAGTATTTTATCGCAAGCAGCTTTGAGAGGGTTTTTTATTTCTTGCCAGGAAGTGGAGCTCGTAAAAAAGAAGAACAAAACAAAAAATAGAAATGCAGGCTTTGGATGTGCGAGGCCCCAAATCAAACTGCTGCAGAGCTTGCTAGCGGGGTTGAATCTTTAAAAAAGCAAGGCAGCCTCTCTAAGGCGCTGCCTTGAAATTATCTTTATTTGTTAAAGGTGGCTTCGAAGCAGTTTACCAAAGATTGCATGGCACTGTTAAAATCGCAGGGATTTGAACCGGCAACCTTCTGATCGGCAAGCCCTAGGCTCTGTGGTTTAACCCACAGCACCACCCATCACCCTGGGTAGCTTCCAGCAAAGTATTCAAACACAAAAACCTCAAATGTTAAAAACCTCCTTGTACCTCTTGAAGGAGCATAATCCTTGCATATAAAAAGGGTAAAGACCCCTGGATGGCTAAGTCCAGTCAAAGGCGACAATGGGGTTGCGGCGCTCATCTCGCTTTCAGGCCGAGGGAGCCGGCGTTTGTCCACAGACAGCTTTCCGGGTCATGTGGCCAGCAGGACTAAACCGCTTCTGGCACAATGGGACACAGTGATGGAAACCAGAGCACATGGAAACACTATTTACCTTCCCGCTACAGAGGTACCTATTTATCTACTTGCACCGACATGCTTTCGAGCTGCTAGGTTGGCAGAAGCTGGGACAGAGCAACGGGAGCTTATCCCATCGCGGGGATTCGAACCGCCGACAGACCTTCTGATTGGCAAGCCCAAGAGGCTCAGTGATTTAGACCACAGCGCCCCCCCGTGTCCCTTGCACATAACCACACGCTGTTTAGAGAAATACTTTCTTTGGTATTTTCTTCACATTATACTCTCCGGTTGCGTTCCCACTTTACTTGCCTTCCCCCTCCCCGGCCAAACTAAACTTTTCCAAAAAAATATGTTAGCTTGCCTCACCATCCTTCCCCCTTGACCTTTCCTACAATCTCCATTTTGAGGTGAAGTGACCAAAATTGCACGAGGTTACCCCAAGCGTGCGCCCCAAGAAAACCCGTCGTGCAAATCCGTGCCACAGGCAGAATATTTGTGAGGAACTGAGCAGAGAGGCTACTCACCACAAACACGAGTTTCCCCACGTTCGTCCAAGGGAAGTCATAAAGCAACTGCCTTTCACTGTTGACATTCTGGGAAGGAAGAAAAGGGGGCAAAGAGACAACGACAATCATTATATTTATTATCTGCCCTTCCCTAGCATGCCTCATGGTGGGTTACGGCAATGTAAAACTAAAAAACAGTTAAAGCAAATACAATCACAGGAAGAGGCCCTGAAAACATACGTCTCTGGTGCCAAAGGCCAGGGATGTGTCTTCAGCGTACAATGAAAGACGCACCTCCGTGGGGAGGAATTTCCACAGGTTAGGGGCCACCACACAGAAGACCCTCTCCTAGGCTGCTGCCACCACGGCTGTGAACTTCTGAGGGAGGTGGGACTACTGAGAGACCCCTCTGATGATTTTAACAGCCAAGGGGGTCTGTAGGGAAGGGGTTTTTCCAGCTATTTGGGGCCTAAGTTGCTCAGGGGTTTAAAGACAGACATGAGCATCTTGAACTGGGTGCAGAAATGAACTGGCAGCCATGATAAAGGTAAAGAGACCCCTGACCACTAGGTCCAGTCGTGGCCGATTCTGGGGTTGCGGCGCTCATCTCGCTTTACTGGCCGAGGGAGCCGGCGTACAGCTTCCGGGTCATGTGGCCAGCATGACTAAGCTGCTTCTGGCAGACCACAGCAGCGCACGGAAACACCGTTTACCTTCCCGCCGGAGCGGTACCTATTTATCTACTTGCACTTTGACATGCTTTCGAACTGCTAGGTTGGCAGGTGCAGGGACCGAGCAACGGGAGCTCACCCCGTCGCGGGGATTTGAACCACCAACCTTCTGATCAGCAAGTCCTAGGCTCTGTGGTTTAACCCACAGCGCCACCCGCGTCCCGGCAGCCACGATAGCTGAATATATTTACCATTTGCAGAATTTTACAATATAAAATGGGAGGTTCAAGGCAGGCAGCCAAGTAGGAGAATGGATTGCAAAGTGTGTGTGTGTGTGTGTGTGTGTGTGTGTGTGTGTGTGTGTTTTATCCCATGGGATCAGAAATGTCGGTGATCTTTTTTTCCTAAAAAGGTACATCTTTTCTAAAAAAAAGGTACATCTGTGCACATCTTAGGTTTCAGAAAACTCTCCCCATCTCTTTCTGCAGCTCTACCATCCAAAACCTGGACTCTCCAGCATGGAGATGGGTTACCTGCTTTCAGGCAAGCCTCAAAAGTCAGAAGGACTGTGAATCATCATCCCTCCCCCCCCCCCAGAAATCCAAACCCCAGATTCTATGCAAAGTTTAGCCTGTTGGGATACTGCCAAGGAGGCAAAGTCCATCATAGCCCCAAGCCGGCTGCCGGACGATCCATCGACCTCCCGTAGACAGGCAGTATCAGCAATTAGCGGCACGAAGCCTCAGAAATAGATTGCCACATTCTTAGGCTGGTGCACACTCTATCAGCAGAATCCACACAGCGAAAGATGCACAGCAGGAGAGCATTTTTCCAAGTTTATTCAGCGTTGATCAGAACAAAGAAAAACATGACCGTCTGCATCGGCATGCTCAGGCAAGAAAGCGAGGCGGCTTAAGTCTGGGAAAACAAGAAGCCATCTCAATGGTATGTAATGTTTTGGAGGCGCGTACCTGGAATATCTGGATGCCTCGAGTGGTAAGCCCTAGAGTGAGGGAGGCCTCGATTTCCTTCTTGTCCTGCGAGAAAGAAATGATAATGACTCTTTTTGCCCTTTTACAAAGCCCTCACCTCGCACACACAATTCGAACGACAGTTTTACTTGGGAAAAGGAGCGTTCAGACATGGAGAGAAAAGAGGGGGATTCTTCAGAGCAAGGTTGTGTGTTGACTAACAGAGCATCCTTCCCCAACCCGGCGCCCTCCAGATGTTTCAGACTACAACTCCCATCAGAACCAGCTAGCACACGGCCACACCTCGCTGGCTTCCCTCACAATCCCGTTCCAAATTCTAGCTATGTTGACATGAGCCAACAGTGTGACGCGGCAGCTAAAAAAGCCAATGCAATTCTGGGCTGCATCAATAGGAGTATAGCATCTAGATCAAGGGAAGTAATAGTGCCACTGTATTCTGCTCTGGTCAGACCTCACCTGGAGTACTGTGTCCAGTTCTGGGCACCACAGTTCAAGAAGGACACTGACAAACTGGAACGTGTCCAGAGGAGGGCAACCAAAATGGTCAAAGGCCTGGAAACTATGCCTTATGAGGAACGGCTAAGGGAGCTGGGCATGTTTAGCCTGGAGAAAAGGAGGTTAAGGGGTGATATGATAGCCATGTTCAAATATATAAAAGGATGTCATATAGAGGAGGGAGAAAGGTTGTTTTCTGCTGCTCCAGAGAAGCGGACACGGAGCAATGGATCCAAACTACAAGAAAGAAGATTCCACCTAAACATTAGGAAGAACTTCCTGACAGTCAGAGCTGTTTGACAGTGGAATTTGCTGCCAAGGAGTGTGGTGGAGTCTCCTTCTTTGGAGGTCTTTAAGCAGAGGCTTGACAGCCATATGTCAGGAGTGCTCTGATGGTGTTTCCTGCTTGGCAGGGGGTTGGACTCGATGGCCCTTGTGGTCTCTTCCAACTCTATGATTCTATGATTCTATCACTGGTTACTTATAAAGCCCTGAAGGATCTGGGGCCGTAAATCCTCAAAGAAACACCTCTCCACTACCCAGCTGTGCTTGCTAAGGGTGATGGGAATTGTAGTTCAAAACATCTGTAAGGCATCAGGTTAGCCAAGGGTGCCCTCTATTGTCCAGTGCCTGGATATGACGATTGGTCTGGGAAACGTTTGCTTGCTGCTAGCGCCCCAGCTTTTCACAGAAACACAGAACTGCAGGGTTGGAAAGGACCCCTAATCCTCTAGCACGACCCCCTGCGATTTTGCAGCACCCCCCGCTCTGAAATGCAGCTGTCCTCCAGAAGCGAGGGCTAAAGCCTGGTGGCCAGGATGAATAATGGTCTCCGTCTTCAGACCTTGCAACTTATCTCTACAGCCGTTTTTGAAGAGGGCCGTCGCAAACACACACCGTTGCAGTTTCTCAGCGAGCCATGTGAAAACGCAGCACTAAATTTCCCTGAGGTTATTATTATTATTACAGTGGTACCTCTGGTTGCGAACGGGATCCGTTCCGGAGCCCCGTTCGCAACATGAGCGTCTGCGCGTGTCGCGATTCGCCGCTTCTGCGCATGACATCATTTTGAGCGTCTGCGCATGCGGCAAAACCTGGAAGTAACCCTTTCTGGTACTTCCGGGTTACCGCGGGACACAACCTGAAAAGACGTAACCTGAACCGAACGTAACAAGAGGTATGACTGTATTGTTGTTGTTGTTGTTGTTGTTGTTGTTGTTGTTGTTGTTGTTGTTGTTGTTGTTATTATTAGAGTTTGGATTTGATATCCCGTCTTTCACTCCCTTTAAGGAGTCTCAAAGTGGCTCACAATCTCCTTTCCCTTCCTCCCCCACAAAAAAAAACACACTCTGTGAGGTGAGTGGGGCTGAGAGACTTCAGAGAAGTGTGACTGGCCCAAGGTCACCCAGCAGCTGCATGTGGAGCAGCAGGGAAGCGAACCCGGTTCACCAGATTACGAGACTACCGCTCTTAACCACTACACCACACTGGCTCCATATATTATTATTATTATTATTATTATTATTATTATTATTATTATTATTATTACTGTAGTTTATATACCACCCTATACCTAGTGGTCTCAGGGTGGTTCACAGAAAATATCACAACATATATAATCAAAATAAAAACAACAACCCAATTAACCCCCCCCCCCAAAAAAAGAGCCACATTTTAAAAGAGTATAGGATGTCCATCAGATCAACCAAAGGACTGTTTAAAAAGGAACTTTTTTGCCTGGCACCTAATGGCGTGTAATGAAGGTGCCAGGCAAACTTCCCTGGGGAGAGCATCCTACAGACGGGGAGCCACCACAGAGAAGGCCCCGTTCTCGTGTTGCCACCCTCCAGACCTCTAGAGGAGGAGGCACACGAATAAGGGCCTCAGAAGATGATCTCAGGGTCTGCGCAGGTTCATATGGAAAGAGGCGGTCCTGGAGGTATTGCGGTCCTGAGCCGTTTAAGGCTTTATAGGTCAAAACCTATTGTTTTGGGGCCAGGAGGGGGAGGGAGAGAGAATAATGACCAGGGACACAAAATCTTTTTCGCCTTCCCAAATGGAGGACACAAACTGATCAGCGGCTCTCGTCTTGCCTAACTGCACCCGTTCGATTCTGCCTCCCCCGTACCTTATACAATCTATAATAATGCACGGCCACGTCATCGAGGCGGACAGCTTCCTTGATGTACTTCAGATGGGCCTCGGAGGCCGTCAGGGCGCACTGGTCCTTGTGCATGATGGGAATGTGCTTCAGGATGTAGTCCTTCCCTCTCTTTGCCACCACCTGCCGAGACAGAGAGAGAAGGGGCGCTGGGTGTTAATTGCGCCTGGCTGGGAATCTCAGGTTTGCTAGGCGAAATAACAGTGGACCAGAGACGACTTGACACAGCCTTCCCCAATCCCAGTGGCCTCCAGTTGCTTCCAACTGGAGCAAGCCTGCAAGTTATGTGGGGGTTATGTTCTGGGGATGCCACCCAAAGCCAATACAGCACAGACTCAAAACACATGGCAAGTGGGACTGCCAAAGTCATTTCCCCCAGAACCTTCACCCTTTCCATATTTTTTCCCCTGCCACGTGCATCAAGCTAAACTGAAATACTTTATTGTCATACTTTATTGTCACTTCTACAACTTGTGTACAGTGAGATTACACGAGCACCCCCCACTCAGCTCTCTTAGTCTTAATTCCCCTCATTTACTGACAGTTGCCTTGTTGTTATCTTTTCCTTCAGCAGCCTAACAGCCCACGGATAGAAGCTGTTCTTTACCCTGTTGGTACGACTAATCATGCTTCTATATCTTCTGCCCGAGGGCAGGAGATCAAGTAAGTGCCGGGGTGTGAATCATCCCTGAGAATTTTCCTCACTCTCCTGAGGCAAGCTTCTTCCGCTATTTCATCCAGTGGATTCACGGGACAGCCCATAATATCTTGTGCTGTATTCACCACCCTCTGTAGGCACATCCTATCAGTTGATGTCAAACCAGCGTACCACACCGTGATGCAGTTGGAAAGGACACTTTCTATTGTGGACCGGTAGAAGGAGATCATCAAATGTTGATTGACATTGTTCTTCTGCAATACTCTGAGGAGATGGAGTCTCTGTTGGGCTTTTTTAACCACCTGGGTTGTATTGATCTTCCAAGTAAGGTCTTCACTGAGATAAATGCGCACAAGTTAAATGCGTGCACTTGCAGGCTTACTGTACGACCCCAGCCAACGTCTCTGATAGCCAGGAATTATGGGAGTTGTAGTTCAGCACCACCCAGGGGGCTGGAGGCCCTCAACTCCCTGTCTTAGGGAGCACCTCTTCCCAAAGGTTCTTCTCCTTTCCTTTAAAAGAGCAGCTGAAGTCTTCTCCACCATACCTCCCTTTTTCTAAAGTCACAAATATGAGCGTCTGCAGCAAGGCTTTCAGCGTGTAAATAAATGTTTGCAATTCTCAAACATTTTGGGGGGAAGCAAGCGGCTTTATTTATTTATCGCATGGTTTCAGCTGGTTAAAACTGCACAAGTTACCGTATTTTTCGCACCATAGGGCGCACCGGACCATAGGGCGCACCCAGTTTTTAGGGGGGGGAAATCAAGAAAAAAAAATTCCCCCCCCCCGCCCCCAAAGAGCAGCGTACAGGCTGCGCACAACCTCTCCCTGCCGGAGGGGTTGCACGCGGCTATGGCACAAGCCAAGGCAGCGAGCAGGATGGATCCCGCTCGCTGTTTTGGCTTCCCCTTTAGCCCCGTGCAGCCTCTCGTTGCCAGGAGAGGCTGCGTGTGGCTAAAGACTCCATAGCCCCGTGCAGCCTCTCCTTGCCGGAGGGGTTGCGCGCAGCTATGGAGCAAGCCAAGGCAGCCAGCGGGATGGATCCCGCTCGCTGTTTTGGCTTCCCCTTTAGCCCCGTGCAGCCTCTCCTTGCCGGGAGACGCTGCGCAGGGCTTTTCTGGCTTTACTGGGAGGTGGGGGGATTCACCCACCTCCCGCAAAACCGGCAGAAGCCGCGCAACTCCTTTAAAGAGATCCCGGCTTCTCCTGGCTTTTCTGGGAGGTGGGAGAAGGGACTGATGTGACCAGTCAGTCCCTTCTCCCTCCTGTGGAAAAGCCCGCAAGAGCGCACGGAGCTTGTGTGCAGCTCTTGGGGGCTTTTCCCGCCTGCCTCCCCCCTGCATTCGCTCCATAGGACGCACACACATTTTCCCTTGCTTTTTAGGAGGGGAAAAGTGCGTCCTATGGTGCGAAAAATACGGTAAATGCACGCAAGGTTTCCCCCCCCCAGTATGGAAAGAGCTTATCTACCTTGCTTGCTGTGCAAAGCCCTCTCAGCGTGCCGGCTCTGGAAGAATGGGCACGGTCGCACGAGATCTTGCAAGAGTACCCCGGAGATGGTGCGCTGAGCAAGCCGTACCAGATGAGCAAGGCTGAGAGCGAAAGGATGGCTTTAAAGATTTCTTCCTCGCTTTTGGGCAAGGCCCACTCAGCACACCAGTCCAGAAGGGCAAGTATCCTTGTGAAGGGACAGTTCAAGTATGTGGGGGACTCCCTGGTCCTGAATGGGGTAACTGTGCCCCTGAAGGACCAGGTGCGCAGCCTGGGAGTCATTTTGGACTCACAGCTGTCCATGGAGGCGCAGGTCCATTCTGTGTCCAGGGCAGCTGTCTACCAGCTCCATCTGGTACGCAGGATGAGACCCTCCCTGCCCCCGGACTACCTCACCAGAGTGGTGCATGCTCTAGTTATCTCCCGCTTGGACTACTGCAACGCGCTCTACGTGGGGCTACCTTTGAAGGTGACCCGGAAACTGCAATTAATCCAGAATGCGGCAGCTAGACTGGTGACTGGGAGCGGCCGCCGGGACCACCTAACACCGGTCCTGAGAGATCTGCATTGGCTCCCAGTACGTTTCCGAGCACAATTCAAAGTGTTGGTGGTGACCTTTAAGGCCCTAAATGGCCTCAGTCCAGTATACCTGAAGGAGCGTCTCCACCCCTATCATTCAGCCCGGACACTAAGATCCAGCGCTGAGGGCCTTCTGGCGGTTCCCTTACTTCAAGAAGTGAGGTTACAGGGAAACAGACTGAGGGCCTTCTCGGTAGTGGCGCCCGCCCTGTGGAAACGCCCTCCCTTCAGATGTGAAGGAAATAAGCAGCTATCTTCTTTTTAAAAGACATCTGAAGGCAGCCCTGATTAGGGAAGTTTTTAATATTTAATGCTGTATTGTTTTTAACACTTGATTGGAAACCACCCAGAGTGGCTGGGGAAACTCAGCCAGATGGGCGGGGTATAAATAATAAATATTATTATTATTGTTGTTGTTGTTGTTGTTGTTATTATTATTGTTATTATTATTGTTGTTATTATTATTATTTGCCTTCTTGTGTACATGTGGGACCCCTGGAACCAAACCCCCATGTAAGATGCCATTGTACTGTACTGCCTTTCATTCAGGGGCTGGGAAATGACAAGGCTGTTTATGCAACCCAGAGCAAGCATTACCTAAAATGCAGAATTTGGATTCTGAGGTATGTGCGTGCAACAGAACACTTACATGTTTATATTCCTCCTGTTCTTTGGAGACTGAAGGTGCAGAGGGTGGTTTTTTTTGCCGAGAGTCATTTTAGACTCTGGAATGTGTTTTCATTTCAGAACGCCTGTCTCATCCCAGCGGCTGTGTCTGCTATCTGAAGTCTGAGCTGTTGCTCCCCCCCCTTAATGCAGACGAGATGCTAAACACTCCTGGGTGCTTAAAATGGCAATAGTGAGTCAACCTTCCTGCAAGCGTGTAATCCTCTTAGCCAACACGTTTGCAGTGAGGGCTGGCTTGGGAGTCGGATGAACTTGAAGCCTGAGACGGGTCGGTCAAACACACCAAGCCACTCTTTCGCCTTGTGCCAATATCCACAGGGAGGCCTCAACAGGCATGACACGGTCGCTGCCAGCTTACTCGCACAACGCTGCAATCGTGTAGGTAAATCCCGCGAAAGTTGCAGGTCTGCTGTGTTTTACTGGTGTGGCATAGAATCATAGAGTTGGAAGGGTCCCATAGCTGCCAACGTTTCCTTTTTTAAATTCCCTTATTGCAAATAGGATTCCTCGCAAGAAAAGGGAAAAGTTGACAGCTGTGAAGGGACCCCAAGGGCCATTTAGTCCAACCCCCTGCCAGGAGAGCCAGCTTGGTCCTGCAACCATAGGCGCCTGGGGCCATGGGTGTCATGCAGCGTGCATGGCCCTGGCGCTGAAGTTTGTGGGTGCCCGACCCCAATCATGGGGAATTTTGTGGGTGCCCGGGCACCCGGGGAGCTGGCAGCTATGCCTCCTTTAATGCGGGAATTTCAGCTAAAGCATCCATGACAGATGGCCCCCCCAACCTCTGCTTAACAACCTCCAAGGAAGGAGAGTCCACAACCTCCCAATGGAGTCTGTTCCACTGTCAAACAGCTCTTACTGTCAGAAAGTTCTTCCTGATGTTTAGCCGGAATCTCCTTTCTTGCAGCTTGAAGCCATGGGTTCAAGTCCTATCCTCCAGAGCAGGGGAAAACAAGATTGTACAAAGTGCACACTTGGGTGTCCAAATGACTGTTCATCCACAGACAGACACACACAGCGAGGATAAATTTTATGGGCTGGGAATTCCAAGGAGGAGCTGACTGACCGAAGGAGACTTAAGAGGCAGAGGGAGCTGCCTCGTGCCCAGAAAGACTTATTGGTATGACTAGTTTAGTGTTGTCTACACTGACTGGCAGCACCTTCTCCAGGGCCCCGGTCTCGCCTGGAGAAGCAGGTGCGCTGCCCCCAAGCCACACAGCCCTTCCTGAGAGCCACTGACCATTAGGTCCAGTCGCGGACGACTCTGGGGTTGTGGCGCTCATCTCGCTTTATTGGCCAAGGGAGCCGGCGTACAGCTTCTGGGTCATGTGGCCAGCATGACTAAGTCGCTTCTGGTGAACCAGAGCAGCGCACGGAAACACCATTTACCTTCCCGCCGGAGCGGTACCTATTTATCTACTTGCACTTTGATGTGCTTTCGAACTGCTAGGTTGGCAGGAGCAGGGACCGAGCAATGAGAGCTCACCCCATTGCGGGGATTCGAACCGCCGACCTTCTGATCGGCAAGTCTGTGGTTTAACCCACAGCGCCACCCTGCTATCCCATTTTAAACAGCTATGGCCTCCTGAAAAGCATCCTGGCAGATGAAGTTTGTTATGGGTATTGAGAGTTGTTAAGAGACCCACCCCTTTCCCTGAATGAGCTACAATTCCCAGAGTGGCTTAAAAATCAACCTCTCTTCCCAGTGCCGGATTTACGTATAAGCTAAACAAGCTATAGCTTAGGGCCCCACTTTCTTGCCCTTCCCCCCAATATACTTCTTTTTAATTGTATTTCAGTTCAACAATTACTTTGATAAAATACATATTTTGTTATGTGCAAATGGCGTGAGATACCCATTAGGTCCATAAATTAAAGGTAAAGGTACCCCTGCCCGTACGGGCCAGTCTTGACAGACTCTGGGGTTGTGCGCCCATCTCACTCAAGAGGCCGGGGGCCAGCGCTGTCCGGAGGCACTTCCGGGTCACGTGGCCAGCGTGACATCGCTGCTCTGGCGAGCCAGCGCAGCACACGGAAACGCCGTTTACCTTCCCGCTAGTAAGCGGTCCCTATTTATCTACTTACACCCGGGGGTGCTTTCAAACTGCTAGGTTGGCAGGCGCTGGGATCGAGCAACGGGAGCGCACCCCGCCGCGGGGATTCGAACCACCGACCTTTCGATCGGCAAGCCCTAGGCGCTGAGGCTTTTACCCACAGCGCCACCCGCGTCCCGTCCATAAATTACCATATAGCATATATTCAATGCAAAAAAAAAAGCCGACAATTTGTTGTGGACAAAGGACAGCTGGACATATAAAGGGCCCCATTACCTTCAGGAGCTTAGGGCCAAATCAAACCTAAATCTGGCTCTGGCTCTTGCCAGGGAACTCTGGGAGTTGTAGTTCGGGGAGCTGAAAAGGGGGTTTCCTAACAATACTCAGCTCCCAGAATTTTTCGAGGGAAGCAGTGACCGTAGTGCTTTAAGCTGTGTTACTTTTACTGTTGGTAGCCGCTCTGAGCCCGTCTTTGGCTGGGGAGGGAGAGATATAAATTATTATTATTATTATTATTGAATGCAGGTTGGGAATGCAAACCACTGATGGACCCACGGCCTGGCTGCGTATGAGGCAGCTTCCCATGTCCCTAGGAAGTTTTGGGGCCAGGGCAGGAAGGGCCACAGCACAGGGGCAGAACTTGCAAGCAGAAGGTCGCAGGTTCAACCATAGAATTGAAGAGCTGGAAGGGACCCCTGAGGGTCATCTAGACCAACCCCTGAAATGCAGGAACCTCCATGAACAGAGAGCCAACCAACCCTCAACGGCACCCCCAGGCAGGGTTGGGGAGAGCCTCTTGCCCGAAATCCTGTCGGGCTGCTGCAAGCCAGTGTGGGCAGCACTGTGCTAGATGGACCAAGGGTCTCAGGCAGGTTCCTATGTTCACGCATCCAGTCCCAAGCCCTGCTATGGCTCCACCTCAGAGCCTGGCCGCTGCGAACGGAGCCGGCGAAAAACAAAACACCAAAACCAACAGGCGTATTGGCCATAGCTGTCATCCGTCCCTTATTTGGCGGGAAAGTCCTTTATCCCAGTGCTGCTGTCCCTTATTGATGATGTCCCTTAAATTTCCCAGGTTTCAAAGGAAGCAGCTCCTTTCCCTCCCTCCCTGCCGGCCAGAGAGGAGGGAGGCTCCAACTGTGTTGCTTGGCTGCGTTGCTCACTCAATAAGGAGTCTAAGAATGACTGGGGGGTGGAGCTTGCATGCCTTGTGCCGCTCAAATCGGCCGCGTTGCCTGGGAACTCGCCTTTGCTCAGCGCTTCCCAGCGGAGAGGTGACGGCGGTTTTCCTTGCTGCATCCCCTTTGCCGGGTTGCTGCGCTGTGGGAACCACCGCTTGAGGCTTCGTTTGGCTCCTGGCTGGGCTTTCTGCCTTTGGCTCGAAGGGGCTCAGAAGTTGAACACACCCGCACTCCGAATATCCCTTATTCTGGCTGCTGATCCCTTATTTTCAAGGCTGCCGGTCCCTTATTTTCAAATCTGTAAGTTGACAGCTAGCGCTCTCCTCCGAGGGGAAAGCCAAAACAGACAGCGCCGCCAGATTTCTGCAAAAGGCAACTCGATCCCAGCCAAGCTGGGAAGCCCCACGGCCGCCTTCGGAATATTTTCCGGCTGACAGATGCACCCACCCACAAACCCCTCGTGCCGTCTGGAACGGCTCGGAGGACGGGTGGCCTTCAGAGCTATGGCAACACAGCTTGTGTTTAGGCACTGGGAAGAGAGATGAAGGGGACAGAGGGAGAGAGCGAGCCTGGGCTCGAAGGAAGAGGGTCTCCTACCCAGGCGGGGAAGTAGGCTTCGGGTTCAAAGTATTTCCCGTAGTGCTTGTTCCTTTTGAAGTTGCCCAGGTCGGCTTGCAGGGCGAAGGCTGCCAGCAGGAAATAGGCCTCCTCGCGAAGGAGGCTCTGCGAACGGAGGACTTGCTTCCTCAGGTGCCAGTAATAATAGTAGCGGGCGGTTCGGTCGCTGGAAGGCGAGGGAGAGAAAGGAAGAGGGATGTAAACGAAGAACGGCAGGGGGAAAACGGACGGGCAGAAACCATGGATGTCTTTCACTGGGGTTGGTCGCTTCTTCCTTGTAAACTTTTTTTTATTATTATTATAAATTTTTTATTAGTATTTTCCAAACAACACCAAGAAATATATCGAAAAATAACAATACACAAAAGACAAAAACCGACATTAAAAAAACAAAAAACAAATCTATATCATACAAGTTAATAATATAAACACTAAAAAGAAAACAACAACAACAACAATTGACATGCAACTGTTTTATCAATAAGAACTCAGACAGAGCTTTTAAAATACCGCATTTTTTTCGCTCTATAACACGCACCAGACCATAACGCGCACGTAGTTTTTAGAGGAGGAAAACAAGAAAAAAAATATTCTAAACGAAACAGTGGATGTATGATTTCTGTGGTTCATGCTGTGGCCACAGACATGTGATCTGACAGTGAGTTTGGAGTAGCCCAATGCAAAAATCCTGAGGATCCATGTGGATCCATGCTTTGTAACCACGTTTTTGCACCACTGCAAAAGTGGGTGCGTGATTTTTTTGGTGAAAGATGTAGCCATGGACATGCTATGTGATCTGATGGTGAATTTGGGGCGACCCAGTGCAAAAATCCTGAGGATCCATGTGGATCTGTGCTTTGTAACCACGTTTTAAGTGGGGAGGGAAGGAAAAGCGCTCAAGGGACAAGGAGCACGCGTGGGGTGTGTGGAGAAGGATGCTGCTAATAATGCAGGAGAGGGGTTTAAGGGGAGAAGAAGCATGCGTGGGGTGTGTGGAGAAGGATGCTGCTAATAATGCAGGAGAGGGGTTTAAGGGGAGAAGAAGCACGCATGGGGTGTGTGGAGAAGGATGCTGCTAATAATGCTATTTAGTGAGCTGAGTGGGGAGGAGAGAGGGACAGAGAGCCTGCTTGCTTTATAGGGGGCAACCGGACAGGAGCTGCTTACACTCGTGTAAGCGGCTCCTCTCCTCTCCCGCTTTGCTCCTTTAAAGCAAGCAGGCTCTCTGTCCCTCTGTCCTCCCCACTCAGCGACTCCTCTCCCGCTTTGCTGTTTCAAAGTGAGCCACGGAGGAGGGAAGGAAGGGGAACCATGGATCCTCTGCTCACGACTGCAGCAGATCCCCCCCCCCATCCGTAGGCATTCGCTCCATAACACACACAGACATTTCCCCTTGCTTTCTAGGAGGAAAAAAGTGAGTGTTATGGTGCAAAAAATACAGTAAATAAATTGTGGGCCACCATAAGGTCCACTTTTTCTTCCATATGGCTCTTTGCCACCAAGGCTTTTGGCAACAATTTTTCTTTGCTCCCCCCCACCTCGCAAAAGCCCCCTTTCCCCTTTACCTGATCAGCCGGCCGTTTTCCACGTAATACTGGACTCGGAAGTGAATGATCATGGGGGGGCCAAACTGGTCTATACCCTGCAACCAAAGGCAAAAATAAAGGATCAGCCTTGAGGCAGGGAGGGAGAAGGACCCCCCCTCCAGAAGACATCTTCTCTCCCCCCCCCCATAAAAATACTGAGCCCCAGCAGGAGCAGCGTGTTAATGCTGGGGTGCATTTGGCGAAGGAGCAATTGTCACCTCGGCGGCAATGGGAGACCCAAAGGCTCTGGGGGGATCTGGCTTTTTGCAAAAACGGTTTGCACCACCAGCTACACTGGGAGGATATAACCTGAGCTTCAGATCTGCCGGTAACCTGAGCTCCAGGTTCAGTCTTGATCTGTGCCCTTTTCGTTATCTGCTACCAGAAAACCAGACCCGACCTTTTGCTGCTTTGACACGAAACCCATCTGTCTGGAGGAGAAGGCGGCAGCTGGAAGCGGCCGCACTGTCTTTCGGGGCCGCGGCTAACTCTCAGAGGTCCTTAAAGGCAATTTTCTGAGACGTCCCCCATACGCCGGCAATTTGTCTCAGGGGCAGGCTGGAGTTTCAAGACCAAGCCGGCCTTGACAGCTGAGGCTACAAGATGCTATATGTTTCCAAAGAGCCGGGCTTTGAACGGCTAAGCAGCTCAGAGCTCCCAGCCGTCCTTTCTTAGAGAGGGGAAGAAGATACTTTCTGTGTTGACTGTCATCTGGTTGTTTTAAAGCAGGCCTGGCCAAACTTGGCCCTCCATATGTTTGGGGACTACAACTCCCATCATCCCTAGCTGACACGACCAGTGGTCAGGGATGATGGGAAATGTAGTCCCAAAAAACATGCCTGTTTAAAGCTCTGCAAACTGGCTTCAGATAAACATTAGGAAGAACTTCCTGACAGTAAGAGCTGTTTGACAGTGGAATTTGCTGCCAAGGAGTGTGGTGGAGTCTCCTTCTTTGGAGGTCTTTAAGCAGAGGCTTGACAACCATATGTCAGGAGTGCTCTGATGGTGTTTCCTGCTTGGCAGGGGGTTGGACTCGATGGCCCTTGTCGTCTATTCCAACTCTATGATTCTATGATTCTATGAATTTAAGCTTCTAATTGCAACTCCTTTCCTCTGGGAAAAAGCATCTTTGTTCCGGGATGTCAGAGAGCTCTCAAAGGTTGCTAAAATGAAGGCGCCGGTTCTTCCTGCTTAAATCTGGTGAGGATAAGGTGACACAGGCGCTTTCGGTGGCCAGCTCATGCTACGGCAACATAAGAACAAGCAAGAATTGCTCGCAAGATCAGGCCAATGTCCCATTCGGGCCAGCCCAGATGCACCTAGTGGGAAACCGGTGAGCGGGATCTGAGTGCAAGAGCATCATTCTCCCCTTCCTGCAGTTTCCGGCAAAGGCACTTCTGAGCTAGAGAGGAGGTGGGGTTGCGGGCTTCACGCCCCTCCCCCACACTCGCCGGGGGCTGCCTCCAGCCCCTGCGATGCCAGGGAATCCTCAGACGCGCCATCCCTGGGCCAGCCAATCGGCTGGCCCGGGGGGCGTGGCCTCTCGCATTTAGGTCTGGCCTCGCGCATTTAGGTGCGGCCGGGGCTCTCCCTCTTTCCCGTGCTGCAGCTAGCCAGGTTTTTCCCCTAGTACCTCAGCTTCCGGTTCCGACACTGCCCCACCGGGAACTGCTTCTGCTACCTGCCCCCTAACCTGATCCCAGTCTTCTCGCTCCCTCAGGTCAAAATCGGGTTCCTCGGGCGGTAGGGCGCCTCCCAAGGGATCATTCGGTAATAACCATCAGCATGATATAGATGTACCCAGTATGTTTCAGGAACCGCCGCCGCAGCCCGCAACAGCGGAAGAGATTTCTGGTTCCTCTTCCGATGAGGATCAATAGGGAGGCCAGGACGCGCCCCCGGTTGCAGCCCAGACCACGGCCTCCTATGAGGAACAGGGCGGGAAAAGGGGGGGAAAGGGGGGAGGCGGGAACTCGCCACGCAACTGGGATTCAGAGGCGGAGGTGAAACCAGAGTCCTTACCTTACTGGCTTCTTTCTTCCACTCTTTCGGACAGTACTTGCAGAGCTTTTGGGACAGCTCCATATAGACGTGCTCGTTGTCTGTGCCGTGGGAAGAAATGGGAAGCTGAGATTAGACAGTGGGCCTGTTGCAAGGACCCTCCCGATGTTCCTCTAAAAAGCAGGGACAATTCGGCACCCGCAGCCAACAAGAACCACAGTATTGCAGTTCACAAAGGCAGCATTTTAGCAGTTTCTGAGGGGGGGGGCAGATTCCCCAACGAGCTGCTCTTTGTGGTAAGGTAAAGGGAAGGTAAAGGGACCCCTGACCATTAGGTCCAGTTGTGGACGACTCTGGGGTTGCGGCGCTCATCTCGCTTTATTGGCCGAGGGAGCCGGCGTACAGCTTCTGGGTCATGTGGCCAGCATGACTAAGCCACTTCTGGAGAACCAGAGCAGCGCACGGAAACGCCGTTTACCTTCCCGCCGGAGCAGTACCTATTTATCTACTTGCACTTTGACATGCTTTCGAACTGCTAGGTTGGCAGGAGCAGGGACCGAGCAATGGGAGCTCACCCCGTCGCGGGGATTCGAACCGCCAACCCTCTAATGCTGCTGCTGCAAGGGATTCCGTTAAAGGAATCGGGGGCTAACTATTGCTTGTCCACCCCGTCAAGGGGGCTCGGGTCACTGCAAGAGCTCCTGGCTGCATTTGAGGTGGGCTGAGGGCAGGTTCCCTGCTCCGTCGCTAGCTCCAAGTGTATTCCCCTTTTCCGACTTTCGCAGGGGTGCGGAATGTCAGACTGTCAACCAATGCCTATGCAACCACTCATGTTTGTATTTTAAGAAAGTTGTGGCCAAATTATGCCAGAAACCTTAAACAAAAATATTGGTGTGATGTGTGAGTTATTGGGGTGGCCCTGGGGACACGCAACATCCTTTACTGAGAGGCGCTTCCGCACATCGGCTGCGGCGGCAGAAATGTTGTGCTGAGTGCTCACTGAGCGAGGGAGCAGCAGCGGTCTATCTGAAGGTCACTGAGAAGCAGGGCAGAGGTGCAGAGAGTGGAAGGAAGCCAAACCCTTCTCTCGGGACTTACTCTGAATGACGCTGAGTCCGAAGAGGTGACAGTCCTTCAGCCGCAAGAGGTCACACACCTGGACCAGTAACTCATGGCACAATATTTTTACCTACAAGGGGGAGACGGTGGTGGAGGAAAAGGGAGTTATTTGGGGAGCGACTTCTGCAGGGATGATACAGGAAGACCCATTTATTTATTTCAGGATTTATAAGACGTTCAGCATTCAGAGAACACCCAGGCAGCAAACAGCAAAAGAACATAAGACATAATGCAGCATGTAAAAGCAGTTTTATACTGTAAGACGCATTTGTGCAACTGAGCTTTCAGAATAATAATAATAATAAATTTTTATTTATACCCCACCCTCCCCGGCCAGAGCCGGGCCCGGGGTGGCTAACACCAGTAAAATTACAATAAAAACATAATAGGGAAGGGGGGAAAATACAATTTAAAATACAGGTTAAAAATGCAATTTAAAATGCAGCCTCATTTTAATAGTAGCCCGTACATCAAAACCAGAACGGGAGGGAAACATAAGGGTCAGACTGAGTCCAAACCAAAGGCCAGGCGGAACAGCTCTGTCTTGCAGGCCCTGCGGAAAGATGTCAAGTCCTGCAGGGCCCTGGTTTCTTGTGACAGAGTGTTCCACCAATTCGGGGCCAGTGCTGAAAAGGCCCTGGCCCTAGTTGAGACCAATCTAACCACCTTGCGACTTGGGACCTCCAAAATGTTGCCATTTGTGGACCTTAAGGTCCTCTGCAGGGCATACCAGGAGAGGCAGTCCCGTAGGTACGAGGGTCCTAGGCCGCATAGGGCTTGAAAGGTCAAAACCAGCACCTTAAACCTGACCCTGTACTCCACCGGGAGCCAGTGCAAATGGAAAAGCACTGGATGAATGTGATCCCGCGGCAAGGACCACGTAAGGAGCCTCGCCGCGGCATTCTGCACCCGCTGGAGTTTCTGGGTCAGCTTCAAAGGAGTCATGTAGAGCGAGTTACAATAATTAAGCCTGGAGGTGACCGTCGCGTGGATCACTGTGGCCAAATCAGGGCTTTGCATGGGCACAGAGGGAGGAACTTGCAAGATTCCCAGACTATCCCTGAACCTTTATCTCTATGCTAATTCCTCCCTCTCCCTCCTTGTTGTTTAGAGGGCTACACCTTTAGTTGCATCCTGTTTATAACTTCTTCCTCGCGTTTCTCTCTCGGAGACGAGGGGTCAGCCAGATGGATAAGGTATAAATAATAATTAAAACATTTATTTTTATTTTTACTATCCTCTGAAAGAACCAAGGGGCAATTACGGCTGACTTGCTCTTCTCTAGGCTTCTTAGTTAGATGAGAACAAGAAACCTTTTCTATCCGCAAGTTAAGTAGTAAGAATTCCCATCATGCCCCAGCAGCGTGGCCAAGGGTGAGGGATGATGGGAGTTGTAGTACAACAACATCTGGAGGTTCCTGATCCCTGGGTCCGTTGCCAAGTGGAGTGTTAATCATGAAATTAACAGCAGCTACCCAGGATTTTGGGCAGGAGATGACGGGATTGAACCTGGAAATGTTTGCACGCAGAGCACAGCATATGCATTAAGCTCCAAGGGCTCAGAGCCAG
The DNA here is from genome assembly GCF_027172205.1 of Podarcis raffonei. Lineage (NCBI taxonomy): Eukaryota > Metazoa > Chordata > Lepidosauria > Squamata > Lacertidae > Podarcis > Podarcis raffonei. The sequence goes on from NC_070602.1 coordinate 4,803,633, forward strand.
AGGATTGGTGGACAGAGGGAGAAGACTGTTTTGTGGGGACAGGGGGTAGGGAGGTATGGATGACTCCCTGGTCCTGAACGGGGTAGCTGTGCCCCTGAAGGACCAGGTGCACAGCCTGGGAGTCATTTTGGACTCACAGCTGTCCATGGAGGCGCAGGTCAATTCTGTGTCCAGGGCAGCTGCATACCAGCTCCATCTGGTATGCAGGATGAGACCCTCCCTGCCCGCAGACTGTCTCGCCAGAGTGGTGCATGCTCTGCTTATCTCCCACTTGGACTACTGCAATGCGCTCTACGTGGGGCTACCTTTGAAGGTCACCCGGAAACTACAAGTAATCCAGAATGCGGCAGCTAGACTGGTGACTGGGAGCAGCCGCCAAGACCATATAACACCAGTCTTGAAAGACCTACATTGGCTCCCAGTATGTTTCCGAGCACAGTTCAAAGTGTTGGTGCTGACCTTTAAAGCCCTAAATGGCCTCGGTCCAGTGTACCTGAAGGAGCATCTCCATCCCCATCATTCTGCCTGGACACCGAGGACCAGCTCTGAGGGCCTTCTGGCGGTTCCCTCACTGCAAGAAGTGAGGTTACAGGGAACCAGGCGGAGGGCCTTCTCGGTGGTGGCCCCTGCCCTGTGGAACGCCCTCCCAACAGATGTCAAAGAGATAAACAACTACCTGACATTTAGAAGACATCTGAAGGCAGCCCTGTTCAGGGAAGTTTTTAATGTGTGACATTTTAATGTATTTTTAATCTTTGTTGGAAGCCGCCTAGAGCAGCTGGGGAAACTCAGCCAGATGGGCGGGGTAAAAATAAAAAATTATTATTATTATTATTATTATTATTAACCATGGTTAAGGGAAATGTCGCAGAGCTACACAGAGCCACAACGCCATTCTCGATTCCAAAGCCATCAAAAACAAGAACGAAAATAATGATTCTAGACTAGAACAACTAGAATCTCAAATATCGTTTCCAGGCAGTTAACTGCAAAGGGGGGAAACTGCAAGATCCATTGGACCCAAGATGGCTTCCATTTTGCTTAACCCATTGCGATTTCAACAGCTCTGTTTGGAAGCTTGAAGCATGGGAGATGGAAAGCCGTTCCAAATGTCTAGAGAGACTGTTATTTGCTCACGGTCGTAAGGCCTCGGCTTCTCCCCGTTTTGCGGCAATTACGGATACGGTGTGCAAATAAAGCTTGCAGATCCACTACAAAAAATATTCTAATTTCCAGCACGGCTCTGGATGCTTTGAGGGCCCCCTCGCTTCGCCAAGAAGGCACCAAGCCAGAGACTTAATAATTGAAGAATTCAAAACAGCCGCATAAGCAACTCTCTAAAAATGTTGCATGTAAGAAGAGAGGAAGGGGTGGAGTGGGAGAAATGGCCCTGTCAGAGAAACAAAGGGAAGGGAAAAGCTCTAAAGGATCATCGCTTGGGAACTTCTAAATAGGACATCAAACTGTCAGGGGAGAGAAATTTGGTAGAGAGGTGGGCATGCAATGCAGCGATCCTTTAAATTTAACGCCTGTCGTTTCCAAAAGGAAGTCACACAGCCAAGATAAAGAGCTTTTGGGTGACCGGCAAGGATATAATGGGTGAAAATTGTAACTTTTCCTTCTTTTCAAGCATGAAAAGCACAGGTCTCTCTGGGTCACAGCCAGTGCCGGATTTACGTATAAGCTAAACAAGCTATAGCTGAGGGCCCCACTTTCTTTAAAAAGGTAAAGGTACCCCTGCCCGTACGGGCCAGTCTTGCCAGACTCTAGGGTTGTGCGCTCATCTCACTCTATAGGCCGGGAGCCAGCGCTGTCCGCAGACACTTCCGGGTCACGTGGCCAGCGTGACAAGCTGCATCTGGCGAGCCAGCGCAGCGCACGGAACGCTGTGTACCTTCCTGCTGGTAAGCGGTCCCTATTTATCTACTTGCACCCGAGGGTGCTTTCAAACTGCTAGGTTGGCAGGCGCTGGGACCGAGCGACGGGAGTGCACCCCGCCACGGGGATTTGAACCGCCGACCAAGTCCTAGGCGCTGAGGTTTTACCCACAGCGCCACCTGCGTCCCTGGGGGCCCCCCAAAAATATACAGGGAAAGAAAACCTGGATGTACATTTCCAAAATATAAGATAAAGAACAAATAAAATAAAACCTACATACAGTGTTTTGTGTTGTGTAGGCGCCTATGATGTAAATCATGGCCCCCGCCTGCTGGCCCGCTCCCTAAAATATCACCGGTTTGCTCCTTTCTATATATAGGGTGCCTACATTCTGCATGGACTGGTCGCATGGCAACGTGTGGAAATGGCTTCAGATACCTATTAGGTCCTTAAATGATCATATAGCATATATTCAACACAAAAACAGCGACATTTTGTTGTTGAGAAAGGACAGCTGGACATATAAAGGGCCCCAGTACCTTCAGGAGCTTAGGGCCTCATCAAACCTAAATCCAGCCCTGGTCACAGGTCCAAACCCCATGAAAGAAAGGACAGGAGCAAAACTGTTCTGGATAAAATTTTAGAAGGTTGGCTATTGCGGAAGCCAGCCAGGAAAGGGTTGAGAGAGACAGGCCTTTTAAACTGTCAGCTCTTCATTTCGGCAGCCTAATAATTCAGGCCGGGGAAAGTCATTTTGTGTTGCTGTAATTAAACTACCAAGAGGAATTCAAACGAATAGCCAGCACGTGTAGACACAAAGTCAGAAAAGCTAAAGCACAGAATGAACTCAGGCTTGCTAGAGAGGTTAAAAGCAACAAAAAAGGCTTTTATGGGTATGTTCGTAGCAAAAGGAAGAACAAAGAAACAGTGGGGTCACTCAGAGGAGAAGATGGTGAAATGCAAACAGGGGACACAGAAAGGGCTGAACTCCTCAATGCCTTCTTTGCCTCAGTCTTCTCTGATAAAGAAAACAATGCCCGACCTGAAGAATTTGGAGCAAATGATTCAGCAGAGGAAACACAGCCCAGAATAGCTAAGGAGATAGTACAAGAATACTTGGCTAGTTTAGATGTATTCAAGTCTGCAGGGCCAGATGAACTGCATCCAAGAGTATTAAAAGAACTGGCAGATGTGATCTCAGAACCACTGGCAGTCATCTTTGAGAATTCCTGGAGAAGAGGTGAAGTCCCGGCAGACTGGAGGAGGGCAAATGTTGTCCCTATTTTCAAAAAGGGGGAAAGAGAGGACCCAAATAATTACCGCCCAGTCAGTCTGACATCAAGCCTGGTAGATGAAGGGAATGCAGTGGATGTAGCCTACCTTGATTTCAGCAAGGCATTTGACAAGGTGCCCCATGATATTCTTATAAAGAAGCTGGTAAAATGCGGTCTTGACTATGCTACCACTCAGTGGATTTGTAACTGGCTGACTGACCGAATCCAAAGGGTGCTCATCAATGGTTCCTCTTCATCCTGGAGAAGAGTGACTAGTGGGGTGCCACAGGGTTCTGTCTTGGGCCCGGTCTTATTCAACATCTTTATCAACGACTTGGATGATGGACTCAAGGGCATCCTGATCAAATTTGCAGATGACACCAAACTGGGAGGGGTGGCTAACACCCCAGAGGACAGGATCACACTTCAAAACGACCTTGACAGATTAGAGAACTGGGCCAAAACAAACAAGATGAATTTTAACAGGGAGAAATGTAAAGTATTGCACTTGGGCAAAAAAAATGAGAGGCACAAATACAAGATGGGTGACACCTGACTTGAGAGCAGTACATGTGAAAAGGATCTAGGAGTCTTGGTTGACCACAAACTTGACATGAGCCAACAGTGTGACGCGGCAGCTAAAAAAGCCAATGCAATTCTGGGCTGCATCAATAGGAGTATAGCATCTAGATCAAGGGAAGTAATAGTGCCACTGTATTCTGCTCTGGTCAGACCTCACCTGGAGTACTGTGTCCAGTTCTGGGCACCACAGTCCAAGAAGGACACTGACAAACTGGAACGTGTCCAGAGGAGGGCAACCAAAATGGTCAAAGGCCTGGAAACGATGCCTTATGAGGAACGGCTAAGGGAGCTGGGCATGTTTAGCCTGGAGAAGAGGAGGTTAAGGGGTGATAATGATAGCCATGTTCAAATATATAAAAGGATGTCACATAGAGGAGGGAGAAAGGTTGTTTTCTGCTGCTCCAGAGAAGCGGACACGGAGCAATGGATCCAAACTGCAGGAAAGAAGATTCCACCTAAACATTAGGAAGAACTTCCTGACAGTAAGAGCTGTTTGACAGTGGAATTTGCTGCCAAGGAGTGTGGTGGAGTCTCCTTCTTTGGAGGTCTTTAAGCAGAGGCTTGACAACCATATGTCAGGAGTGCTCTGATGGTGTTTCCTGCTTGGCAGTGGGTTGGACTCGATGGCCCTTGTGGTCTCTTCCAACTCTATGATTCTATGATTCTAAGAGTAAGAAACTCTTTGCTTGTCTACTGGCCAGGGGTAGCCTAACATCCGTCACCTATGGTCTCTAGGTTAGACTACTGCAATGTGTTATATGTGGGGCTGCCTTCAAAGGCGGTTTGGAAACTGCAGCTGTTGGAGAATTCAGCGGCCAGATTGCTGAGTAACACCAGTTTTGGCACAGGTGTTCTGGCTGCTTCTGGGCCCAATGCAAACAGCAGGTTTTTACCCGGAAAGCCTTATGCAGCTCAGGACCACAATATTTCAAGGACACCCTCGACCCACGTGAACCAACCTTCAGGATGAGAACAGAAATCGTGCTCTGGCGGTGTGGTGGCAGCAGGAGGCCCCATTAGCTAAAGTGGTGCTTCAGGTTAAGAACAGTTTCAGGTTAAGAACAGACCTCCGGAACAAATTAAGTACTTAACCCGAGGTACCACTGTACCTTGTTTATTGCTTTCATTTTATGGATCAATGGTCTCGTTAGAAAGTAAAATTCACGTTAAATTGTTGTTTTAGGGGTTGTTTTTAAAAGCCTGGAACGGATTAATCCATTTTGCATTCCTTTCTATGGGATAGAGCACCTTGGTTTTGGAACACTTTGGTTTTGGAACGGACCTCCGGAACAGATTAAATTTGAGAACCAAGGTACCACTGTATGTTACTGTTATTTTAGGTTGATTTTATTCCTGCTTTTATATTTATTTATTACCTTTGCTTTTATAAATTGCTTCGAGTTCAATTTTTTTCGGAGGGGGGACGACTAATGATGACAATGACAATTATTTTATTACCTGCCCTTTACCAGCAGGTTACAGAGCAAGTCAAAATTCAGAATGAAAAGCAGTTAAAACAGATTGCAGCCCCAGGAATAGGGTGGGCCCTGCAAACACACCTAGGTTTCAAAGCCCAGGGTAACACTGAAAATTTCCCCCCTTCCCAGACACCTGCCAGTAGAGCCCACCTTACTCTTGACAGTTGGACTGGGGGGGTAATGCCCCCCCCACCAAGACTGTGCTTGAGCAACGTCCACTTTGCCCAGGTCTCAGAAAGGGGGAGGGAAAGGTTGGGGGCACATACTGTATTTTTCACTCTATAGGATGCACTTTTTCCCCTCCAAAAATGAAGGGGAAATGTGTGTGCGTCCCATGGAGTGAATGTAGGCTCCTTGGCTTCAGCGATAGCAACGCAAAGCCTCCGAAGCGCAGAAGGAGTGCTCCCCCCCGTGCTTCGGAGGCTTCGTGTTGCTTTCGCTGAAGCCACCTGAAGCCCCTGGAGCGCAGGGAATGCCCGCTGGACTCCGGGGGCTTCAGGCAGCCGTCCGCAAGCCTTTGGAGCACAGCAGGAGTTCCCGCCGCACTCCAAAGGCTTGCGGATAGCTGCCTGAAGCCTGGAGAGCGAGAGGGGTCGGTGCACACTGATTCCTCTTGCTCTCCAGGCTTCGCTTCGCTGGAGAGGCGCTGCACAGTTTTCCCTCTCTGCGCAGTGCCCCTTCAGCGAAGCGGGAGGAGAAATGGAAGGACCTCCGTTTCTCATACTGCTTCGCTGAAGGGGCGCTGAGCAGAGAGAGGGAGAATTTCGCCCCCCCCCCCCGTTATCTCCCTCCTATGGTCTGGTGCGTCCTATAGAGCGAAAAATACGGTACTTGTGACAGGCCCCCGAGGAACGGCGAGAAAGAGGCAGCCCTGAGACGGTTCACTCACGTTTATGATGATGTTGAGGGAATGGTCGTTGGGGAGGAAAACACACACGCTGCGTCGGTCCTGCATGACTCTGTTATTGTGGAAGTTCAATTTGTTCATCGTGTTCCGGGCCTTCCCCGTGGATGTCTGAGCGAGCCGCTTAGAGACTGCGCGGGAACCTCGGGGTCACGGCACACGGAGACCAGCAGCTCCACCTCCTCCTGCTCACCTGCGGCCAAGCAGGCTGGGCATCTGAGCATCTCTTCTCACGGGTACCATCACTGGAAAGGACGAGAAGCACACGCAACTTCAGGTGCTGCTGGCCACGAGAAGATGGGAGAAGAACTTCGCCATGCCCTACCCCCAGTGTTGGACTACAACTCCCATCTTCCCTGACCTCGTCCAACCACAGCTGAGAAACACTGGACCCAAACCAATAATTATGATTATGATTGTTTTAATCCCGCCTTGAAAAGAAAAATATAGAACGCAGTCGGTGGCCTGCGACTAGGAAAGGGAAGCCCTCTCAATTTCTGTTTCCCATATCCCCAATCTTGTAAGTTTGGTTCTCCGCATTTACATATAAGTTTGAGATTCTCTGTTTCTTTTAAAATCCTCATGAAAATTCTTCAGCATTTCAACATGACTGGTCGGAGGTTCGAATCCCGGCAACTGGGTGAACTCCCATTGCTCGGTCCCTGCTCCCGCCAACCTAGCAGTTCGAAAGCACATCAAAGTGCAAGTAGATAAATAGGTACCGCTCTGGCGGGTAGGTAAACGGCGTTTCCGTGCGCTGCTCTGGTTCGCCAGAAGCGGTTTAGTCATGCTGGCCACATGACACGGAAACTGTACACCGGCTCCCTCGGCCAGTAAAGCGAGATGAGCGCCGCAACCCCAGAGTCGGCCACGACTGGACCTACTGGTCAGGGGTCCCTTTACCTTTAGCTATCTCCTTTTGCAAAGCACACTATCCCTAAATATTGTCCCGATTATTATTTATTTCCTGCCCCTTGCCCTAAGGTACCAGGGCATATTACAAGACTAAAAACGCAACATTAAAAGCAGCCTGAAACAACTTACAATCGCAAAAATAAGGTGTATCCTAAAAACATACCCCTTCGTGTGCCAAACATTTGCCCCTGCTGAAATCTGTTTTTGATATATTCACCACCCAGTGGTACCTCGGGTTACATATGCTTCAAGTTACATACGCTTCAGGTTACAGACTCCGCTAACCCAGAAATAGTGCTTCATGTTAAGAACTTTGCTTCAGGATAAGAACAGAAATCGGGCTCCAGCGGCGCGGCGGCAGCGGGAGGCCCCATTAGCTAAAGTGGTGCTTCAGGTTAACAACAGTTTCAGGTTAAGAACGGACCTCTGGAACGAATTAAGTACTTAACCCGAGGTACCACTGTACAGTTCTTTCAGGTGCAGAAACAACAAGGAAGCGTGTTTTCAATGTTATAGTCATCAATGTGAGCATTTTTTTCAAAGGAACCTTTTAACCCATTCTACGCATTCCTCTCATCATTACTTGGCTGAAGGGCTGAGCAGCAAAATGCGCCAACGCATGAATTTGGAAAGATGGCTATGTGTTTGGTTCGTGTATCATCTCAGAAAGTCAGAATGGGGCAGAATTGGCTTCAAAAGAGAACAGGATCGAATTTCTGCCCCTGTCCTGACTCGCAACTGTTTTTGCCACTGTATTCTGCTCTGGTCAGACCTCACCTGGAGTACTGTGTCCAGTTCTGGGCACCACAGTTCAAGAAGGACACTGACAAACTGGAACGTGTCCAGAGGAGGGCAACCAAAATGGTCAAAGGCCTGGAAACGATGCCTTATGAGGAACGGCTAAGGGAGCTGGGCATGTTTAGCCTGGAGAAGAGGAGGCTAAGGGGTGATATGATAGCCATGTTCAAATATATAAAAGGATGTCACATAGAGGAGGGAGAAAGGTTGTTTTCTGCTGCTCCAGAGAAGCGGACACGGAGCAATGGATCCAAACTGCAGGAAAGAAGATTCCACCTAAACATTAGGAAGAACTTCCTGACAGTAAGAGCTGTTTGACAGTGGAATTTGCTGCCAAGGAGTGTGGTGGAGTCTCCTCCTTTGGAGGTCTTTAAGCAGAGGCTTGACAACCATATGTCAGGAGTGCTCTGATGGTGTTTCCTGCTTGGCAGGGGGTTGGACTCGATGGCCCTTGTGGTCTCTTCCAACTCTATGATTCTATGATTCTCCTCTAGCGGTGGAGGAGTCGAGAACAACAAAAATTCCCTCAACTCAGGGACACCATCACCCAGAAGAAGGCGGCCTTTGCGCCAGGTGATAGAACGAAGTTGTTACTTGCGTAAAATGTTTCTGAACTGCGATTCAGCTGAGGATTCCAGGCTGCCGGATGAAAGTACAAGAACAGTTCCCGCTGCACGCAAATGCAAGAGATGAGATCATTCCCTCTCTTTGGCACACACACACAAAAGTGTGAACGAAAAAGCAGGCTAAAAACAGAGAAGCTAACGAAGAGAAAAAAGAGGCTGCAACTATTAATCTAAAATGCCCAGGGCAACAAGGAATAATAATAATAATAATAATAATAATAATAATAATGCTTGTGATGTCAGCGCCAGATTGCAAGTCAGACTATTGGGCCATCTAGATCAGTATTGTCTACACTGATTGGCAGCGACTCTCTGGGCTTTCAGGCAAGAGTTCCCCTGCCCCTCCTTACTTGGAAATGTCAAGAACCGAACACAAGACTTAGGGCCCTTGTATCTACGAAACCGCCTCTCCTGGTCTGCGCTGCAGAGGACCTTACGGTCCATGAATAACCATAGTTTAGAGGTCCCGGGCCCACCAGGGACAGGGCCTTTTCAGTGATGGCTCCGACCTGGTGAAATGCTCTGTCCCATGAGACCAGGGCCCTTCAGGATTTAACCTCCTTCCGTCGTGCCTGTAAGACAGAGCTATTCCGCCTGGCCTTTAAATTGAATTCAGCCTGATCTTTTATTTCCCTTCTCTCCCCCCCTCCTTTATGAAGATCACCCGCTCTGAGACCCCACAGCTAATTCTCCCCTGGCCTCCTCGCTGGCCCAAGTAGGACCAATTCAGCCAGCTAGCCCTGGGAATTAGCTAATTGATTTTTATTGTTATTCATGTTTTTATACTGTATTTTATAATTAAGTGTTTTAAAGTGTTTTAAATTTGTTGTTAGCTGCCCTGAGCCCGGTTTTTGAACCAGGAAGGGCGGGGTATGAATAAAAAAATATTATTATTATTATTATTATTAAGACATTTTGCATGGAAAGCAAATGTTGCACCACTGAGCTCTGCAGCCCTTCCTCATTTTTCTTAAAGGCTTAAGCTGTTGCTCCTAGGTTCAAACTACATTCAGTCTAGCTTACTATTCATTTGCTTAGGGACATATGTCTTGTGCAGAGTTGGACCACTGGTCCGTGTAGCTCAGTATTTCCAACACTGACTGGCAGTGCCTCTCCAGGGTTTCGGACAAGCGCTACCTGGAGATGCCAGCAACTGCACCTGAGACTCAAACATCCCTTGAAGGATGCTGCGGCATATTTGCTTTCCTGGGAAAGAGCACATTTCATCACCTGCGCTCCCATTTCTCAAAGCTGGTGCCGCAGTCCATTTGTGTGCCCTCAAAGTTGCTACGAGGCCTTTTTGCCACTGGGTTCCCACCTCTGGAATTCGCAACGACCCATAACACCATTTTAATTATCCTCTCCTCCTCCGCCACCAAAGAAAATGCCGCCACAAACATGAACGAGGGCACCTTTTTATTAAGTGTACATTTCCCAATTGGGTTAGCCAAGCCATCGCCTCCTTTTCACAGAACAGAGGGGGCTCTGGATCTTTTTAATCAACTGGAAACTCATCTCCTGAAAGCCTGCAGGGCTTTCTTCCATGTGCATTAAGCGGCTGTCCAAAGGCAAACACATTTCTCATCTCTGAACGTTAAGAGCGTAAGCCGAGCCTTCCTGGATCAGGACCATCCAGTCCAGCATCCTGTTCTCACAGTGGCCACCCAGGTGCCCGTGGGAAACCAGGGAGCAGGATTCAAACACAAGAGCAACTCTCCCCTCCTGTGATTTATAATAATAATAATAATAATAATAATAATAATAATAATAATAATAATAAAAAATATATATATTTATACCCCGCCCATCTGGCTGGGCTTCCTCAGCCACTCTGGGCAGCTTTCAACAAAATAGTAAAATACCATAATACATCAAACATTAAAAGCTTCCCTAAACAGGGCTGCCTTCAGATGTCTTCTAAAAGTCTGGTAGTTGTTGTTCTCTTTGACATCTGGTGGGAGGGCGTTCCACAGGGCGGGTGCCACCACTGAGAAGGCCTTCTGCCTGGTTCCCTGTAACTTCGCTTCTCGCAGGGAGGGAACCGCCAGAACGCCCTCGGCGCTGGATCTCAGTGTCCAGGCAAAACGATGGGGGTGGAGACTCTCGTTCAGGTATCCTGGGTAAGGCCATTTAGGGCTTTAAAGGTCAGCACCAAGACTTTGAATTGTGCTCAAAAACGTACTGGGAGCCAATGTAGGTCTTTCAGGACGGGTGTTATGTGGTCCCGGCGGCCACTCCCAGTCACCAGTCTGGCTGCCGCATTCTGGATTAGTTGCAGTTTCCGGGTCACCTTCAAAGGTAGCCCCACATAGAGCGCATGGCAGTAGTCCAAGCGAGAGATAACTAGAGCATGCACCACTCTGGCGAGACAGTCTGCGGGCAGGTAGGATCTCATCCTGCGTACCAGATGGAGCTGATAAACAGCTGCCCTGGACACAGAACTGACCTGTGCCTCCATGGACAGCCGTGAGTCCAAAATGACTCCCAGGCTGCGCATCTGGTCCTTCGGGGACACAGTTGCCCCATCCAGGACCAGGGAGTCCTCCATACCAGCCTGCCCTCTGTCCCCCCAAAACAGTACTTCTGTCTTGTCAGGATTCAACCTCAACCTGTTAGCCACCATCCATCCTCCAACCGCCTCCAGACACTCACACAGGACCTTCAACGCCTTCACTGGTTCTGATTTGAAAGAGAGGTGGAGCTGGGTATCATCCGCATATTGATGGAGACCCAGCCCAAACCCCCAGTTGCTGGTTTACAGCAACTGGGATTCAGAAACATCGCTGCCTCGGACCATTGATAGCCCTAAGCTCCTCCATGAATTTGTCCAATCTCCTTTTAAAGCCATGCTGTGGGAGGGAGTTCCATAGATTAACCACGCACTGTGTATAAAAGTACCGTATTGCCCCAATATAACCCGCATCCGAATATAAGCAGCACCTTTAAAGTTCGGGGGGGGGGGGAGAGAAAAAAGACAAGACCCAAATATAAGCCGCTCCCTTAAAATTCCACAGGCACTCACACCCGTTCCGTTTTACTGTATGTCTGTTTCAGCAGCGATACCGTAAAAGCCAATTTTTGTAAGGTCGCAAATTTAAGCCACACTTTTAACTTTTCACAGTCGGAATTTGGAAGGGGGAAAAAAGTGCAGCTCATATTCGGGCCAATACGGTATTTTCTTTTATCTGTCGTGTTTCGCACACAGTGCCCTGACATGGGCAAAAATAGCGATTTCCTTAACAGGAAGGCTCTAACCATCTGAAACAGAGAGGGGAGAAGGAACGATGGAGAGAGGGAACACTATGGGAAAACGCATATTTTATTTCATAAAAATTATACACTTCTTGATTGTAAAAAACAAAAGAAAAACCTCAAAGCAGTTTACGGAAGATAAAACAGTAGAATCAAGAAAAAAATCACAGCCATACTCTTAAAAGATACAGAAGTTAAGTCCTTAAACAGATTAAAATTATCTCAGCTTTCTAAGCATCTGGGTAGGCTTGTCTTAAACTAGGTACTTAGCAGGCTAGGAACTTAAAGTTGGTTGCAGCTGGGAAGAAGGATTAAAGTGGCAAGGCCACAGATATGCGGGAAAATGTGGATTTTGAGGAGGGGGGCTGAAGATGGGAGAGGGGTTTCTGTGCCGGTAAGGTGTCAATGTGCTTTGTGGCTCAGGCTAGGATTCCAGGATGGCTTTTGTAACATCACTGTGGCTGTTTTATCCCAGGCTGCCTCCGCCTTGCGGCCGCCTTCTTTCCAAAACTAGATGAAGGGCTCCATCCGGTGTAAAATTCCAAGGGCTTCGATGCAGGCGCCGTGAAACTGAAGGGTTCTTTGTGCTGAGAAGCCTCAAAACTTCTATAGAGCAACAAAGCATGCAAGCAGGATCCAGCAGAACAAAGTGGTACAAAAGTAGATTTTGCTGCTTCAGAATGCAGGATGCCACTTTTTTTGCAAAATGCAGGACATTAGGGAGAAATGTCCTAGCTCCTTGCTATGCCAGGTTTGTATTTGCTGGGAAGCACAAAAAACCACAACCCACTGCCAGCTTATTTATCGGGGTGGGATCCAGACTGGTGCCTTATTATATTGGACGTATAGACCAGCTGCAAATACACTTCCCAGATGCGGAAGAAATTACACGTTCTGTAGCAGATGGGCAAAACCGATTCCTGCAAATTATTTATTTTGCTTGAAAGGATTTGGGGGCTACCCTTCAGCAAAAGAAAAAAAAGGTTCTTACATCAGCTTGACGTAAGGCAAACATGGCCCCCCAGTATAGAAGACACAACACAAAAGGAAAGGGGCTCGAGCAGGGAGGAGGAAAGGAAGCAAACTCTGGTTCTTCGCTGTAAAGTTCTTTTAGCAACCAAGCTGGAATGGAAGAGGAGTTCAGGGAGGGGAGGAGGGGAGTTGGTGGTTTCTGCTGGCCTGGCAGTGATGGAGGGAGAAGCCGGAAGGGGCTGATTTCTCAGTGGCCCGCCTTCCTTCCTTCCTTCCTTCCTTCCTTCCTTCCTTCCTTCCTTCCTTCTCTCCCTCTCTCCTGCAGCCACTCAAACAAACTGGCAAGGAAAGGAAGGCATGAGTTGAAGCCGAGAAGTAGTAACCCGAAAATATTCATCCCAAAGCTACTTCAACCCAAGGTATGGCTGTACTCCATTCTGAACTTTAAAATGGAAAGTGTAATGCTGGTGGTCAACATAAGAGGTTTAAAGACTGTCTCAAGGCAAATCTTTTAAAATGTAGTATAAACACCAACAACTGGGAAACACTTGCCTGCGAGTGCTCCAATTGAAGAACAGCCTTTACCAAAGGTGTCATGGGCTTTGAAGACACTCGAACTCAGGACGCAAGGGAGAAACGTGCTAGGAGGAAGGCACGCTTGTCAAATCCACATCATGATCAACCCCTGCCTGGAAACCAACGTCCCCACTGTGGAAGGACGTGTGGATCCAGAATTGACCTCCACCGTCACTCATTGTTAAAACCGTGTTTATGGAAAACAATCTTACTCAGTTCTAGATTCAGGTAGGGTGCCGTGTTGGTCTGACACAGTAGAAATATAATCTATAGTAGTAGTAATAATAATAATAATTTATTTATACCCCGCCCATTTGGCTGGGTTTCCCCAGCCACTCTGGGTGGCTTCCAACAAAATATTAAAATACAACAATCTATTAAACATTAAAAGCTTCCCTAAACAGGGAATATAATTTTTAAAAAATAAAAAATTGTCCAGTAGCACCTTAGAGACCAACTAAGTTTGTTCTTGGTACACTATGCATGCACACGAAAGCTCATGCCAAGAACAAACTTAGTTGGTCTCTAAGGTGCTACTGGACCATTTTTTATTTTAAAAAAATGTATCTTACTCGGCTATGAGTGATCGCCAAAGAAGACGACAACGACATTGTTCTCCCTCTTCCATTTTATCTCCAGAACAACCCTGTGAGGCGGGTTGGCCAAGAGGCAGTGACTGGCCCCAGGCCACCCAAGTGAGCTTTGTGGCCGGGGAGGGGGGTCTCCCAGGTCCTAGTCCGTCACTCCAACCATGACACGGCACTGCCTTTTCACACCTTCCCCAAATCCTTGGCAGAGAGCAGAAATTATCAGACACAGGACCCCAAGGAAAAGGTGGCTGCGGGCTGAGTCTCAAACCACAGCGGCTGCACAGATTTTATTCCATCCACATTTCTCTCTCATTTCTCTGTGATGACTAGGGCTGGGCGACATATCGAGATATCGTCCCAAACCAGTTAGGAGTCCCTGTCTTGATACCGGTTTCGCAATTTTTGACCTGGCAATATAGCGAAATCATGACGGGTGTGTGGTCCGCAAAAAACGCGATGTGGGGGAAACCGTGAAGCCAGCCAAAACCTCCATCCTTATTTCAGACACCAGGACATATTGGTATATCACGATGTTTAGCTAGTGATATATCGTGATGCCGAAAACCAGATATTCGCCTAGCCCTAGTGATGACAAACACCAAAGCTGTCAACTCGCCATCAAGCAGCTTGTGTTTTTCTTTCCAGGAGCGTGGAATTCAATCCCGAAACAGAGCTTGAGAGGACTTCTGACTAACATTGCTATGTCTCAGCCAACGTCGCTTCATCCGTGTCTCCATCTATTTTAAGCTCTTTTTGCACCTATTAAAGGCCAGGCGAAGCTTTCCCAAAAACTCTCTCCATCTCTCGGTGTTTTACAACCCTTTACCTGGGCGCTCCCAAGGCCCAATTTTAAAACCTTCAGCTTTAGGTAAAGGTAAAGGGACCCCTGACCATTAGGTCCAGTCTTGGCCGACTCTGGGGTTGTGGCGCTCATCTCGCTTTATTGGCCGAGGGAGCCAGCGTACAGCTTCTGGGTCATGTGGCCAGCAGGACCAAGCTACCTCTGGCGAACCAGAGCAGCGCACAGAAATGCCGTTTACCTTCCCGCCGGAGCGGTACCTATTGATCTACTTGCACTTTGACGTGCTTTCGAACTGCTAGGTTGGCAGGAGCTGGGACCGAGCAACGGGAGCTCACCCCTTTGCGGGGATTCGAACCGCCAACCTTCTGATTGGCAAGTCCTAGGCTCTGTGGTTTAACCCACAGCGCCACCCGCGTCCCCCCACCTTCAGCTTTACGGGAGGCAAAACATTTCACCGATCTGTGTTTTGCCATCCACTTATTCACCCAAAAGCTCCTGCTACTGGCTCAGTCCTCCAGAGGACCCAAAGCCTCGTTGAATACAAGGAAGTTCAGGTTTTCTTGCCAGCGTGAGCCCAAGATGTTTGGGCACCTGAGGCAAGCCACAAAATGCCACCTCGCTCCCCGCCACAGAAGGAGGGCTGAGTGAAGATCCACACAACAGGAACAAAGAGGGAACGAAGATCTACCTGGAATCTGCTGCCCCTGTGAATTCTGCGGCCCGAGGTGGTCGTCTCCCCTTACCTCATGGGAGGGCCGGCCCTGTTTCTTGCTCACAAATGCACACAGACATACAGGCTCTCTGAATGTCCTTTGTATAAGCATAATTATTTGTGTTCAGTTACACACTACCAACACACACTGAATTCAACCCCAATAAAGGGCCAGCCAAACTTTTTGAGCCAAAACGCTACTGATGGCTACTAGCCACAATGGCTATGGCTCTGTCTCCACAGCCAGAGGCAGAAGTGGTTCTGAATCCTAGTTTGCCGCTGTGGGAACAGGATATTGGACTAGATGGGCCACTGGCCCGATCCGGCAGGCTCTTGTTCTGCAGTTTAAAAACAGCCTGAGATATATATTTATTTATTTTAATAGCCAAATGTGGTTGAAATGAAGTATTTTCCTGGGGTGGGGGTGAGGAAATATTATCTATACGTAGGCAGCATCTGTCATACTCACGAGTAGCCCCATTGAAATCCATGGACATGGATAGCTAAAGTCTACACAACCCATAGCACCTAGTGCAGTTTTCAACGTGATATTCATATCAAAATCAAAGCTTTACTTGAACTTTTTTTTTGGGGTGGAAAACTCATAAATATTTTAAGATGTAGAAACTCAAAACATTCCCCTTACATTATTTAAATTTTAAGGGGGGGGATGAAGGCACCAAAAAATCTGGTAGCACACTAATTTTAGCATGCTTGAACAGCTGTCCACATCAATATCTTAGGGGCAGACATCCTAGCTATAGCTAGCTGGGAAAAGAAGCTTTGATTTTAGATTTAGTTAGATTGGATTGGATTGGATCCACTCCAGTTAGCCAATTCAACTTGTAATTTTCTTGTTCAAATTTGTAGTTAAGTGATTTACAATAAAATCAAAATTCACTACCCAAATCTTTTAAATAACTGACTGTGATTTTATTAGTAACCACCAGTAATTTATCTATCACTGGTTGTTTCTACAGTTTCCATAGCTTGGGGTGTCCAGCAGGCAGCTGTTGCTGGGAAAAGCTGCAATCATAAGGGCTAGCAACTTGGAACATTTTTAAAGCAAGCAGAGGAGAAATTCTCAGGATGCCAATGTCAGTTGTTCAGTATTGGATTACAGGCAACTGGAACATCTAATTAAAACCGGAGCAAGACAGTTTGAGCATATTCTTCTTCTTCTTCTTTGGCGATCACTTGTAGCAGAGTAAGACTGTCTTCCATACAAGGTTTTAACAATGAGTCCATAATAATTCTTGATCCTGGTCTGACTGCATTGGCTACCAATTAATTTCCGGGCCCAATTAAAAGTGCTGGTTTTGACCTATAAAGCCTTAAATGGCTCAAGACCACAATGTCTCAAGGACTGCCTCTTCCCATATGAACCTGCCCGGACCCTGAGATCTTCTTCTAAGGCCCTTATTCGTGTGCCTCCTTCTCTAGAGGTCCAGAGGTGGCAATACGAGAACGGGGCCTTCTCTGCAGTGGCTCCCCGTCTGTGGAATGCTCTCCCCAGGGAAGTTTGCCTGGCGCCTTCATTGTACACCTTTAGGCGCCATTCCTTCTTAGCCAGGCCTTTGATTGATCTGATGGACGTCCTATGCCCTTTTAAAATGTGTTTTCTGTGCGGGTTCGTCTGAGTGAACTACAGCGTGGAAATAGAATCAGCTCACCCACCCTGAGCCAAGACCCCGCCGGACTTACCATCACCTTGGGAGGACATCCAGCACCCTTTGAGAATGTGGCTCTTTGGGGGTTTTCTATTGGGTTATTGTTTTTTGTTTGGTTTTACATACTGTGGTCTAGTTTGTGAACCACCCTGAGACCTCCAGGTGTGTGTTCTGAACAGCAGAGGATTGCTCTTCTGCAAGACCAGTCAAGGAGGTGAAGGGCAGGAAGGTGTATAAATTGAAATAGTAATAATAATAATAGTAATAATAATAATAATAATAGTAGTAGTAATAATAATAATAATATTAATATTATTATTAATATATTATAATATATATATATATTATATAATATATATTATATAATAATAATAATAATAATAATATAATAATAATAATAATAAATTCACATCTTCCACCTGGCCTTTGGCTTGGAGCCAATTTGATTCCCTCCCCCTTTCTTTTTTCTTTTTACTTTCTCCTCCTGTGATGAGGCTGCATTTTAATATTTTAATGTTTCAATATTTTAATGTTGCATTTTAATCTTGTTTTTAAGTTGTATTCATTCAACTTGTTTTTATTATTGCTTGTTAGCCGCCCCGAACCCGGCCTTGGCTGGGGAGGGTGGGGTATAAATAAAAATTATTATTATTATTATTATTATTATTATTATTATTATTATTACTATTATTATTATTATCTATGGGACCGCCTTTCCTGGTCTGCCCCGCGGAGGACCTTAAGGTCCACAAATGACAACATTTTGGAGGTCCCAAGTCTCAAGGTGGTTAGATTGGTCTCAACTAGGGCCAGGGCCTTTTCAGTACTGGCCCCGACTTGGTTGGAACGCTCTATCACAAGAGACTAGGGCCCTGCAGGACTTGACATCTTTCCGCAGGGCCTGCAAAGCTGTTCCGCCTGGCCTTCAGTTTGGACTCAGTCTGACCCTTATGTCTTCCCTCCCCTTACGGTTTTGAGCTATGGGCTACTACTAAAATGAGGCTGCATTTCAAATTGCATTTTAACCTGTATTTTAAATTGGTTCCCCCCCTATTATGTTTTTATTGTAATTTTACTGGTGATAGCCACTCTGGGCCCAGCTCTGGCCGGGGAGGGCGGGGTATAAATAAAAATTATTATTATTATTATTATTATTATTATTATTATTATTATTATTATTATATTTATCTGATGATCTTGATCTGCTTTACTTAGCACTGATTCAGGACAGAGGATCCCTTCCCCATCATCTCTGCTTAAACCTCTCATGCTCCTCTCAGATGCTCAGGGACTAAAAGAATGTCAGGCCGGACAAGAGAGATCCGACTCCATGGATGAAGGCAAAGAAGAGTTTCGTCAATCCCCCACGAAGCAGGTGGCAGGAGAACAGAAGGAGATTCATCCTTTCACAAGCGGCCCTGAAGGCAGAACTGATCCTTCTGACCTGCGCTGAACAGCCAAGCAGCTCTGCGGGTCAACGCCTGAGAAAGCTGTTCTGTTTTGTAACACCTGCACAGCATCCCCACAAATGGCCTTCTGCCTGCAGAGCACGTGTCCAGTGTTAGAAATTTGGATATATAAGCTAATAGCCAAGTGGCACCTTAAACATGGGTTACAGTCAGGGTGGATTTGATTTAAATCAAATCGATTTAAATCACGACTAGTGGTCAGTAAGACTTGATTTAAAACACGTCAGTAAGACTTGATTTACCGTGTTTTTTCGCTCCATAAGACGCACCTGACCATAAGACACACCTAGTTTTTAGCATAACTAAGATATGCAGATGACACAACCTTGATGGCAGAAAGTGAGGAGGAATTAAAGAACCTTTTAATAAGGGTGAAAGAGGAGAGCACAAAATATGGTTTGAAGCTCAACATCAAAAAAACGAAGATCATGGCCACTGGTCCCATCACTTCCTGGCAAATAGAAGGGGAAGAAATGGAGGCAGTGAGAGATTTTACTTTCTTGGGCTCCATGATCACTGCAGATGGTGACAGCAGCCGCGAAATAAAAAGACAACTGCTTCTTGGGAGAAAAGCAATGACAAACCTAGACAGCAACTTAAAAAGCAGAGACATCACCTTGCCAACAAAGCTCTGTATAGTTAAAGCTATGGTTTTCGCAGTAGTGATGTATGGAAGTGAGAGCTGGACCATAAAGGAGGCTGATCGCAGAAGAATTGATGCTTTTGAATTCTGGTGCTGGAGGAGACTCTGGAGAGTCCCATGGACTGCAAGAAGATGAAACCTATCCATTCTGAAGGAAATCAGCCCTGAGTGCTCACTGGAAGGACAGATCCTGAAGCTGAGGCTCCAAGACTTTGGCCACCTCATGAGAAGAGAAGACTCCCTGGAAAAGACCCTGGTGTTGGGAAAGATGGAGGGCACAAGGAGAAGGGGACGACAGAGGATGAGATGGTTGGATAGTGTTCTCGGAGCTACAAACATGAGTCTGACCAAACTGCGGGAGGCAGTGGAAGACAGGAGTGCCTGGCGTGCTCTGGTCCAGGGGGTCACAAAGAGTCGGACACAACAAAACGACTAAACAACAACAAGAAGAAAGAACACCAGAAGCACCTGCTGGCTCAAGACAATAGCCCATCTAGTCCAGCCTCCCGTTCTCCCAGTGACTGAGCAGATGCCCGGGGGACACACACAAGCTGAACCCGAGCACAAGAACAATTCTTCCTTCCTGCGGTTTCCAACAACTGGCATTCAGGAGCACCGCCATCTCTAACCGGGAAAGCCTTGGCTTCCGTCTGTCTCGGGAGACAATGGAGGAGTGTGCCTTCATTTGGGTTGAGGCCCAAATGCTGGGAGGTTACAGCGCCTGATGCGGCTGTAGAGTCCGATACGGGAGAGACATGTTTCGTTGCAGCCGGGGCAGAGAAAGGCTGCAAACACACTCCATCTGGTCAGCATTGTGGATGTACAATCTGTCTCCTTTAGTCTGCAAGGGATTCCCGCACAGCGGAGTTGATGTTGCCAGACTTCTTGTCACTTTTGCAGACGTCTTTGTAACACGGATGCCTAAAGTCCCACAGAGCATGCCCTAGGGACACAGCCATTTCCCATTCCATTCTAAGCACAGCCATCACAGCTAGTAGCCATCGACAGCCTTTTATTCCTTGAATATCTCCCATCTTCTTTTAAAGCCATCCAAGTTAACTCGCTGGCAGAGTCTTCTTCTTTGGCGATCCCTCGTAGCCGAGTAAGACTGTCTTCCATAAACACGGTTTTAACAACCAGTCTGTAAGTGACTATGGAGGCCAATTCTGGATCCACACGTCACAGTGCAGACATTGGTTTCTGGGCAGGAGTTGATCATGGTGTGAATTTGCTAAGTGTGCTTTCCTCTTAGCACGTTTCTCCCTTGCGTCCTGAGTTCGAGTGTCTTCAAAGCCCATGACACCTTTGGTCAAGTCTGTTCTTCAATTGGAGCAATCGAAGACAAGTGTTTCCCAGTTGTTGGTGTTTATACTACATTTTTAAAGATTTGCCTTGAGACAGTCTTTAAACCTCTTTTGTTGACCACCAGCATTACACTTTCCATTTTTAAGTTCAGAATGGAGTACAGCCATACCTTGGGTTGAAGTAGCTTCGGGATGAATATTTTCGGGTTGCGCTCCACAGCAACCTGGAAGTAATGGCAACCCAGCAACCTGGGTTTCGCCACTTGCGCATGCACAGACGCTCAAAATGACGTCAAGCGCATGTGCGGAAGCGGCAAAACGCAACCCACGCATGCGCAGATGCGTCTTACGTTTACTTCAGAATGTGAAGGGGGCTCCGGAACAGATCCCATTCATATCCAGAGGTACCACTGTAGTTGCTTTGGAAGATGATAATCAGGCATCCACGCAACATGACCAGTCCAACGAAGTTGATGTTGAAGAATCATCGCTTCAACACGGGTGATCTTTGCTTCTTCCAGTACACCAACATTAGTTCGCCTGTCTTCCCAAGTGATGTGTAAATTTTTTCAGAGACACCATTGATGGAATCTTTCGAGGAGCTGTTGATGGCGTTCATAAGTGGTCCGTGTTTCACAAGCGTACAGTAAGGTTGGTAGTACAATAGCTTTGTAAACAAGCATTTGGGTTTCCCTGCGAATGTCCCGGTCCTCAAACGCTCTGCACACTGGACAAGAGCAGACAGTGTTCAGCCGGCTAACCACAGCATCCTGACCTGCACAAAGGCAGCATCCCACATTAGAGCAAAGCTATGCAGTTCCTCCTTTCAATATGTGTTAGCACAGGAGAGGAGAGAGGAGTTGGGGAATGGGGGGGGGGAGAGAAGAGAGCTGCCAGCATCTCCTGCCAAATACCTGCAGTTTTAGCACCTCAGGCTGCGTCCCTGTCATGTCTGATCAGCTTACGCCAGCCTTCAATTTGGGCAGGTTAAAAATAGAGGCAGAAGTTGCAGAAGAGGCAGGTGAGAGACGGGAGGTGTCTCAGGCAACAGAGGGGGAGCCGCCTCTGCATTCGAAGCCAGCGGAAAACCCAGTGCCGGGGCCAAAACTACCCAACGGGTTTGCGGACACCGAATCTTAGAACTGTTGAGTTGGAAGGGACCCGAAGGTCATCTGGTCCACCCCCTGCAATGCAGGAATCACAGATAAAGAATCCCTTTGACCTGTTTAGAAACCTCCAAGGAAGAAGACTCCTCTGTGTTCTGAAGGAGTCCGTTCATGGTGTGGGGGGGGGGGGGAGAGAGGGGGGGGGGAAAGGGAGAACAGGAAGCTGGAATCACAATGGACAGTCATATTCATAATTATTCAGAATAGGCCCCTTGCAATTAATGGACATGACTAACTTAGGTGGAAGGACAGATCCTGAAGCTGAGGCTCCAAGACTTTGGCCACCTCATGAGAAGAGAAGACTCCCTGGAAAAGACCCTGATGTTGGGAAAGATGGAGGGCACAAGGAGAAGGGGACGGCAGAGGACGAGATGGTGGGACAGTGTTCTCAAAGCTACAAACATGAGTCTGACCAAACTGCGGGAGGCAGTGGAAGACAGGAGTGCCTGGCGTGCTCTGGTCCATGGGGTCACCAAGAGTCGGACACGACTAAACAACTAAACAACAACAAAAAAAAACTTAGGTTCATTCATTTCAGTGAGGCTACTCTAAGCAGAACTTATTTTGAAGACCTTTCCTAATGACATGAAATCCTATTTAGTTTGCAGTGCAAGACCTTTGACTTTTAAAAAATCTTCTTTTGTGGCAAATTGCTGAGGGTAGTGTATTGGGTCCCATCCCCTTTACCCTCACAACACTCTCGTGTAGTTTTGGCTGAGAGGGACTGACTGTTCTGAGGTTCTTGGGGTTGAGAGATAAAATGGACTATCCTGTATAAGAGCATGGGCAGCTGACCAGAATACTGAACAGAAGCACTCCATGCTGCAACATTTTGCTGCAGGCCCCACTACCTAAGCACACATAAATGTATGTTGGCGTATGGACAATGGGCAGTGTGCAATTACATAGGTGTGCTAGTGCAAGGATCAGTGCTCGTGCAATGGGGTCCACCCCCCGTCTGTCCCCAGATCTGCTCCGGAGGGTTGGATGAACCCCCAGAACAGATTTAGGGGGCATGTTGGAGGAGGAAAAGGGGAGAACACTACATTGCACCAGGAAGAATTCTTGCACTAGTGGGACATTCACCTTAGCGCTATGCTGCACACAACCCACTAAATTTGGGGCCTTTCCAGATGTTGCAGTTTTGGGGGCCATCAGTGAGCCTTCACAGTGGGCTGTTCGCCACCAATTTCTTATTTCACTACAAGGATTCCAGTCTTTGAGACTATATGTCATATAAGGTAAAGGGACCCCTGACCATTAGGTCCAGTTGTGGCCGACTCTGGGGTTGCGGTGCTCATCTTGCTTTACTGGCCGAGGGAGCCAGCGTACAGCTTCCGGGTCATGTGGCCAGCATGACTAAGCCGCTTCTGGCGAACCAGAGCAGCGCATGGAAATGCCGTTTACCTTCCCGCTGGAGCGGTACCTATTTATCTACTTGCACTTTGACGTGCTTTCAAACTGCTAGGTTGGCAGGAGCTGGGACTGAACAACGGGAGCTCAGCCCGTCACGGGGATTTGAACCGCCGGACCTTCTGATCAGCAAGTCCTAGGCTCTGTGGTTTAACCCACAGCGCCACCTGCGTCCCTTTGTCACATATACCCCTCCAAAAATGAGGATTGTAAGCTCCTGTGGGCAGGGACTGGCATTTCCCCAAGACAAAAGGCTACAGGGCAGTGGCAGAACATCTGCCTTGCATGCAGAAGGACGTAGGTTCAAATGCCAGCATTGCCAGGTAGGGTCCTGCCTGAAACATTGGAGATCTACTGCCAGTCAGTGTAGTCAATATTGGACTAGATGGGAGAATGGTCCTGACTCGATACAAGGCAGCTTTCTGCGCTCCCTCCAGGACAGGTTAACTGTTGCTATAGGGTTCGTTCCAAAATGCGCAGCCTCCCTTCAGCTAACAAGCGAAACAGCTCTGTGCTTAAAACAGTAGCGTATCTAAACCTTGTGTCGTTACAGAGATGCGTGATCTACCCAGCGCTTGCGAGAGATTAACTGCGACTGCAGCTGCCTTTGGGCTGCATCTCTCATGATCCCCAACCCCTCTGAGGTAGAGGCAGAAAAGGGAAGGGGGAAATGTGATGATAATAATAATAAAATTTTATTTATACCCCGCCCTTCCCGGTTCAAAAACTGGGCTCAGTGCGGCTAACAACAAATTTAAAACACTTAATTATAAAGACAGCATAAAATACAGTGTAAAAACATGAATGACAATAAAATTCAAAAATCAATTACGGTAGATAATCCCCAGGGCTGGCTGGCTGAATTGGTCCTACATGGGCCAGTGAGGAGGCCAGGGGAGAATTAGCTGTGGGGTCTCAGAGCGGGTGGTCTTCATAAAAAGGGGAGAGGGAGGGAAGGGAGGGGAAATAAAAGATCAGGCTGAATTCAAATTAAAGGCCAGGCAGAATAGCTCTGTCTTGCCCTGCCAAAGGAGGTTAAATCCTACAGGGCCCTGGTCTCATGGGACAGAGCATTCCACCAGGTCGGAGCCATCACTGAAAAGGCCCTGGTGGAGGATAGTCTGACTTCCTTAGGGCCCGGGACCTCTAAACTATGCTTATTCATGGACCTTAAGGTCCTCTGCGGGGCAGACCAGGAGAGGCTGTCCCGTAGATACGAGGGCCTAAGCCACAAATTAAAAAATCCTGCCCTTCACCCCCTCATTTGCTCTTGCACAAGAGCAACACTTTCCCCTCCTGGGTTTTTCCAGCAACTGGTGTGCAGAAGCATCGCTGCTTCCAATTGTGGAGGCACAACACAGCCATCCTGGGCTGGGAGCCCCTCTCTCCTCCTCCATGAATTTGCCGGGTCATCTTTTAAAGGCGTCCAGATTGTTGGTCATCCCTGCCTCATGTGGCAGGGAGTTCCGCAGCTTAACGATGTCTTGCCTGAAGAAGTATTTTTCTTTCCTCTGTTGGACTAAATCCAGTCTTAGTTGAGCGTTTGGGGGGCCGGTTATATGATAATCGGTATTCATCCAGATTTGCTTGTGGGAAGTTCACATGCTAACCGTTCGCCCCACACTTTCCAGCGCATTTGTTGCGCTGGGGCAAGAGAGTGTTTTAATTGTATTTATTTATTTGTTAATAATAATAATAATAAATTTTATTTATATCCCACCATCCCCAGCCGAAGCCAGGCTCAGGGCAACTAACAACAATAAAATAATACAACATTCTAAAATCTTTTCATTATAAAATTAATTCAAATCAAATTGATGGCAACCATTGGGCTAGAGTGCTATGAGGATTACAGAAAGAGGGTCAGGCTGTACCCCGGCCAAAGGCCTGGTGGAACAGCTCTGTCTTGCAGGCCCTGCGGAAAGATGTCAAGTCCCGCAGGGCCCTCGTCTCTTGTGACAGAGCGTTCCACCAGATCGGGGCCACAGCCGAAAAAGCCCTGGCTCTGGTTGAGGCCAGTATAACCTCCCTGTAGAGCAAGTTACAATAATCCAGTCTGGAGGTGACTGTCGCGTGGATCACAGTGGCTAGGTCAGGGCGAGAGAGATAAGGAGCCAACTGCTTAGCTTGGCGGAGATGAAAATATGCCGCCTTTGTTATAGCTGAAATCTGCGCCTCCATAGAGTTGTATACCACCTGTCATTATAAGTTCTCAAGATAAACCACATTAATTGCATTTGCAGTCCTGTCACAGCAAATGCGCTGCCTTGGTCACGTCCACAGAAATGGAAGATGGCAGGATCCCCAAGGACGTGAAGTACGGGGAGTTGCCTTCAACCACCAGGCCCAGTGTCAGACCAGCTCTGCGTTAAAAAGATGTCTGCAAATGTGGCATGAAGGCTGACAACATCAGTCCTTTGCTGCGTAAGAACCCCTTGCAGACGACCGCAGTGCCTGGAGACAGACAGTCAGGTTGTGCGTCCATAGCAGTGACCAGAGGAGGAGCAGAGAGAAAAGAAAAAGCCCTGGTGCACCTGTGGCAGTGCAACCGGATGCCTTCATCTGCCCCAGCTGCAACAAAACATGTCTCTCGAGTATCGGTCTCTACAGCCACAGCAGAAGGTGCTGTAACTCTCTGATGGTTTGACTTCACCTCCAAAGGTTCACTCCTCCTTTGTCTCCCGAGACAGACAGATACCAACATTTCAATACCACATAACACCAGTCTTGAAAGACCTACATTGGCTCCCAGTAGGTTTCCAAGCACAATTCAAAGTGTTGGTGCTGACCTTGAAAGCCCTAAATGGCCTCGGCCCAGTATACATGAAGGAGCATCTCCACCCCCATTGCTAAGCCCGGACACTGAGGTCCAGCACCGAGGGCCTTCTGGCGGTTCCCTCCCTGCGAGAAGCCAAGTTACAGGGAACCAGGCAGAGGGCCTTCTCGGTGGTGGCGCCCTCCCTGTGGAATTCCCTCCCATCAGATGTCAAGGAAATAAACAACTATCTGACTTTTAGACGGCATCTGAAGGCAGCCCTGTTTAGGGAAGTTTTTAATGTTTGACGTTTTAGTCTTTTTTTAATAATCGGCTAGGAGCTGCCCAGAGTGGCTGGGGAAATCCAGCCAGATGGGCGGGGTATAAATTATTATTATTATTATTATTATTATTATTATTATTATTATGTGTTCAAGCCCTCTCCTGCAGGAGAGGAAACATCTGTACAAGAATTTGCGGGTTATTCATGCATCGAAAAGGATCTAGGAGTCTTGGTTGACCACAAACTTGACATGAGCCAACAGTGTGACGCGGCAGCTAAAAAAGCCAATGCAATTCTGGGCTGCATCAGTAGGAGTATAGCATCTAGATCAAGGGAAGTAACAGTGCCACTGTATTCTGCTCTGGTCAGACCTCACCTGGAGTACTGTGTCCAGTTCTGGGCACCACAGTTCAAGAAGGACACTGACAAACTGGAACGTGTCCAGAGGAGGGCAACCAAAATGGTCAAAGGCCTGGAAACGATGCCTTATGAGGAACGGCTAAGGGAGCTGGGCATGTTTAGCCTGGAGAAGAGGAGGTTAAGGGGTGATATGATAGCCATGTTCAAATATATAAAAGGATGTCACATAGAGGAGGGAGAAAGGTTGTTTTCTGCTGCTCCAGAGAAGCGGACACGGAGCAATGGATCCAAACTACAAGAAAGAAGATTCCACCTAAACATTAGGAAGAACTTCCTGACAGTAAGAGCTGTTTGACAGTGGAATTTGCTGCCAAGGAGTGTGGTGGAGTCTCCTTCTTTGGAGGTCTTTAAGCAGAGGCTTGACAACCATATGTCAGGAGTGCTCTGATGGTGTTTCCTGCTTGGCAGGGGGTTGGACTCGATGGCCCTTGTGGTCTCTTCCAACTCTATGATTCTATGATTCTCCTCTAGCGGTGGAGGAGTCGAGAACGACAAAAATCCCCTCAACTCAGGGACACCATCACCCAGAAGAAGGCGGCCTTTGCGCCAGGTGATAGAACGAAGTTGTTACTTGCGTAAAATGTTTCTGAACTGCGATTCAGCTGAGGATTCCAGGCTGCCGGATGAAAGTACAAGAACAGTTCCCGCTGCACGCAAATGCAAGAGATGAGATCATTCCCTCTCTTTGGCACACACACACAAAAGTGTGAACGAAAAAGCAGGCTAAAAACAGAGAAGCTAACAAAGAGAAAAAAGAGGCTGCAACTATTAATCTAAAATGCCCAGGGCAACAAGGAATAATAATAATAATAATAATAATAATAATGTCACATAGAGGAGGGAGAAAGGTTGTTTTCTGCTGCTCCAGAGAAGCGGACACGGAGCAATGGATCCAAACTACAAGAAAGAAGATTCCACCTAAACATTAGGAAGAACTTCCTGACAGTAAGAGCTGTTCGACAGTGGAATTTGCTGCCAAGGAGTGTGGTGGAGTCTCCTTCTTTGGAGGTCTTTAAGCAGAGGCTTGACAACCATATGTCAGGAGTGCTCTGATGGTGTTTCCTGCTTGGCAGGGGGTTGGACTCGATGGCCCTTGTGGTCTCTTCCAACTCTATGATTCTATGATTCTATGAAAAGGGGATCTAACACAAAATAGGAATAGATGGTGGTGATGATGATGAAGAAGAGTTTGGATTTGATATCCTGCTTTATCACTACCCGAAGGAGTCTCAAAGCGGCTAACATTCTCCTTTCCCTTCCTCCCCCACAACAAACAGTGGGGCTGAGAGACTTCAGAGAAGTGTGACCGACCCAAGGTCACCCAGCAGCTGCATGTGGAGGAGCGGAGACGCGAACCCGGTTCCCCAGATTACGAATCTACCGCTCTTAACCACTACACCACACTGGCCATTATCAAGTGACGCGATTGGGTGCGTGAACTGTGGCCGACACACGAAACTTGCCTCCCTTAGTTTTCCTTTGGTCTTCCTGGACCCAAAAAGTTTAGAGCTAAAGAACTTCACCCCCCCCCCCGACAAACTGCCTTTCTGCCTCTTCTGTAAAGAGTCGACAGCCGAGGTGAAGAGTCGCATGCCACGAAAAACCTATGCGGGAGATCATCTTGTAAACAGAGGCCTGCCCGTTTAAGCAAGAAGGATAAGTTGTAAGGGGGGGGGGGAGAAAGAGAGGAAAAGTGCTGGAGTCAGGGAAAATTCCTTTTCAACCATCTGCTTCTCATTTCCACAAAGAAATCTTTGATTCCTTCACACTGAGAGCAGCCAAGATCTCTCCCTTAAATGCTGTGGCTAAATACTGAGAAGCAACTTCCATGCAAAAAAACAGAAAAAAGAGAGACGGTTCCTATTATGGGGCAGTCAAGGGAGAAACCTGTTCTTCACTCCATCCAGGATATTTCTCCTGAGTCCGAGAAAGGATGCTGCTTTTGCTGAACTGACCCAGGAACGGCCAAAATTAGACAGGGAATTGGTAATCTAGGCTCAGTTTGGGGGCTCGGTTTGGGGCCCCAGAGGGCCTTTGGTCCCCTGAGCATGTGAGGATAATAGCAAAGGGATGACAGCTCTCTCAACCCCCCAAATACAGTGGTACCTCTGGTTGCGAACGGGATCCATTCGTAGCTGTCAACTTACAGATTTGAAAACAAGGGACCAGCAGCCTCGAAAATAAGGGATCATCAGCCAAAATAAGGGATTTTCCAAGCACAGGTATGTTCGACTTCTGAGCCCCTCCAAGCCAAAGGCAGAAAGCCCAGCCAGCAGCCAAACGAAACCTCAAGCGGTGGTTCCCACAGCGCAGCAACCCGGCAAAGGGGATGCAGCAAGGAAACCCACCGTCACCTCTCCGCTGGGAAGCGCTGAGCAAAGGCGAATCCCAGGCAACGCGGCCGATTTGATCGGCACAAGGCATGCAAGCTCCACCCCCCAGTCATTCTTAGACTCCTTATTGGGTGAGCAACGCAGCCAAGCAACACGGTTGGAGCCTCCCTCCTCCCTGGCCGGCAGGGAGGGAGGGAGAGGAGCTGCTTCCTTTGAAACCCGGGAAATTTAAGGGACATCATCAATAAGGGACAGCAGCGGGACACGGCGCTGGGATAAGGGACTTTCCTGCCAAATAAGGGATGGTTGACAGCTATGGATCCGTTCCAAAGGCCCGTTCGCAACATGAAAAGAGCGCAGTTTGCAACGGCGTGTCTGCGCACACGCGGGTTGCGATTCGCCGCTTCTGCGCATGTGCGTGACGTCATTTTGTGTTTCTGCGCATGTGCCAAAACCTGGAAGAAACCCTTTCCGGTACTTCCGGGTCGCCGCAGGACCTAACCTGAAAGAATGTAACATGAAGCAGACGTAACATGAGGTGTGACTGTAAACAGAGCCCTGTTTTCTTTCACTTCATTTTTTGTTCCCACCCGTGTCTCGGGCTGCAAAGAGGACCAGATTCTTGGTGTGCCTGGTAAGCTCCCTGCTGAAGTCACCTCTTCTGGCAAGCATCAGAGAGGAGAGGGTTAAAGAGTTCTCGGCCCTTCTCTGCCTCAGGGGGCAGCCAATGGGCAGAGCTTATGCTGCCGCCCTTCGGCACATTGGCCAGTTCAAATAGGGCCACGCCTCTTGACAAAGCAGCGCTGGACCACACCTCCACACCTGGGCCTTGAATGGAAGCGGAGGGGTTGGTGCTGCTGCCTGGCTGCAATCAGAAAACCAGAGAGACATTTGCAGCATATGCCATCCTGCTGTTTTTGCAGGAAGATCGGAGCACCATCTCTGCAAGGGAGAAAGCAAAAGCCGTGGTTCCCAAAGGGGGTGTTGCTGCACCTGGAGAGGTGATCGGATTACTAGGAGGGTGCTAAGAGGCAAGGGGGCAGGAGGGAGGCGCGGGAAATGGGCCCCCTTTTTAAAGCAACTGAACAGGCTAGAGCCTAGAGCAAAGCACCTTCCTCGCTTTGCATTTCTTTTACTGCTCTTCTTATCACTTTCAAAGCTCTTTCCTCTGCATCTGCGATTCCGAACTGTCACAAATCACACGACAGGCAATTATAGGCAACAGCAATTGATTTTCTTATGAATTAGTTACTGTACATCTGTGGTGGGCAAAGGTTTGTGGATGTTTGGTAGGTTTTTTATATATATATATATATATATATATATATATATATATATATATATATATAGGTTTTATATATATATATATATAAATCGCTATGAATTTCCTTCACCCTTACATTTCTGTTAGTAAGAATGTGCAAAAATGTATTTCATGCAATATTCTTTGCTGTATATTCTTTTCTTTTCAGCTACAAGATTAGATCAGAGCATATACCGTATTTTTTGCTCCATAAGACTCACTTTTTCCCTCCTAAAAAGTAAGGGGAAATGTGTGTGCGTCTTATGGAGAGAATGCAGGCTACACAGCTATCCCAGAAGCCAGAACAGCAAGAGGGATCGCTGTGCAGCGAAAGCAGTGATCCCTCTTGCTGTTCTGGCTTCTGAGATCCAGAATATTTTTTTTCTTGTTTTCCTCCTCCAAAAACTAGGTGCGTTTTGTGTTTTGTGCGTCTTCTAGAGCAAAAAATACAGTTTGTGTGTGTATATATATATATAACCTGCAATGAAGTGCTACTGTTTTTAATTTTGTTGGGTTATAATCTTCATTAATGGGCTGTGCATCCTGTTCCCACAGTGGCGAACCAGTCACTGATAATAGCACGTTAGCAGCCAATTTATATTGGACCGTCTATCATTCAGCTTTACGGATTGTTCTGTGCAACTTCCCCAATGTTACTGCAGTATTTCCACCTCGAAGGACACTCCTGTGTTACAGTGTGACCAAAAAAAGCCCAAACAAACTCAGAACAATTGTGGGATAGAAAGTTACAGATTTCAGCAGGAAGCTGCCCCAAGTGGAAATGAAACAGTATATTATTATTATTATTATTATTATTATTATTATTATTATTATTTATTCAATTAATACACCACCCTGTATCCGGAGGTCTCAGGGTACAGTGGTACCTCGCAAGACGAAATTAATTCGTTCCGCGAGTTTTTTCTTCTTGCGAGTTTTTTGTCTTGTGAAGCACGGTTTCCCATAGGAATGCATTGAAAATCAATTAATGCGTTCCTATGGAAACCGCTTGCCGGGCTGGCGGTGCGGAGAAGGGCTTTTCTCCCCACCGCAAGCCTTCAGGACAGGTCCGGGAACAGAGGGGAAGGCGCGCTGCGCTTCTCCTCTGTTCCCGGAGCTTGCGGGGCTTGCAGTGAGGAGAAGCGCTTTCCTCCCCACCGCCAACATTCAGAACAGCATTCTGAATGTTGGCGGTGGGAAGGAAAACCCTTCTCCCACTGCAAGTCTTCAGGACAGGTCCGGGAACAGAGGGGAAGGCGTGCAGCGCTTCTCCTCTGTTCCCGGGGCTTGCGGTGGGAGGAGGGTTTTTCCTCCCCACCGCCAACATTAAGAACAGCATTCAGAATGTTGGCAGTGGGAAGGAAAACCCTCCTCCCACCGCAAGTCTTCAGGACAGGTCCGGGAACAGAGGGGAAGGCGCGTTGCGCTTCTCCTCTGTCCCCGGACCTGTTCTGAAGGCTGGCGGTCCACCGCCAGCCTTCAGAACAGCCATCCGAAGGCTGGCGCGGGGAGAAGGGCTCTCTGCCCCACACCAGCCTTCGGAGCAGCCTTCCAAAGCCTGGCGGCGGGAGGAGGTCTCTCCGCCCCACCGCCAGCCTTCGGAGGAGGTCCGAGGACAGTGGGGAAGACGCGCTGTGCTTCCCCGCTGTCCCCGGAGATTTCCCTATGGGCTTTCGTCTTGCGAAGGAAGCCCATAGGGAAATTCGTCCGGCGAAGCACCTCGAAAAACGGAAAACTCTTTCTTCTTGCGAGTTTTCCGTCTTGCGAGGCATTCGTCTTGCGAGGTACCACTGTAGTTCACAAACAAGACCACAACATATAAAATCAAACCAAAAACAATAACCCAATAACCCCCCAAAAAAGAACCACATTCTAAAAGGGTATATTCACCCTTAAACATCAGGAAGTGGGATTGCAATAAAAGGGTCCTCAGAACATCTGTCTACCTAGCCTGGTACAGTCCATTTGCTGGCTCCGGCACAGAAGCCCACCTTGTCTGCAGAAAGCTAGCAGTTAAGTGAGAAGGCCAAGTTAGAATCTCCCTCCCTGATGTGCTAGCTCTCTACATGCGGGGAGCACTTGAACACGATCGCTCCCCTCCATTCAGATACAAAGCGGTCCCAGAAAAGCAGTGTTTTTCTCCTATAGTTGCTGGCACCTTTTAGAACTGCAGAGGCAGAGATTCTGGGCAAATCGCTGCAACCCACACGTCCTCAAATTACACGTTCCAGGCTTTTCATTCCGAGATCAATGGATCAAAGGAGCTGAACGAGATCCAGGAGCGCTACTTAATACCAAAGAGTTGTAATTAGGCAATTAGGAATTAATGAATCAAAAAGAGCTTTAGCGCAACAAAGGGAGGCAGATCTCGGGAAGGGAAGAACTGAAAACACCCTTGTTTGGAAACTCTGAGGCTTTCAGAGTTTCGAAGTGGCAACTCCAGCAGGAAATACGGGGCCAACCTAAGCACAGACACATCAAAATCTGAAGCAAATCTCATGCCTACAAAATGCAATGTTGCTAGGGATGTTACATCTGGCTATTTGAATATGACCTTCCAATAGCCCTTGTAAATCCCAGAGACGGCTGTATCTGTTCTGGCGTACAACCCGTATTCAAATTTATTAATAAGGCAAACCGAGTACAGATTGCGCTCAAACAGAAACACGAACCCCAAATGTATAACGAACAGATTCTTAAATTTCAGAGGAGGCGGTGTGACCCTGTGTAAGTTGAGCAGCCTCCGCTGGGAATTTAGCTGTAGTAAACATTACAGACCTGTCTGAACCACACAACACATTTTTAATCTTATCTGTATCCCTGAGGGTAGCAAACCACTGCTGAAGGTTTCTCTAAATAACTGGGTCTAGGCGTTTCATGCAGTTTACGGTATAGGGGTCCTCTGATCACAAGCACATGCAGAAGTGCCAATCTCTGGGGGTTTTCTTACATCTCCCCTCCAGAAAATTTGACTTCGTAGTCTGGAAACGCCGGTGTTATGTACTGAGTTGAATAGGATTCAGAATGGAGCAGTCTGATTGGTCCTAGAACAATAAGGATCCAGAATGCAGCAGTCTGATTGGTCCTAGAACAATAGGATCCAGAATGCAGCAGTCTGATTGGTCCTAGAACAATAGGATCCAGAATGCAGCCGTCTGATTGGCCCTAGAACAATAGGATTCAGAATGCAGCAGTCTGATTGGTCCTAGAACAATAGGATCCAAAATGCAGCAGTCTGATTGGTCCACAGGAGCCACCCAATCCAGCTCCAGGTGGAAGTGAATCCGCAACCTGATTGGCCTACAGGAGAATCCCGGAATTAGCCAATCACGTGGGGCCCATTGTGTAAATAATGTATATAAAGCAGACATTCTGGGGGGAACTTCCATTCCTCCTCACCATTATGAGCTGAATAAAGAGCATGAAATCCACTCTCAACTCCGAGTATATTTCAGCAGGGCTTGAAGTGCTTTGTAGAAAACAAAGGTGGATTTAACTCAGATAAGTATTTCTCTGCCCTGTGGTGGGGAAAGTACTGGAGAATCTGGATCACGTAATGGAACCCATGTCCTGTCCTACAAACATATTGCAATCAATATTGTTCCACTAGGAAACAGAGGAACTGGGAGAGAAAATTTACCACCCTTTAGGAAGCAAAGGCTCAGAAAAAGCTCAATATGGAGGCCAAATGGCCAAAATATTGGGAAATTTTGGAACAAGATGGAGATAAATTGAAATTGCAGAGTTTTGACAAATTAAAAGATAAAGTGCGAGACTGGCTTCATTACTATCAAATAAGGGAAGCTTATAATTTGGACAAAAAAACCGGCTTCCAGGTGGAGAAATCAAAATTGGAAACAGAATTGTTAGAACCAAAAACAAAGATACTTTCGAGAATGTATAACTTGGTGTTGAAATGGAATACTCAAGATGAAACGGTTAAATCTGCTATGATTAAATGGGCACAGGATGTTGGATATAACATTATGTTTGCTGACTGGGAACAGTTGTGAACCACTGGTATGAAATTTACGGCATGTAATGCCTTAAGAGAGAATATTATGAAAATGATATATAGGTGGTACATGACACCAGTCAAGCTAGCAAAAATCTACCATTTGCCCGATAATAAATGTTGGAAATGTAAAGAAAATGAAGGTACATTCTTTCACCTTTGGTGGACATGCCCAAGGATAAAGGCTTTCTGGGAAATGATATATAATGAAATGAAAAAGGTATTTAAATATACCTTCT
Organism: Podarcis raffonei; assembly: GCF_027172205.1. Classification (NCBI taxonomy): domain Eukaryota; kingdom Metazoa; phylum Chordata; class Lepidosauria; order Squamata; family Lacertidae; genus Podarcis; species Podarcis raffonei. The sequence goes on from NC_070602.1 coordinate 4,838,005, forward strand.
TGAAGAAACCAGAGGCATTCCTCCTGGGCATAGTCGGCCAATTGGTGCCAAAGAAGGATAGAACTTTTTTCATGTATGCTACAACAGCAGCAAGAATACTCATCGCAAAGTATTGGAAGACACAAAATTTACCCACTCTGGAAGAATGGCAGATGAAAGTGATGGACTATATGGAGTTGGCTGAAATGACTGGCAGAATCCGAGACCAGGGAGAAGAGTCGGTGGAAGAAGATTGGAAGAAATTTAAAGACTACTTACAGAAACATTGTAAAATTAATGTTAAAATGATGTTGGAATGGACCTAAGTTGACTTAGTAATAAGATCAGTAAGAGTATGCAAAAATGGTAGGACAATTGGTTAAGGTATAAAGATGTAAATTTGATGAAAATCAAGCTAAATGTTATAATGAAAAAAGGGGTAAGGATATGCTGAACTAATGACATGACTGGGAATAGAAAAAAGGGAGGCGTGAGGAGGTCAAAGAAACAAGCTGATGAGAATTTTGGAAAAGTGAGAAAATTGAGTTGGTTTTTAATTATTTTTCTTTTGTGTTGTTATGTGTTTGAGTGTGTTTTTTTTATGTATTTTTTGTAGTTTTCTGTTTTTGTATGTTTTCTTTTTTGTTATGACTATTTTCTGTTCTGTTTGTTAAAACATTAATAAATATCTTTTTTTTTTTAAAAAAAGAAAATTTACCACCCTTTGCTGGGGTCGTGGAACCGGTAGCATCGCCGGATGCTGTCGGACTCCCACCAGCCTGTGGTTATCTAGGGATGATGGGCTTTGTAGTCCATCAAGAACTGGAGGGACCACAGCTTCCACAGACCATTCACAACCCAGAAAATCGGGCCTTGAATTTACGGCTCCTCTCATGCCATAATCCCGGACACGGGGATGAAACAAATAATCCCCATCGCTAGAAGCCTCTTTTATCCAGAGATCTCTGCAGGTTTACACGGAGAGAACAGCCTCCCAGAAGTTGTAAGAGGGCTCCCTTGAGACAAGGGCTCCCAGATGCAGAAGCCCGATTACATCATCACTGAACAGAGAGGAAAACAACAGAGGATGGTGTCTGAGAGAGAGCCATTCCTTACATTTGTAGCTCTGCAACATTAGGACACTTTGTTCAGCTGCCTCGCCCTCAGGAACATCTGAAACTGGCTCATTCAGAGTCAGAAAATTGGTCAACCTAGTTCTGTGATAGTGCCCAGCAATGGTCATCCTGGGTCTTCGGCAGGGGTCTCTCTCTCTCTTTAAAAAAAAATATTTTTATTAAGAATTTCAACACAATAATTTTAACAAAAATACATCACCCACTGTCCCCCCCGATCCCCCCCCAAATTATGCCCACACTCCCATCCCCACCCCCCGACTTCCCTCAGCTCCTATCTCTGGTTTCTCAATATTTATTTTTGTCTGCATGTTATAAAATGGTAAAGATCCTTAATTTATCTGTCTGTATATTACCAAGTATAACCCAGTATATAACCCAGAGGTGATGTATGGAAGTGAGAGCTGGACCATAAAGAAGGCTGATCGCCGAAGAATTGATGCTTTTGAATTCTGGTGCTGGAGGAGACTCTGGAGAGTCCCATGGACTGCAAGAAGATCAAACCTCTCCATTCTGAAGGAAATCAGCCCTGAGTGCTCACTGGAAGGACAGATCCTGAAGCTGAGGCTCCAAGACTTTGGCCACCTCATGAGAATAGAAGACTCCCTGAAAAGACCCTGATGTTGGGAAAGATGGAGGGCACAAGGAGAAGGGGACGACAGAGGACGAGATGGTGGGACAGTGTTCTTAAAGCTACCAGCATGAGTTTGACCAAACTGCAGGAGGCAGTGGAAGACAGGAGGGCCTGGAGTGCTCTGGTCCAGGGGGTCACGAAGAGTCGGATACGACTAAACAACAACTAACTTGGACTTAAGATTTGGAAGTTGTTTTTAGCTTTTTTTTTGTTTCCTTAATACTTTCCATTGCTCTTTCTTTATTATTTCCTTCTGTTTAGATTAGTTTGACTTTTATTTATTGTATTTGATGTTGATTTTTTTTTTAAATAAATGATTTTTTTAAAAAGAGAGATTGTGTTACAGCGCCTGCTGTGGCTGTAGAGACCGATACAGGAGCGACATGTTTTGTTGCAGCTGGGGCAGAGGAAGGCTTCCAGTTGTTCTGCTGCAGATGCATAACCAGGCTCTCTGTCGCCAGGCACTTGCAAGAGTTGTCTGCAAGGGATTCCCACACGGCAGGGTTGATATTACCAGTCTCCACTCCACATCTGCCGCCTTAAAAACCACCCGGAAAAACCCTCCCTGCTCTTTCGCCCTCTTCTCTCCTCACTCAATCACCCTTCAAGTGTACATGTCAGGGCAAGAGAAAAAAAGAACTGGAAAAAAACTGCAAGGGTTTTCCGTTCTGCATCAGCTGCGAGCTTCTCAGATTTATTTTGTTAAGCAGAAGCTGGACTCTTTTCATTACCGCATGCAGCACAAAACATTTTGCTTTCTCCATGGAGAAATGCTTGCCTGACCCTGGGAGATTAGAGAAGAATCTGGTTGTGTCTCCCACAGCCAGCGAGGCCACAACTGCTGTCGCAAACAGTCCTGGGCCAAAAGTTGCCGCTTGTTTCCTGTTCCAGGCTAAATTTGGGAACCTTGTTTCTCCAGGATTTAAAATAGGTGCTTTTTGCCAGTGCTGGAGCCTGCGCCAAGCTGAATGTACTCCTAAGTCTCATGTTGCAGTGCTGAGTCTCTACCTTTGAGAAAGCTGGCATCACTGGATCAAGTCCATTCGTTTTGTTGAATTAATTAAACTACATCGCTGTAATTGGATTTTGGATCAATGCACAATTCATTGCTACCGTTTTGAAATTCACTGTGTTGCTCTCTGTTTTAGTTGGTCGTGCAAACTGCTATTCTGAATAGCGAATGTATATATTGGGGGACTGCTGCCCTACTGCAAAAAATCCGGTTTAAAAGAAGAAGATGACTTTTAGAAATTAGGAAAGTGATTATGTACAGGCAACTCTCAATTTACCGGTGTGGGGGTGGGGAGGAGGGTTACGTTCCATGGCACCAAGCGTTTAAGTGAAATCATGTGTATTTGAAACACCATTGAAAAAGCCCGCAAATACCCTGTTCCCTGCTCCTTTTTATGACATTTTCAGGTCACTTCTGGGTTCGGCACAGTCGCACACATATTGGGCGCACCTAAAATTGCCATTGACTGTAATGCTTGGAAAGTATGGGATGAACGACTGTCTAAAGGAAAGACATATAAACACCCCCAACAAGCAAATCAGGATGAATGCAGGATAAACGCTCTCTCTCGCATCTAACCTCCCTGCAAACAAATCGGAATAAAGACCGGACAGCCCTAAACTGTGGCTGGAGCTTCGCATCAGGATGAATGCTGAACCATCAGGTCACCTGGAAGATAGGCACATACGAAGACAAGGCATCTCTGCAGGTTCTCCAGTCCTGAACCAGAAAGGGCTGGAAAGTTCAGAATGCCCAGAGAACAGATCCCCCAAACAGGTCAGAGGTGGGTTTTACTATGTCAGATCACGTAACTCGAAGGGACGCGGGTGGCGCTGTGGATTAAACCACAGAGCCTAGGACTTGCTGATCAGAAGGCCAGCGGTTCGAATCCCCGCAACGGGGTGAGCTCCCGTTGCTCAGTCCCTGCTCCTGCCAACCTAGCAGTTCGAAAGCACATCAAAGTGCAAGTAGATAAATAGGTACCACTCTGGTGGGAAGGTAAACGGCGTTTCCGTGCACTGCTCTGGTTCGCCAGAAGCAGCTTAGTCATGCTGGCCACATGACCCGGAAGCTGTACGCCGGCTCCCTCGGTCAATAAAGCAAGATGAGCGCCGCAACCCCGGAGTCGGCCACGACTGGACCTAATGGTCAGTGGACCCTTTACCTTTACCTATCACGTAACTCGCCCCTTGTTTTGCAAGGACTGCACCCGGCTTTCCACAAAGGAGAGAAAAGTTACACATTGTATGTTTGAAGGACATGGCGAGAGCTGAAGTTTTGGAGCGTTCCAATGCACTATGTGTTAAGGGAAGACGGGGAGGAGAAGGGGGGGAGGAAGACGCAAAAAGATTCAACACGGAGAGACATCTGGGTTGTAAATGTCAGTGGAAAAAGCCACACAGTTATGCTGTGAAGGAATTTGGCTCAGCGTTCCTGGGAACGTTCTTCAGAAGGAATCCATCTGAAGGCAATTGTTTGAAGCCAGGATTCTTTGCTGCGCTCTCAAATCTGCATGTCCTCAACTCGCTTTGTTTCATGCACAGCAAAACAGGCGCTGCGCACCACTTTACTCACGAGAAAGCCGACTGCCGTTCTCCCCAAGTCGGCCTTCAAGTTTTCCCTAAGCTGCCGAAGCTAAATTGGATGAAGGGGGAGGAAGGAGGCTGTGGTTGGAGACTCACTTCCTGCCTCCCTCCATCAGGCATCTGGAGCTTCTCCTAACTCCCCACCACAGACGGAAGGAGGAGCAAATTCTCTGCAGAAGATATTCCTGACCACGGAGGCAAGCGAGTTCAGCCCTTTCCCTTACCCCAAGTTACAAATCTTGGTTCTTAAGAAGAGCCTGCTGAATCAGGTCAATGGCCCATCTAGCCAATAATAATAATAATAATAATAATAATAATTTATTATTTATACCCCGCCCTTCTGGCTGACTTTCCCCAGCCACTCTGGGCGGCTTCCAATCAAGTGTTAAAAACAATACAGCATTAAATATTAAAAACTTCCCTAAACAGGGCTGCCATCAGATGTCTTTTAAAGAGAAGATAGCTGCTTATTTCCTTCACATCTGAAGGGAGGGCATTCCACAGGGCAGGTGTCACTACCGAGAAGGCCCTCTGCCTGGTTCCCTGTAACCTCACTTCTTGCAATGAGGGAACCGCCAGAAGGCCCTCGGCGCTGGATCTCAGTGTCCGGGTAGAACGATGGGGGTGGAGACGCTCCTTCAGGTATACTGGACTGAGGCCATTTAGGGCTTGAAAGGTCAGCACCAACACTTTGAATTGTGCTCGGAAACGTACTGGGAGCCAATGTAGGTCTTTCAAGACCGGTGTTATGTGGTCTCGGCGGCCGCTCCCAGTCACCAGTCTGGCTGCCCATTCTGGATTAGTTGTAGTTTCTGGGTCACCTTCAAAGGTAGCCCTACGTAGAGTGCATTGCAGTAGTCCAAGCAGGAGATAACTAGAGCATGCACCACTCTGGCCAGACAGTCCGCGGGCAGGGAGGGTCTCAGCCTCCGTACCAGATGGAGCTGGTAGACAGCTGCCCTGGACACAGAATTGACCACCACCTCCATGGACAGCTGTGAGTCCAAAATGACTCCCAGGCTGCACACCTGGTCCTTCAGGGGCACAGTTACCCCATTCAGGACCAGGGAATCCCCCACACCCGCCCGCCCCTTGTCCCCCCAAAACAGTACTCCTGTCTTGTCAGGATTCAACCTCAATCTGTTAGCCGCCATCCATCCTCCAACCACCTCCAGGCACTCACCCAGGACCTTCACCGCCTTCACTGGTTCCGATTTGAAAGAGAGGTAGAGCTGGGTATCATCCGCATACTGATGAACACCCAGCCCAAACGCCCTGATGATCTCTCCCAGCGGCTGCATGTAGAGGTTGAAAAGCATGGGGGAGAGGACAGAACCCTGAGGCACCCCACAAGTGAGAGCCCAGGGGTCTGAACACTCATCCCCCAACACCACTTTCTGGACACGGCCCAGGAGAAAGGAGCGGAACCACTGTATAACAGTGCCCCCAGAATCCTGTTCTTTTAGTGGACAACCAGACTCCCATTATAGGAAACCAGCGAGCAGGATCCGAGCACAATCGGCACCTCGCCTCCTGGGGTTTGCAGCAACAGGCATTCAGAAGCATTGCTTCCTCTGGCTGCGGATGCAGAGCGTAGCTACTAGGCTTTGATGCCAATGTGTCCAATCCTCTTCTAAAGACACCTTTAGGCTGCTGGCCATCACTGCGTTCTATGGCAGAGAGTTCCAAAGTTTAACAATGTGCTCCTCCAGCTGCTTTGAACTACAACTCCCACCGGCTGGGGGCTGTTGGGAGTTGTGGTCCAAAGCAGCTGGGGAGCCCCATGTTTTAGGTGGGACAGGTTAGTAAAGGTAAAGGGACCCCTGGCCATTAGGCCCAGTCGTGGCTGACTCTGGGGTTGCGGCGCTCATCTCGCTTTATTGGCCGAGGGAGCCGGCGTACAGCTGGTCATGTGGCCAGCATGACTAAGCCACTTCTGGTGAACCAGAGCAACACACGGAAACGCCGTTTACCTTCCGGCCAGAGCGGTACCTATTTATCTACTTGCACTTTGATGTGCTTTCGAACTGCTAGGTTAGCAGGAGCAGGGACCGAGCAACGGGAGCTCACCCCGTCACGGGGATTCGAACCGCCGACCTTCTGATCGGCAAGCCCTAGGCTCTGTAGTTTAACCCACAGCGCCACCCATGGCCCATGGGGCAAGTTGTTGTTGTTGTTGTTTAGTCATTTAGTCATGTCCGACTCTTCGTGACCCCATGGACCAGAGAACGCCAGGCACTCCTGTCCTCCACTGCCTCCCGCAGTTTGGTCAAACTCATGCTGGTAACCTCGAAAACACTATCCAACCTTCTCGTCCTCTGTCGCCCCCTTCTCCTTGTGCCCTCCATCTTTCCCAACATCAGGGTCTTCTTCTCCAGGGAGTCTTCTCTTCTCATGAGGTGGCCAAAGTACTGGAGCCTCAGCTTCACAATCTGTCCTTCCAGGGAGCACTCAGGGCAAGTTACCCAACGACAAAGGGGGAAAAGGTCTGTTCTGGGTTGCTTCATCCCTTGAGTGATTGTTCATTTGAAAAGACAGCAAACAACTCTTCTCCTTATTTGCCCTGCTAGGACTCTTTTGCCTCTAGTGGGGTGAATGGGAGGATTTCGGATATACTTGTTTAACAGTTGTTCCTTGTTTTGAGGTTTTGCATGTGTGTTCGTTCGGGGTTTGGTTTTGCCCATTTATACGCAACTGAGGGACTGTTGCCTTTCTTGGGGTGGGGAATAAAGCGAAGTTGACCTGGGGGAAAAAAGTTTAACTACCGTATTTTTTGCTCTATAACACGCACCCGACCATAACACGCACGTAGTTTTTAGAGGAGGAAAATCCGTAGGCATGCCACCTGTAGGCATTCCCTCCATAACACGCACAGACATTTCCCCTTACCTTTGAAGGAGACCCGGAAACTACAACTAATCCAAAATGTGGCAGCTAGACGGGTGACTGGGAGTGGCCGCCGAGACCATATAACACCGGTCCTGAGAGATCTGCATTGGCTCCCAGTACGTTTCTGAGCACAATTCAAAGTGTTGGTGCTGACCTTTAAAGCCCTAAGCAGCCTCAGTCCAGTATCCCTGAAGGAGCGTCTCCACCCCCATCATCCTGCCCGGACACTGAGTTCCAGCTTCGAGGGCCTTCTGGTGGTTCCCTCACTGCGAGAAGCCAAGTTACAGGGAACCAGGCAGAGGGCCTTCTCGGTAGTGGCACCCGCCCTGTGGAACACCCTCCCATCAGATGTCAAGGAAATAAACAACTATCTGACTTTTAGACGGCATCTGAAGGCAGCCCTGTTTAGGGAAGCTTTTAATATTTGATGAATTATTGTATTTTAATATTTTGCTGGAAGCTCCTCAGAGTGGCTGTGGAAACCCAGCCAGATGGGTGGGGTATAAATAATAAATTCTTATTATTATCCTCAGAGAGAGAGCAGATGAACAACTCCTCAACTGGGCTGAGCCTGTCGTGTAAATAACTCACATTCAGAACAAAGGCATGGTTGTAGTTTTGGATCCATCCCTTATATTCATTCGCACATCCAAAAGGAGATAAAATGCATTATCGAGAAAGAGGACTCAGATCTGCATGAAAATTGCAAATGCCGATTTATACGCAAAGGTGCAAAACTCAGGAAGAACTGCTATAGTTTAGATAAGAACGCAATGTATGTTCTCCCTAGTGGGGAAGCCTGTGGCCAGCTGTGCTGTGTCCCTGCCTGCTGTCCAGGTGATGGGGAACCTGGTGATGGGGAAAGCCAGGCCCCCTGAAAGCCTCCCTTTTTGGGATCCTTTTAAAAATCCTTTTAAAAGACAGCCTTTCAAAGGCACAGCTGCCCTCTGCAAAGCAGGGCACGTGGGACACCCCAATTCCTAGATGCACAGAGGACTCTTTCCGATTTAATCTTGCTGCGTGCAAATGTTTGGCTTGCCCTGCTACTGCGCAGCCCTGCTGTGAGGGAACAGGGCAGCTATGCAGCAAATGCAATTAATTAAAAACCATTTGCCAACTCCCAAACATGGGAGAACCGGCCCCCACGAGGGGGGAAAGGAATTAAATCAGATGACTCAAATTTCCCAGGAGGATTTTATTATTTTTTTGCTGAAATGTTTCTCCTCGGCTCCAGCTGGCCCAGGAGGAGAACATCCTGAAGCCAACCTTGTAGAGCTGCCCAGACAACTACCTCCAAGCTCTGAATTAAGTGTTATATTGGGGTTTTATTTATTGGAAAAGGAGGCATGGCTCATGATCGCCGACCACGGCCTTGCATCCAGTGGGAAGGGGTTCTCATGAAGCAACAGATCAGCGTGGTTGGAGTGGTTAGAGAGCGTTGGGCTAGGACCTGGGAGACACGGGTTCAAATCCTACGTTGGCCATATGAAGGCAGTGCTGTTTCTCCACAGTTGGAGGCAGCAATGCTTCTGAATACCAGGTGCTGGAATCCAAGAGAGATGCTCTTGGGTTCGAATCCTGCTTGTGGGTTTCCCACAGGCATCTGCTTGGTCACTGTGAGAACAGGATGCTGGGCTAGCACGGGCCATTATGAAGCTCTTTGGCTAATGGAGAGGTCAATTCTGCCCACTAGGAATTGGAATCGACAGACTTGCTGTCTCTAGCCACAGAGAAACTGAATAGCCATCGTTCAGCCGGGACACTGAGATCCAGCGCCGAGGGCCGTCTGGCGGTTCCCTCGCTGTGAGAAGTGAGGTTACAGGGAACCAGGCAGAGGGCCTTCTCGGTGGTGGCGCCCACCCTGTGGAACACCCTCCCACCAGATGTCAAGGAAATAAACAACTATCTGACATTTAGAAGGCATCTGAAGGCAGCCCTGTTTAGGGAAGTTTTTAATGTTTGATGTATTACTGTACAGTGGTACCTCAGGTTACATATGCTTCAGGTTACAGACTCTGTTAACCCAGAACTAGTACCTCGACTTAAGAACTTTGCTTCAGGATGAGAATAGAAATCGTGCTCTGGCAGCAGCAGGAGGCCCCATTAGCTAAAGTGGTGCTTCAGGTTAAGAACAGTTTCAGGTTAAGAACGGACCTCCGGAACGAATTAAGTTCTTAACGAGAGGTACCACTGTATTTTAATATTTTGTTGGAAGCCGCCCAGAGTGGCAGGGGAAGCGGGGTATAAATAATAAATTTATGATTATGATTATGATTATTATTAAAACAAATCACACTCTGCTCTTGTGGTCCTTGAATATCTATATCTATCTATCATCTATCTATCTATCATCTATCTTATCTATCTTTAAATGTGCTCCTCCAACTGCTGGGCTGTTTGTTCATTACAAGTCCTCCTGAGCATCACAGAATCAACCTCTGTTGTCTTTTCCTTTGTTCAAATTCCCTGTCCATGACAGCTGGATGACAAGAGGTGTTCTTTAACCGTTTGTTTTCCCGATACTGTTGCTCCCTGCTGGACTCTACCCAACCAAAGCTGAGCATTCCAGGAGCTCTGCTGCACACAAGCAGTGGCATCGACCCCAACGGGATTTCATGTGCTCAGAGTTCCAGTTAGAGAGATTTGATCTGAACAATGAAAAAGATTTAAAGGCTTCCGGTCCCAAGGCCATAGCAGAGATGACATCCAACAGGGGGGTGGGGGTGGGGAGGGGGAGAGAGGAGACACACACCGCTGAATGTCTTTGCTGCCGACGTTAGCAGTTGGATTCACCAGAAAGGAACTGAGGTCATTCATCTCTTTTCTGTCCCCTTTATCAAAACAGAGATTGCATGCTCCTTGCAGCAGAGACTTCCTCGTTTTGGACGGTGAAGTTCTAGAGCAGCATAAACAAGGGGAATTCTATTTCCCTTCCACAGACTGAAGATTAAAGCTGCTTCCTCAAGTGTGTATTTAAATTGCAGCACCCAAAGGCCACGATTCCCACAGTGCTAGTGGGAAGGAGGTAAGAATGGGTGAATCTGTCAATTTAGTTTTTTCTCTACCTGTCCAGTCTTAGGTCCAATCCCCCAGTTTCCTACAATAGTTTGCTTTTCTTCTTCTTAAGCAACGGTTCACATAAAAATTCATCAGTATTTTCCTGCAAAATTCTCCTAGTCCTGAGAATTTGTATGCAATTTCATCTAATGTGCATGTTTCTGCAAAGCAATTTCCCCCAATGTAAGGCATTTTTGTGCACTTATTTTGGCTAATATTTCCACCTCTGTGCACACTCCACCTAAGTATACGCATTTTCTGTATGCATTACTTGCCTGGAGAACTGCATTGCAAAATTCAGAAAATGGAAATTTCGAAAGACGGTTGCGTTTTGGTGCACCTTATTTCAAAAAGGGTGAAGCAGGCAAGTCTGCCTTTAAATGCAATCTTAACCAAATTTCTCATTCATCCTTCGCAGGAGAGGAACCCACGTTCCGATTGCCGATAGTCCAGACACGCTGGCAGCAAATTGGCAAAAGAAAAGGAAATGCCCACTGCCCCAGAACAATGACAGCAACTCTCAAAGGCCCTGAAGAGGAAGTGCCTCTTTGATGGGGTATTTCCTGTTTCCTCTTGACCACCACCAATTGTACTTTACGCAGCACCTCTCTCAGATGCCGTTATGTTGGGAGGAATGAGGCCTCCGGTAGGGAAAACCAAAGAGGCCAAGGTAATGCATTCACACGGATTTAAAAACGAATGAAAGTTTTGCTCTGACATTTGCAAGTTCAAGGGGACGCGGGTGGCTCTATGGTCTAAACCACAGAGCCTAGGGCTTGCCGATCAGAAGGTCGGCGGTTCGAATCCCCGCAACGGGGTGAGCTCCCGTTGCTCGGTCCCTGCTCCTGCCAACCTAGCAGTTCGAAAGCACGTCAAAGTGCAAGTAGATAAATAGGTACCGCTCCGGCGGGAAGGTAAATGGCGTTTCCGTGCGCTGTTCTGGTTTCGCCAGAAGCGGCTTAGTCATGCTGGCCACATGACCTGGAAAAACTGTCTGCGGACAAACGCCGGCTCCCTCGGCCAGTAAAGCGAGATGAGCGCCGCAACCCCAGATTCGTTCGCGACTGGACTTAACTGTCAGGGGTACCTTTAGCAAGTTCAAAGCACATACAATTAATTCAGCTTTGCGTACTGATTTTTTAAATGAATGCTTCGTTGAAGAGTCATCATCGGTTTTACAATGCACGGCATGGACAAAACGACGGAGAAATATTTCCCTTTCTCTCTTTAACGCTAAAACTGGTGGTCATTCAATGAAGCTGGGTGTTGGAGGATTGCAGAGAGATAAAAGAAAATATTGTGTGGTGCACAGTTAAGTGATGGAAGTCACTTCCACAGCAGGCAATAGAGGCCACCAACCTAGATGGGCTTTAGAGCAGCGTTTCCCAGTCTTGGGTCTCCAGCTGATTTTGGACTACAACTCCCATCACCCCTAACTAGCAAGACCAGTGGTCAGGGATGATGGGAATTGTAGTCCGAAAACAGCTGGCGACCCAATAATAATAATAATTTAATAATAATTTATTATTTGTACTCCGCCCACCTTGCTGGGTTTCCCTAGCCAGTCTGGGTGGCTTCCAACAAAAGATTAAAAATACATTAAAACATCAATCTTTTAAAATAGGGCTGTTTTCAGATGTCTTGCTCGGGGGTTGGGAAACATGGCTTTAGAGGAAGATTAGACAAATTCATGGAGGAAAGCGCTACTGATGGCTACTAGCCATCATGGCTATTGTCCTACCATCACTGCCTCAAAATGCTTCTGAATAGTGATGGAGTTTATGGAGCTGGCTGATCTCACGGGGAGAATCCGCGACCAGAAAGAAGAGGAACACCAAGAAGACTGGAAGAAATTCAAAGACTATTTGAATAAATATTGTAATACTAAAGATATGTAACCACTTGAAAGAATTAATTAGGCCTAGGACTAAATTAGGATTAAGTAATTAAATAAGAAAGTATGATAAGAAAAGTTAGGAAATATGATTAGAACTGTGATATGGTTTTATGAAATAATGATATTGGAAACTGCTATATATAATTACTAAGAAATTCAGATGGAAGAGATTAGAGGAAGTCAAGTAATGTTGATGAAGATGGATTTTAATTAATTAAGTTTTAATTTATGTGGTGATTGGATGTATTTTATGTTTTATATTCTTTTTGTTTTGTTTTTCCTTTTTATTTTACTCCTTTTTCTCTTTTATTATTGTTTATTCTCTCTTACGTTTTAGTATGAAAATAATAAACATTATTGTGTCTAAAATGCTTCTGAATATCAGCTGCTGGAAACTGCAAGAGGAGAGAATGATGCTGAGATCTGGCCCTTGTTTGGCGCATCTCATAGGCTTCTGGCTGGCCAATGAGAGAACGGGATTTTGAACCAATGAGCTTTACTGCCTCCAGCATCCCTCCTTAGCAGACTTCCCTGAAGGTAGATTTGGATGGAAAGGGCGAATAAGGTTTGTGGTTGAAGGCAACCCCTGAACAGCGCTGCAAGGCTTCCCTTGCAAGGGAAACCATGCAACAGTTCTTAAAATTTCCCCCAATCGATTATTTAAGTTTAACGTCCACACGCTCCAAGATGCCAGATTCGCAGCAGGAAAAATAATAATACAGGCATCGCCCAACGGCATGAAACAAAAATGGTGCTTCTGGTCTAGGGATGGCGGGTGGAAATACTGAAGCAATAAATTTACAGAAACACAGCTATTCCTCCAAATTCACACTTCTTCAAAGTTTTCGGGTTGCAGTTCTCCAACCCAAAAGTGCATGCAAAGCAGTGTATACGGACTAAAATATACATGTCAGAGGGGGAAAGTGCACTATTTTGGAAGAAACCGTTGGCAAGAATATGTCTACAAGGCAAAATCAAGTACAAAAACTTGTATGTCGAATGAAGAGGAACGGAGTCCTTAAGACTGAAGTTGACAAAAATTGCCCATCCCTTTTGCAGACCCCTTTTACAAGTGGAACTTCCTTGGTAGATAGTGGGGTGTAGCAAGAGAAAGGAACAGGACAAAGCCCCCGTTACAAACATTTCACACGATACGTGGAAGATCTTAAAAGGGCGTTTCTGAAAAGAAAAAAAGACCTCTTCATGATTTGTAAAACCCCATCCAGTTTCAAGCGCATTTGGAAAATAAAAAGGGGAGGTAGGAGTTGAGATCATCTGAAATTTGGAATTCACATGCTTTTTTCTACATCTGCTCTGAATTAAGCTCTCCATAGGACTGCCTTGCATGTAATAGGATAATTGCTTACAGATTTGGGATTTTCTTCCTCCCCTTCAGTGCTCTCACTCTCTCGAAAACATGAATTTTAAAAGGAGGGAGAGGAGGAGGAGGAAGAGAAAGAAGTCAAACACAGCCCAGAATTCTCTTGGAAGGGGAACACCAGAAAAAAAAGAGGAGAAGAATGAATCACAACGCGATGGGCACACCAGAAAACGAAGCCTAACGGACAATAAAAGGCCCGGTTGTAAAGATACTCTCCTGAAGGCCAAATGCAGGAAGAGATACATACGGAAGAATCTGCCCGTTTTTCGAAGTAGCTGTCAAGCTTTAAAAAGATGCCACAATGACCAAAACAAGCTACAAGATAAACAACATAGCCTTGTCTCTTTCGTCACCATGGACAAGTCACTGTCTTCTTCAGGATATGGGGTTGGCCTTGCAACAGAAGATCTTTTTTTGTACCCAAATTCACATGCAGGGAATCCAGCTGGTAAAGTTGGACGATACACATCCAACGTGATACACATTTGCATTTCTTAAATATATAAATTCACTGCAACAGTTCCCTCCCCCCCCTTTCAACACAGACCACTGTGCAGCTGCAAAGCAGTTCTAGCAGGAAAATGTGCTTAACTTCTCCCATAAGGCTGTCCTGTATGCAATTGCCCCGAGTTTTGGAGCTTAGATGTCAAAGATGCTCATCAGCCAACACAACCCAAACCTGCTTGCCAACCAATTACGCACACACAAACACACACAAATACACACTTCCAGTTCCTGAGCATTTGGCTGGCAGCTCCTGGATGAAGTTCCCTGCTGGTAAAATAACTAGATATTAACTCTTCTCAGTGGGAACCCTTTTGCTTCCTATTAATCTTCATCAAGGGCTCTTTTTTGCCATGATCTATTAATCCAATAAAAAACGAACAAGCCCTGCAGTCTGCAAGCTGCTAGCTCTGGAACGGCCCCTTCGACACCTGCCTTGGGAACAGAAGCCGTTTCAAGACTGCAGTCCTTCAAATTCATTTTAAATCCTAGTTGCACTTTAGGTCCAGGGCCAGTTAGCATATCCAGCCATGCGGTCTACAACTGCAGCATGTTCCCCCGGTGCTAGGAAGCTGCTGATGCCTTCACAAGATGGAGAGGTACCATTCCAGCTCTGGGGACCTCAGCTTAGGAAGGATATTGACAAGCTGGAGGTACAGGCCTGGGAGATACAGCGATATATGGCCCAGGGCCGGTATATAGGGGCAGACCGCGATGACAGCTTCACTTGGCGGTATATCGCTGCTGAAACTGCCATTGCACTCTGCCCCTGCAGAGGGAGAATAATAATAATAATTTATTATTTATACCCCGCCCATCCGGCTGAATTTCCCCAGCCACTCTGGGTGGCTCCCAATCAAATGTTAAAAACAGTACAGCATTAAATATTAAAAACTTCCCTAAACAGGGCTGCCTTCAGATGTCTTCGTGACTCCTTGCTTCCTGACCCTCGGACTCTTGGCTTCCTGACTCCTGGCTTCCTGACTCCCGTTCCTGCTACCACCCCGCCATCTTGCCCCCGGTCCCAACGTCCCCAGCCGGGACTTCGACCGCCCATGAACCGGACCGTGATACCCTCCAAGTCTACAGTTTGATGATTCTAAGAGCAAACCCTGCCCATCCTCCAGATCTACCTTTCACAAGACAAGGAGCAAAAATACCCACTGTGCTTTACTGAACTTGGGATTTATTTATTTTTTGGGAGGGGGGGGTTAATGAATATGTGGCATCCATCACCAAGTCAGCACAGTTACCACCTGAAAATGGAACTGAGCAACATTGGAGGACATGAGGAAGCAGAGAGGATGTGGGGGGCGGGGACCAGCTGTAACCTTTCACTCCTTTGGGCTTGGCCAGAAGAACTGTCTTGAGGACTAGGCAAAAGCCCTTGTCACGGGTGTGAACAATACAACGTACTTTGGTAGAGTTACTTGCAGCGGCGATGGGGGACCTTTCTCAGCCTGAGAACCGCATTCCCTCTGGGTCATCTCCCATGCCAGTGTTGGGCGAGGCCAGGGCCAGGAAGTGGGAGGGCCACACCTGGGAATTTCACCTTTGCACAGCAGGCTAGTCTCTACACCAGTGTTTCCCAACCTTGGGCCTCCAGCTGTTTTTGGACTACAATTCCCATCATCCCTTGCCACTGGTCTTGCTAGTCAGGGATGATGGGAGTTGTAGTTCAAAAACAGCTGGGGGCCCAAGGTTGGGAAACACTGCTCTACACAAACTTGCATGCTCCCCCATCCAATCTGGCAAGCAAGTAGCATTCAACAGAGTTCAAGGCCACATTCCAGACAGGCAAAAACTCTTAAAGACAACAGCTTGGTTAGAGAAAAGTGCAGCTGGGGAGAATTCCTAGAGTCAAACAGAGGAGGTCTAAGGGGCCAGATTTGGTCCCTGGAGCCCTGAAGTTTCCCATCTCTTACCTGCAGCATACAAATACCCAATAAATAAATAATAAACACACAAGACGTAACCGGCTGTACGTTTGAAAAAATAATATATACTATTCATTGTACTGAATTGTAGATTTCAACAGAAGTAGCTCATAAAGTTCAATGGAAAAAGCAGAAGACCCAGTGGATCAGTTCTTTCTCTAATCAGTTTATGAATAAGGTCCATACATGTGAAAATGTCTATTCCACCTGCCTGTTCATAGAGTCCAACAATCCACACGAAAGGTTGTTGCAGTTCCACAGAATCCTTTCACAGAGTCTAAGACAAGGATTTCCAGAATATTAGCCTTGTTTCGCTGTCCTGGGCTTCATCAGTAGTACAAACTCATATATGATATTACAGGACAGTGGATCTTATAGCATAGTAGTAGTGAAACAAGGCTAATAGGGTTATAGGTTTTTCAGCTTTGCTGTGTGTCTAACAGATGAGCCACTGAAAAGTGACAAATAAATGAAATATATAATAATCAGCAGTGGGGGCCACAGAAGTTAATCTGGGGCCATCATTCTTATGGCCATTAGCAAAAGTATTAATTTTGCCTTTCTGCCCCCAACGTGCAAAACAATATAAAAAAACACGTATACAGTCGTACCTCAGTTCTCGAACACCCTGGAACTCGTACATTTTGGCTCCAGAACGATCGAAAACTGGAAGTGAGTGTTCCGGTTTTTGAATGTTCTTTAGGAAGCCGAACGGATTCCATTTGACCTCCGAGGTACGACTGTATTGTATGTCAACAGATGTTTTTGCAGCTCAGAGTCCACTTCCTCAGGTGCATGAAGTCTTATCCTCAGTTGACAGAGGCATGTTCATGTGTGTAAAATTTACACAGGGACACTGGGGGGTGGGGAACGTAAAACAGAATCAAATAGCAATGGAATGCAGAAAATAACCAATTGTGGCAACTCAACTAAAGCTTCAATGTATGCAAAACAAGCACACCAACTGATCACAATAGCAGTAATTGGCACAATTATCTTATCATTGCTAACACTTGTAGCAGGACAGGAAACCATTGTCTCGATTCATGCCCAAATGGACAGAATCAAACTTTCAAGTAACTTCTAATTTAGCAGATTCATGCTGGGGGCATCCCTTTGATATTTCTTGGTTGGAAAATACCAACTTCATTTTAAGGTGCTCCACAACTCTGTTGCTTTTGATGCAACAGGCTAACTTGCAGACATACTATCATTCCACAGAGGAGAAATGTGGTTTCAGTGCTAGCCCAGCCACCTACTTCCAAAGACTACAGCATCCACAACTACTACTACACTTTGCAAGTCAAGCACTTTGCACGTCGCCTGTACAGCAACCCTGTAAGGCAGGGGGTTAGCTGGAGGGCTGAAGGCTGAGACAGTGCTTTGCCCAAGGCTACTTAGGGAATCCAGGTGGGAGGGACCACCTGGTTTATAGAAACTTCCATTATCCAAGCTCCCCCAAAACTGAACGCAATATATTGCTACTTACAGAAGTTGATACAGGTGGGGAGACCATCCCATAAATCTCAGCACCCAACCTATGTGGCAACTAAAAGTGATCTGTCATAGCGAGCAAGATTGCACCAGGATCTCAGATATTTCAGAAATATTGCACAACACCTAAAACCAACAAGTTGAAATCTGCATTCTAGATGCGGAGCAGTGATGGGGAATTTGGAGCAACATCTGGAGAGGCAAAACTTCCATGACCTTTGGCCACTCTGGCTGGGGCTGATGCTTGTTGTCGTCCAACAACATCTGGAGAGCCAGGGTTTCCCCCCATCCCTGGTGCAGAGTGAAGCCCTACTTGCATTAAAGGGTCATTTGCAGGACAAAACTTTGGCCCGGCACACTAGAGCAGAGTGCGGTCTTAACGCAGACCCAGCCCTGCAACCAATTTTCCCTTCAAACTCTTACAAATCGCAAGTGGAAATAGCTCCCTTTATCTCCCCATCAGAGGGCCACTCCTGGAGTCTCCGCAAATCCCTCGGGGTCCATGTGTGCTGCAACATTATCATCCCTCTCCCTTATCAGCGTGGTCACCAAGTCCCAAAAAACACAAAGGGGAAGGGCTGGTGGTGTAACTCCACCAAGCTGTTGAGAATTAGGGGGGTGGGGGTGAGAATAAAAGGGGGCTCCCTGCTGCAATTTTTCTAACACTGTGCGCACATTCAGGGCCATTTAATTGCCGTCCAGCCTTGCACATTGTCAGCCAACAGGCTTTCCATGCCAAAACTGAGCCCCAAAATGTCATGAGCATTAAACCCAGGATGGGGAACTCCCCGCAACCCCAGCCAGCATGGCCAATAGTCAGGGATGGTGGGAGCAGTGTTCGGAATTTGCCAGGCGCATTTTGCACCTGGCTACTGGACCATCAAGAAGGCTGATCGCCGAAGAATGGATGCTTTTGAATTCTGGTGCTGGAGGAGACTCTGGAGAGTCCCATGGACTGCAAGAAGATCAAACCTCTCTATTCTGAAGGAAATCAGCCCTGAGTGCTCACTGGAAGGACAGATCCTGAAGCTGAGGCTCCAAGACTTTGGCCACCTCAGGAGAAGAGAAGACTCCCTGGAGAAGACCCTGATGCTGGGAAAGATGGAGGGCAGAAGGAGAAGGGGACAACAGAGAATGAGGTGGTTGGACAGTGTTCTCAAAGCTACAAACATGAGTTTGACCAAACTGCAGGAGGCAGTGGAAGACAGGAGGGCCTGGCGTGCTCTGGGCCAGGGGGTCACGAAGAGTCGGACACGACTAAACGACTAAACAACAACAATTGGTCACTTGTGACTAAGTGAAGATGCCCAGAGGCGCATGCCTGGGGAACATGGGATCTAGACTGTTCTCACACGCTAATGCCACATCCTGTAGAACTCGTGATACAGGCACACCTCGGTTCTCGAACCTAATCCATTCCGGAAGTTTGTTTGACTCCTGAAACCATTTGAAAACCAAAGCACATTTTCCGATTGGCTGCAGGAACTTCCTGCACTTGATCTGAAGCCGTGTCGGATGTTTGGCTTCTGAAAAACGTTTGAAAACCAGAGCACACACTTTCAGGTTTTCGGCATTTGGGAGCCGATTTGTTTGTCAACTAAGACAAGGTATGACTGTATTTTATCTGCACAATCAGAATAAATTTCAGGAACCAAAACATTGTATTGAAAAAGATGACTTTCTAGCTGTCTGGCCTCAAAACTGGCAACTAGGCATCCTGTTTCGGTAACTGCAACCCTGGCTTAAGGAGCCAATCGGCGCATGGCTTATATATCTGAGTTTCTGGCATCTGGGGAGCACCCACAAGCCGTTTCCGAGCCCCCAGCCACCCCCCATCCCTTTGGGAGGAAGGATTTTGAGCCAGAAGCATCGAGGCAGAGATGCTCCTCCGCGTGCTCTTATTTCCATGGAACTCCAGGCAGCCAAAGGATGCCACCCAAGTATGCGCCATCACAGCTGATCCAAGCCAGCCGGAGACAGAAGGAAATTCGGCTTATTCCCCTGGCTGCTTGACTGGAGGAGTCCAGCCAAGTGCACAGCCTATGGGGAGGGTGGGGGTTGCACAGATGAACCCCACATATTGCAACTCTGTTTCCAGAGACCCAGTTTCCAGGAACACAAATTGGGGGGGCACAGCCTATTGGAGGGGGGCACAGAGGCACCCCACACATTGCAACTCTGTTTCCAGAGACCCAGTTTCCAGGAACACAAATTGGGGGGGGCACAGCCTATTGGAGGGGGGCACAGAGGCACCCCACATATTGCAACTCTGTTTCCAGAGACCCAGTTTCCAGGAACACAAATTGGGGGGGCACAGCCTATTGGAGGGGGCACAGAGGCACCCCACACATTGCAACTCTGTTTCCAGAGACCCAGTTTCTAGGAACACAAATTGGGGGGGGCACAGATGTACCCCACATATTGCAACTCTGTTTCCAAGCACACAAATGGGATGTGTGTGTGCTGTATCCTGGCTGGATGAGCTGCCAGCCCCCCGCTCTGCCCCACAACTCCCCGTGCAAAAAGGCTCTCCGAAGGCACAAAGTTAGAGCCCCCAAACTTCGAGCCCCCCCCGCGTCCCTTCCAAAGAAAGCCAGCCCCCGATCTTGTGGGGGGGGGAGGTTGCAAAAAGCTTTGCTCCCGCCCCAGAGAAAAGCAGCACCCCTTGATTCAAAACAACCCGGGGTTCCCAAGAGGGAGACCCCCCTCGAGTTGGAAAGCTCGCCTCCAAATCTGAGCGCCCCACAGAAACGCAACCCCCCCCCCCAAAAAAAATAACCCCAGCCCCACAGCTTGGAAAAGTCCTCCAACTTTGAGCGAAGGGACCCCCAACCTGGGAGCCGCGAGAGAAGCAGCAAAAAGGGGGGAGCTCGGGACCCCCTTATTCCGAGAGGGGGAGTTTTGAGGGGCGCCTCCGCTTCTCGGCTCCCCTCCGGCGCCGCCGCCGCCGCTCACCTCGCCTCTTCCCGCGTCTCCCTCGCCGGCTGCCCGTCCGAGCCTCCGCTCCCGCAGCTGCAGCTCCTCGTCCGCTCCTCCCCTGGCGCTGCCCGGCAGCCGACTGGCGCTGCTGCGCTCGCAACACATGGACTGGGGGGGGGGGGAGCCAGACCGTACCAAGCGCCGCCGCGGGGGTGGCCCGGGCAGCCGCGCCCGCGGAGAGCCGGCCTTTCTCTCTCTCTCTCTCGCGCGCGCGCTCAGGTTCTTCCTCTCGCTGAGGAAGAGGAGGAGAGATACAAAGAGCGCAGGGGGGGGGAAAGGGGGGGCATCTTCCCGTCGCTCTTTCCCCTCTCGACTCCCCCCCCTCTACTTGGTACGGCCCCCTCCGCGCGCCCAACTTGCCGCACTCTTTGAAGAGGAGCGTCACTCGCGGCGCTGCGCAGCCGGTGCGGAGTCGGCGGAGCGGGCGGAGGGAGAGGCGCCCGGAGGACGCTGCCGAAGCGCTCGGGACACCCCTCGCCCCATCCTCTCAACCCCAGAGATGTGATGGAGGCGGAGGGGTTTGCTCCGCAGTGGAGTGGGAGGGAGGGCGCTCTGCACGCGCTCAGAGGCACCCGGGCTCCCCCTCCTGTTGCCGGGGGGGGGCGCAGGGGGAAGCAGAGCTGCCGATCGGTGGAAGAAACAGGAGTCGGTTGATCGAGATCTGTTGCTGTTGCTGCTGCTGAGGCTGTTAAATTGCAAGCCCAGGATTCCCTTTTTTAAATACAGTGGTACCTCGGGTTACAGACGCTTCAGGTTACATACGCTTCAGGTTACAGACTCCGCTAACCCAGAAATAGTGCTCCAGGTTAAGAACTTTGCTTCAGGATGAGAACAGAAATCGTGCGGCGGCAGCGGGAGGCCCCATTAGCTAAAGTGGTGCTTCAGGTTAAGAACAGTTTCAGGTTAAGAACGGACCTCCGGAATGAATTAAGTAGTACGTAACCAAAGGTACCACTGTATAACAATTCATTGATTTTCCAAAAATAAAAACAATAAAAATACACAAACGACACATAGCAAAACAAATGGACTTCCCTCTAGTCCCTTCCTTGGTTCTGTTATTTATCAATATACTGCATGTCCATTGTTCAGTTGGAACCTCACTTAAATTACTTATTATCCATTCATAACAAAATTACAAGTGGTTTTAAAAGCCTGCTCATGTGTTAACCAGTGTACAACGCCTGCAAGCCCAGTATTCCAAGGGTTAACTCAGACAAACAAAGCAAGCATGTTTGCCTGCCTGGCTTTTTATTTAGCAACAGTTTTTGAAACCACCAGCCACTTCCAAAGTGATCAGTCTGACCCATTAATTGGGCTGCATTGATTCGTTTGTTTGTTTATTAAAACGTATCTACCACTTTTATGAATCTCACATTGGTCCGCAAGAGACGTTTTTAAAAACCTATTAAAACCAGAAAATCAGAGCAGATTGTGCATAATTTGGACAATGACACCAACCGGATCCGGTAAAGGAAAACTCAGGGATCAAGCGGTCAAGAAATC
Organism: Podarcis raffonei; assembly: GCF_027172205.1. Taxonomy (NCBI): domain Eukaryota; kingdom Metazoa; phylum Chordata; class Lepidosauria; order Squamata; family Lacertidae; genus Podarcis; species Podarcis raffonei. The sequence continues at coordinate 4,859,993 of NC_070602.1, forward strand.
TTTTAACTAAATTCAAAAGCACCCCATTGCTGGCTCTCTCTAGATCTCCAATGGGAGCTCATTCAAAAGGGCCTCATCCAAGAATCAAAGCAGAAAATCCCATCGCTTTTGCCCATTAGCTGTGCTGGTTTGGGCAGGTGGGAGTTGTAGTCCGAAATATCAAGGGTGCCATGTTGGGGGAAGGCTGCTCTACAATAGGGAGTAACCATTGTAATACCCTTTAGGGCATGGTTAGGCAAACTAAGACCCAGGGGCCGGATCCGGCCCAATCACCTAAATCTGGCCTGCGGACGGTCTGGGAATCAGTGTGTTTTTACATGAGTAGAACGTGTCCTTTTTATTTAAAATGCATCTCTGGGTTATTTGTGGGGCATAGAAATTCGTTCATCCCCCCAAAAAAATATATAGTCCCGTCCCCCACAAGCTCTGAGGGACAGTGGACTGGCCCCCTGCTGAAAAAGTTTGCTGACCCCTGCTTTAGGGGGTTATTTTTATTTATTATTGCATTTATATCCCACCAGTGTCTCCAAGGAGCTCAAGGCAGCTTATTTGGTTCTCTCTTTCCTCATTTAATCCCCGCAACAACCCTGTGAGGTGGGTCAGGCCAAGAGAGAGTGACTCTCCCAAGATCACTCGGTGCGCTTCAGTGGGGATTCGAACCCTGGTCTCCCAGGTCCTAGTCCTGCACTCGCAAGTGCTATACCAGGGGTCAGCAACCTTTTTCAGCAAGGGGGCGGTCCACTGTCCCTCAGACCTTGTGGGGGGCTGGACTATACAGTGGTACCTCAGGTTACATACGCTTCAGGTTACATACGCTTCAGGTTACACACTCCGCTAACCCAGAAATAGTGCTTCAGGTTAAGAACTTTGCTTCAGGATGAGAACAGAAATCGTGCTCCGGCAGCGCAGCAGCTGCGGGAGGCCCCATTAGCTAAAGTGGTGCTTCAGGTTAAGAACAGTTTCAGGTCAAGTATGGACCTCCGGAACGAATTAAGTACTTAACCCGAGGTACCACTGTATTTTGAAAAGAAAAATAATGAACGAATTGCTGTGCCCCACATATAACCCAAGATGTGTTTTGAATAAAAGCATACATTCTACTCCTGTGAAAACACCAGGCAGGTCCCACAAATAACCCAGATATGCATTTTAAATAAGAGGACACATTCTACTCATGTAAAAACACACTGATTCCCAGACCGTCCACAGGCTGGATTTAGAAGGCGATTGGGCCGCATCCGGCCCACGGGCCTTAGGTGGCCTACCCATGTGCTATACAGTGGTACCTTGGGTTACATACACTTCAGGTTACACACTCCGCTAACCCAGAAATAGAACCTCGGGTTAAGAACTTTGCTTCAGGGTGAGAACAGAAATCGTGCAGCGGCAGCGGGAGGCCCCAGTAGCTAAAATGGTGCTTCAGGTTAAGAACAGTTTTAGGTTAAGAACGGACCTCCGGAACGAATAAAGTACATAACCAGAGGTACCGCTGTACCACGCTGGCTCCCAATGGACTACAACTCCCATCAGCCCCCAGCCAGCAACAGGCCATGGATGGGGCTGATGGGAATCATAGTCCTAGAACAGCTGGAAGGGACCAGCTTGGCCAAGACTGGAATATACCAACAGTTCTCAAACACAGGAGGCAGGAGGAAAAGCGAGAGCGAGACAAGAAGTGGTGTGTTTACAGGAAGGAAGGTTTAGTTTAAAATTAGAAAGGGGGGGGGGAGAAAAGAATCCTGGGCTCTAATCCAGGGAGCTGCTCTGTTATATATATGAAAGCTTCAGGCACTCACTGCAGGAGCTTTCTCCTTCTCCGAAGCATCACATCACGAGCGACTTGCAAGAAGGGGTCTCCCTGAATGACTCCAAGGCTGAAAGGTTCAGCATTTCTTTTAACTAAGAAGATATATAAAGGTAAAGGGACCCCTGACCATTAGGTCCAGTCGTGACCAACTCTGGGATTGCGCGCTCATCTCGCTTTATTGGCCGAGGGAGCCAGCGTACAGCTTCCGGGTCATGTGGCCAGCAGGACTAAGCCGCTTCTGGCGAACCAGAGCAGCGCACAGAAACGCTGTTTACCTTCCTGCCGGAGTGGTACCTATTTATCTACTTGCACTTTGAGGTGCTTTCGAACTGCTAGGTTGGCAGGAGCAGGAACCGAGCAACGGGAGCTCACCCCGTGGCAGGGATTTGAACCGGCGACCTTCTGATCAGCAAGTCCTAGGCTCTGTGGTTTAACCCACAGCGCCACCCGCGTCCTTAAGTGTGTGTGTGTGTGTTTGTGTGTGTGTGTGTGTGTGTGTGTGTGTGTGTGTGTATATATATATGGTGGCCATGGGCCCAACTCTGAGGAGGACTGTTCTCTGATTGAAGGGCTGTCTGGTCAAAGTCTAGTTCAAGACAAAGCACTCTGAGTCCTGCAAGAGGCCTTTGGCGTTGCCCATCAACTGAGCAGAAGCTGGAGAAAAGGCCAGCATTACCAGGTCAGGAGCTTCCCAAACCCTGGGATTTCAGGGCCCCAGTGTGCTGGGCCTGGGCGTAACCTGTGCAACGTGATCCAGGTCTGGTCCAGAATCCAAAGGTTCCGCTAGGAGTCAGTCCGACAGGGACAAGGCAGGACACGAGGCAGGAAACCAGGCAAGGACAGGTACAGGATCTCAGGCAGGATCTAGCATACAGCAATGTTGCTGCCACAACCTGGGGCGGGGTCCAACAGCCTGTTATCTTTGTTGGAGTAACGGCCGGTCCTGATCCCCCGGCGACCCACCTCCCTGTTTCGCCTAAAGGCAAGCACTCCTCCTGCGAGTACTCAGGTCTCTCCTTCTCTCAGACCTCAGTCTCTGCAGCTTGGAAGACGTCGGTGGGTTACTAGACCCAGACGCCGCCTCAGCCTCCCCTGACCCAACCGGTAGTGGAGCAGCTGTAAGTGATGGCCCAGCTGAAGGCAACGAGGTCATCCCCGCATCTGGAGCCAGGGCAGGCTCAGGCCCCTGACTCGGCCCAGCTGGTGCTTGTTGCAGGGGAACCTGTGCAGACTGGGACTCTTCAATTTCAGGCCTCAGACTTGGTTCAGGTGATGCCTGAGGCAAAGGATCCAGTGCAGACTGAGTCTCCTCTGGTTCCGAATCTGAGCCCGAGTCCCAGGCCATCACACCCAGCCTGATGCCCAGGGGTGGCCCTTGGGGTCAGTCCCGGGGGACTCATCCTCTGCATTCCCTTCCACTGCCAAACCCTGGAGATGGAGGTTAATTGGGAGACGGGTGGAGGGAGCGAAAGAGGGCAGACGCCCCGCCCTTCCCAAGAGACTGTGCTATAATTTGCTGCTGCCGCCTGCCTGCCTGGAGCTTGCCAGTTACACACATGTCTGTCTGTCTGTCTGTCTGTCTGTCTCTCTTCCTCTTCCACCTGGAGAGAGCTAGGCAAACCCTGGAGGTCTGGCAATCCTATAGCAAGCACGCAGTTCACCTGCTCACCTCCCTGCTACGGCGAGATATTTTGCATTTGTATGTAAATTCTAGCAATTATTTTATAGTTGCATCTTTAACAACAACAACAACATATTATTTATACCCCGCCCATCTGGCTGGGCTTCCCCAGCCACTCTGGGCAACTTCCAACAGAATATTAAAATACAATAATCTATTAAACATTAAAAGCTTCCCTAAACAGGGCTGCCTTCAGATGTCTTCTAAAAGTCTGGTAGTTTTTCTCTTTGACATCTGATCGGAGGGCGTTCCACAGGGCGGGCGCCACCACTGAGAAGGCCCTCTGCCTGGTTCCCTGTAACTTGGCTTCTCGCAGGGAAGGAACCGCCAGAAGGCCCTCGGCGCTGGACCTCAGTGTCTGGTCAGAACGATGGGGGTGGAGACGCTCCTTCAGGTATACTGGCCATTTAGAGCTTTAAAGGTCAGCAGCAACACTTTGAATTGTGCTCGGAAACGTACTGGGAGCCAGTGTAGGTCTTTCAAGACCGGTGTTATGTGGTCTCAGCAGCCACTCCCAGTCACCAGTCTGGCTGCCGCATTCTGGATTAGTTGTAGTTTCTGGGTTACCTTCAAAGGTAGCCCCATGCAGAGCGCATTGCAGTAGTCCAAGCGGGAGATAACCACAGCATGCACCACTCTGGCGAGGCAGTCCGCGGGCAGGGAGGGTCTCAGCCTGTGTACCAGATGGAGCTGGTAGACAGCTGCCCTGGACACAGAATTGACCTGCGCCTCCCTGGACAGCTGTGAGTCCAAAATGACTCCCAGGCTGCACACCTTTAGCCCATAAATGAGCACAGGCAGAATTGTCTGTCAGTCATCTTTCTGGCTGGTGCAGAAATGACCACCCCAGAAAGCTGCATGGAGTTCGGTGGGACTAAAACCACAGAACTGCAGAACCGGCAGGCACCCCTAAGGCTTATCTCGTCCAACCGCTTGCAATGCAGACATCGCAGCTAAATTACTTGCTCCCAAGTAACTGTGCACAACACTGCAACCTGAATACTGCAGCTGAAATGGAGCACAGTGCAGTGCTGAGGCCTCAATCATAGTCTGGATTAATAAGAAGCATCCACCCATGTGCCCATTTATGAGATAGTGGATGAAATTTGTTTCTTTTCCTTCTTTTATACCATCCCCCAAATGCAATGGGAATCCGCAAGGGAAAGTAAGGGCTGCCAGTAGACAGAGTTGGTGTGTCTCACAACTCGAACATAGCTGAAGCTGTCATTCACCTGAAATACAGCCTTTCTCTGCCACTACCAACCCTTTGGGGTTTGTGCTATGCTAAATCTGCAAATGCAGAACAAAAGTTCATCTGCAGGAACTAACAGCTGCTGGCTATAATTCTGGGCTGGGGATGAGGTAGAGATTCATTTCACTTCACAGCCAAAGGTGCATCTACCTCATTTGCACTTTGTGAAACAATATACAAACCAAAACTCTGGAATGCACGCTTCTCTGAATTTTGCAATCTCCTACCACATAACAGCATACAGAAAGGCATATACTGCACTAAAGTGCACATGAAAAATGCATATATTATTGAAAATAACATGCCAAAAATGCACTACACTAGGAAACATTGCTTTGCAAATATGCGTACATGAGGCAAGATTGCGTACAAAAATCTGTTTACTAGGAAAAATTGCCACTGAAATGCTGGTGGATTTCCAGAAGAACTTTTTTTTTAATGCAAACTGATGGAAAAAATGTGGAAGTCCGAACATAAAACTGGAGAAACGAGAAACCCAAACTGACCAATTCGCCCCTTCCTCTCCTGGCTCAAGTCATTCAGATTCCAGACTCAGCTAGACTGGTAAAGAAAAAGCAATTTATATGAGTTGTATATGCAATATAACACTTTGCCACCAGATGGCGATGTGGAGTCCCGGTTTTCCTCTAGCTGTTTTCCCTGTTTAAATTTACAACGCTTTAAACTGAAACGCGTCTTGGATGCATCTAGATCCAGCCTCCTTCTGCATTCCGTGGGTGTGCAAAAGAAAACATGGGGAGATCCCATCTTGGCCAGCTCTACTTCAGCCTTTGCCAGTGGGGTGCCCATTTAAAAATAATCTAGAAACGGTTTAAAAACCATGTGTCGACCAGTGATCGCAGGGTTTCCGGAAACAGTGTATTTCGGCCATCAAAAGCCTGGGTTAAACAGGAATGCTTTAAAATTTCTCCAGGATATCAGTAATGAGGCAGGCAGGTGCACCACACCAGGGAGGGTATTCTGCAACTAGGGAGCCACCACTAAAAAGGCCCTGTCGTGGGTCAGTGCCAACCAGGTAGCCCCCAACCCTTGCCAAGCTGGTTAACGCCTCAGCTCTCGGGGTGAGCATTTCTCGCTTGGCTTTCCGCCGTTTGGCTGCGGCAGGAAGGGGGTAAAAGGCCATGTCGAATAGCAAGCGCGTGCAGTTCACAAAGATGTCAAGACAGGCAGAGAGCAAGAAAAAGTGACGCTGGCAGGAGCAGGGGCGAAGGAAGGGGTGCAGGAGGGGCGGTCCACCCCGGGTGTCACCCTGACGGGGGTGACAAAATGGCGGGTGTGGGGCCTGCAGCTGTAGGGTGGCTGAGGCCCCATGGCGTGCCCCGCCCCATCCCTCCCTGAGGATGCCACATGCCCCGTTCTGCCCCTATGGGCGGATTGTCCCACTCCTTGGCGCACTGCCCCAGGTGCCCAAAATGCTTCTTCCGCCGCTGGGCAGGAGAGGGCTACCGTATTTTTCGCTCCATAAGACGCACTGTTCCCCTCCTAAAAAGTAAGGGGAAATGTGTGTGCGTCTTATGGAGCGAATGAAGGCGGGAGGCTCTGCTCAGCGCTCCCTTTAAAGAGCCGCGCTGAGCTCTTGGGGGCTTTTCCCCGAGGAGGGAGAAGGGGCTGACGGGCTGCCCTCTGTCCCTTCCCACACCTCCCGGAAAAGCCAGCAGGAGCCGCTACCAGGCTCTGCTCAGCGCTCCCTTGTAAGGGCTCCCTTTCGTCCCTCATCCTGCTTTGCTGGGAAGCCAGATGTGCTGGTCGTGAGGGTTAACTGTGCAGCGAGGTCCGAGTCCAGTCAGAGGTCGCGGTCGCGGTATGGAGGCTGTCTGTCAGAGCTGTAGCTGGGTCCAAGGCAGGGAGTCGGGTGAGGTCAGGAGCTCCGGCAGGAGAGCAGGACAGGGTGCAGGCAGGAACAAGCTACCAACAACGTTGCTCCCGCAACTTGGGACTGGGGCTGGCTGGCTTTTATCTGCCCCGAGTCATAGGGCAGCCCCAGTCCACAGGTGACTCGCCTCTCCTGGCCTGGAGGCGAGCACTCCTCCTGCGAGAACTTAGTTCCCTCCGCCTCTCTGCCCTGAGCCTCTGCAGCTCAGGAGAGGCTGGAGGGTTACTGGGCCCAGAGGCAACCTCAGCTTCCTCCAACAGGGCTGAGAGTGGAGCACCTGCAGGCAATGGGTCCTCCATCACCTCAGGAGCCAGAGCAGACTCAGCTGGTATCTGAGGATCCGGCACAGGTGAGGACCCTTCAGGCTCAGGCCCCAGCCCGGCTCAGCTGGTTCTCCTGTGCAGGCTGGGATTCCTCAGGTTCAGCCTCCGAGTCCAAATCCCAGGCCATCACACCAGAAGAGGCGCTGTGCAGCTATTGCTCTTGCTCTGCTGGCTTCTCAGCGAAGCGGGAGGAGGGACGGAAGGGTTTAAAGCAAGAAAAGTGAGAGCTGCTTACATGCTCTGCGCAGAATATTTTTTCCCTTGCTTTCCCCCTCTAAAAACTAGGTGCGTCTTATGGCCAGGTGCGTCTTATGGAGCGAAAAATACGGTATTTCTGATAGACAAGGTATCCTCAGAGTGCCTCTTGTACTGCCCTTCTGTCTCCCAGCCAAGCGAAATCCACTCAACAGTCAAGGGGGACCCCTGAGGCCATCTGGCGGGGAGTCAGAAAGCCCACACTGAGATTTAGGGGAGCACTTATTTCGCTTCCACGTCTTCCATTAGCTAAACCCTTGAGAGTGCTTAACACAGCGTGGGGGGGGGGTTAGAGTGGCCCCTACAACTCGCTGTTAAAAATCCATTCACTTCAAAACACACAGGACTTCATTATGACCCTCTTGGGTGGGGGGTGACCAGGATCAGATCCGGAGGCCTCCTCCTGAACTCTATTTGTCATTTGTGGTCAGCCTGGTTGGGTGTGTGTGTGTGTGTGTGTGGATTTGTGTCCTATTTTACAGAGGCCAGCTCCCTGTTTATGGTCTCGTTCTCTCGTGCTTTCTCGTTTCCCCATTATTAAATTCAGTTCTCCGCTTTCCCCACATCAAGTTTGCAAAATCTGCCTGTGTTGTTTTCTCGCGGTTTCTTGTTTTCCCATTCTTCAGTTCAGCTCTCCACATTTTTTGCATCCGTTTGCAAAACTGTGTCCCCCCCCCAGTGTTTTTTTTGTGGGGGAGGGGGCAGGGATTGGTGGTGGAAATATTTGCAAAAAAAATTGCTTTACCTGTATACGTAGAAATCGGATGAAGTCCATGCAAAGCCTCCTCCATAGACTAGTTCTTCTTTCTTGCCCCAGACTAGCAACGAACCTCCACGCATCAGCAGCCTCTACCTGTTGACTGGCTTTGCAAGGGGTCCCCTTGGCTGGTGTTTTTATTCAGTAGCAGAGGGATGAATCGGAAGGCCGAGATGTACCACGGGGGTCGCAGGCAAGAAGCTTTTGCCACATCTAGACACCCACACGAGAGTCTTCCTCTCCTGCGCTTGTTCTGCCCTCTCCCTCTGAGGCCACCAGGGACCTGTTTTGGGGGGAAACAAAAAGGTTGTTAGCGGGAACAGAAGTGTGGCTATCGATTAAAAGCCTTTTAAGAACCGTCTTGCTTTTAAGCAGTTAATTGATCAGCAACAGACTCTCACACTGCACACCCCAGTAGATGAGTTTTCATATACATTACTTGAGTGGGAAACCGCATTGCAAAATTCGGGAAAGTGCAAATTTCATAGGATGGGAGCGTTCCGGTTCTCATATTGTTTTGAAAAGGCCAAATTAAGAAAGCTCGCCCTTAAATGTGAATGGAATTCCCCACCACGTTTCCCCAAACATCTATGCATAATTTTCTTTTCTTTTGAAATATTTTTTAAATTTATTTTACAAGTGCAACTTTATAACAATACAAAATAGATATCCATATTTAGAGATTTCTCCGGATCTTGAGACCTCCCATCGTCCCCTAAAAGGGTCCTTTTGTCAACATTTTCAACTGCATATTGTTTCATAATCCATATTTAAAATCTCTCATATTATCCATGTTATTTGCTACATTACAAGTGTTATTAAAATCCTGCTAATGTTTTCGTCTGCTTACAGAGGTCTCCTATATAAATGATAACCCCCCCATACTTTATTGAAGTTTTTGTCTTCTTGGTTCCTGAGCCTCCCAGTCAGTTTTGCCATTTCGGCGTATTCCAACAGCTTGTCTTGCCATTCCTCTCTGGTACAGATTTCTATGCATAATTTTCCTACACCTCTGTCGTGTCCTAGTGGGTGGGCCCCTGGCCTGATCCAGCAGGCCCTTCTTATTTTCTTATGGACCGAATTTCCCCCTCCCCACCCCTAATTGTTGCTTAAGATTCTTGTCTGCAGGCTAAGGCAACTAGAAAAAAGAAGCGACCACGTTTAAGGCTCTAGTCCTCAGCCTCTGATCTCAACGCAGTGCTGGATTTACACATAAGCTAAACAACCTATAACTTAGGGCCCCACTCTCTTGGGGGCCCCCAAAAAATTTAAAGGAAAAATGGTTGTACGTATCCAAAATATAAGATAAAAAAATAAAAATAAAACCTACATAAAGCAACCGTGTTTTGTGTTGTGGAGGTTCCTCTGATGTAAGTCATGGGCCCCGACTGCTCACCTGCTCCCTAAAATATCACAGGGTTGCTCCTTTCTATATATAGGGTGCCTACATTCTGCAATGACTAGTTGCATGGCAACATGTGCAAATGGCTTTAGATACATATCAGGTCCATAAATTACCACACAGCATATATTCAACTATTAAAAGATGCCTGCTTCTTGGGAGAAAAGCAATGACAAACCTAGACAGCATCTTAAAAAGCGAGACATCACCTTGCCAACTAAGGTCCGTATAGTTAAAGCTATGATTTTCCCAGTTGTGATGTATGGAAGTGAGAGCTGGACCATAAAGAAGGCTGATCGCCAGAGAATGGATGCTTTTGAATTCTGGGGCTGGAGGAGACTCTGGAGAGTCCCATGGACTGCAAGAAGATCAAACCTCTCCATTCTTAAGGAAATCAGCCCTGAGTGCTCACTGGAAGGACAGATCCTGAAGCTGAGACTCCAATACCTTGGCCACCTCATGAGAAGAGAAGACTCCCTGGAAAAGACCCTGATGTTGGGAAAGATGGAGGGCACAAGGAGAAGGGGACGACAGAGGACGAGATGGTGGGACAGTGTTCTCAAAGCTACCTGCATGAGTTTGACCAAACTGCGGGAGGCAGTGGAAGACAGGAGTGCCTGGCGTGCTCTGGTCCATGGGGACACGACTCAACGACTAAACAACAACAATATATTCAACAGCGATAATTTGTTGTTGACAAAGGACAGCTGGACATATAAAGGGCCCCATTACCTTCAGCAGCTTAGGGCTTCATCAAACCTAAATCCGGCCCTGTCTCAACGGGCACACGAAGCTGTGCAAATAGCCAGCTGGCTCATGTGCCTTTGGGATCGCCACCCCAGCGATTCCCCACATCTCTCACAGTGCCAGGGCTCCTATGCCAGCTGTGCTGGCTTTTGGAAATGCCCCGGGACATTTTCAGATTTTCTGCCACCCGCTGCCAGCAACTCCTTGGAGCCCGGGGCTCAGTCCGCAAAAGCATGACTAATGCGCAAGCGATGGGGGCGTGCTGAAAACATGTGCTGCACAAAAGTGCTGACTGGGTGTGTGGGAACCCAAGGCAGAGCCTGAACCTGGTGTTTTTATAGCTGTTGAGGTTGACGCAGCAGAGCAGGAGTTTGCATTGCACAGGAAAATGTATCTCAAAAGGCCACGTCTTCTTAGGGAAGTGAGTGCAAACAGAAACGGCAAGGCTTGCTCCACTTTTATATAAACCAAGGAGGTAATAATAATAATAATAATAATAATAATAATAATAATAATAATAATAATTTATTATTTATACCCCGTCCATCTGACTCGGTTTCCCCAGCCACTCTGGGCGGCTTCCAACAAAGTACAGTGGTACCTCGAATTAAGTACTTAATTCGTTCCGGAGGTCCGTTCTTAACCTGAAACTGTTCTTAACCTGAAGCACCACTTTAGCTAAAGGGGCCTCCTGCGGCTGCCACTGCGCCGCCGGAGCCCAATTTCTGTTCTTATCCTGAAGCAAAGTTCTTAACCTGAAGCACTATTTCTGGGTTAGCGGAGTGTGTAACCTGAAGTGTATGTAACCTGAAGCGTATGTAACCTGAGGTACCACTGTGTTAAAATACAGTGGTCTGTTAAACATCAAAAGCTTCCCTAAACAGGGCTGCCTTCAGATGTCTTCTAAAAGTCTGGTAGTTGTTCTTCTCTTTGACATCTGGTGGGAGGGTGTTCCACAGGCCACACTCCCTTCTTTGCAACCTTCCGAGGGCCACCTGGCAGTTATGGGCGGGGCCGGAGGCAGAAGTGGGCGGAGCAACAGAAACGGGAAGTTGTGTTTCCCAGCAAGGGCTGCCCAAGGATGGATGCAGGGGACATTTTGGGATCCAATCAGAGACCGGGATGCCTGCTTTAAATTTGTGATGTGCCACTCAAAACGGGGCAGTTGTGTGGCAGGAAGAGGCCGTGGCAGAGATGCTTCTGAATGCTGCTTTCTGGAAACCTCAGGATGGGAAAAATTGCTCTTGGGATCAGAGCCTGCTTTCTGGTTTCCCCCAGTCGTGTGGTTGGCCATTGTGAGAACGGGGCTGGCTCGATGGGCCTCTGGCAGGCTCTTCTAATGTTCTGCAACGGGCGAGATTTCGCAGCCTAATTATTCCTGGAAATTACTGCATTGCTCCAGCATTACGGCAAATTCTAGGAACTCCGCAGAGTGCAGCCCCTCTTCGGAGGAGCAAGACAGACAGAAAGAATGCAGAGGAAGAATCGAGCAATACCTTCTTCCCCAGGCTTTCCCTAAGCCATAAGACCAGACCCTGTTTTCCTTTCCCCCGAATTCCTATTTTTTATTTCTTCTTAAATGCCTTTTTATCATACTGTTTTATCGGTTTAGCAATAACTCCTTTTGTTTTAATGCTATTGCTCATTGTTCTGAGGTTGCACCCCGCTTACAGCTTCTTTAAAAAATATTGAGGTTTATAAATACTTTTAAATGAGCACTTAATTTCTAGTAAGAGCATTTTTGGATCCTTCCTTAAGAACTAAAGAATTGTTCATTTGCTACCACCCATTACATTGGTTACTTACTCCATGGTTCTCCACTGCCCTCCCCTTTTATCTTCACAACGACACTGCGAGGCAGGCTGGGCTGAGAGAGGGTCACTGGCCTGAGGTTCCCCCCAGCGAACAGAATGAGGATGCGGGGAATCACATTTTTAAAATAGCTGCATAGAAGAGTGCAGTAGATGTAGCTTGCACGCACGCAACTGAACTGAGGGCTATAGTAAAACTATGTGGAATTATTCCCAAATACAGTGGTACCTATGGTTGCGAACGGGATCTGTTCCGGAGTCCTGTTCGCAGCATCAGCAGAACGTAACCCGTGTCTGCGTCCGTGCGGGTCGTGATTCACCACGTCTGTGCATGCGCGTGACATCATTTTGCGCATCTGCGCACGCGTGAGCGGCGAAACCCGGAAGTAATCCTTTCCAGTACTTCCGGGTCGCCGTGGGATGCAACCTGAAAAAATGTATCATGAAGAAAACGCAACACGAGGTATGACTGTACACATACGGAGTGCAATTTTGCAGAGTTGCTTCCAAGCAGATCATGGAAGTGAGCTGCAGAGAAGAAGAGTTTGGATTTGATATCCCGCTTTATCACACCCGAAGGAGTCTCAAAGCAGCTAACGTTCTCCTTTCCCTTCCTCTCCCACAACAAACACTCTGTGAGGTGAGTGGGGCTGAGAGACTTCAAAGAAGTGTGACTGGCCCAAGGTCACCCAGCAGCTGCATGTGGAGGAGCAGGGAAGCGAACCCGGTTCCCCAGATTACGGGTCTATCGCTCCTAACCACTACACCACACTGGCTGGTCTCTTTGAGACTTTCCAGGGTCGGAAGACTTTTCCATCCTACTCACATGCACACACACACACACACACACACTTCCTGACTGCTGTACTTGTGACCTGCTAGGAAACTGTCTCATATGTGCAACAGTGAATCATTGTTTGCCCCTCTCCAAATGCTTATTTTTACCTGCCTTTGGAATGTGGTCCTGACCTTGGGATCATACCATTCCAGCAGGGAAAGGGGAGTGGATGGAACCAAATGGGAGCGATGCCAGGATGTGTGTGTGTGTGTGTGTGTGTGTGTGTGTGTGTGTGTGTTGGTGCTTTTTAAATCACAGAGCAGGGTCATTTCAGAACCAAAACTCTTTTTTTAACGGTCATATTTAGAATGGCACATTTCCCCCATAAACCACTCCTCCTTTTGCACGTTCGTTCCTGCAAAAGCTGCTGAATTATGATTATTTTGCTTTCGGACGGTTGGCATTACTTTCCAATTGTACGATGCTTCACCTTTCGCGTTGTTAACGGAGAAATCTGAAGGCTCCCTTGGACAAAAAACAAGGACACCAGCCAGGAATACCAGAGCAAAACAGCAGCCAGTAGGCTTGGTCTTGATTGAAGACTGTCGCGACAGGACTCCCACCTGCCACCAGGTGGAACAAGATGGAAGCCCCGAACAAAAGAGCACCCAAACATTTATTAGCTGCTAACCCCCATGGTACACCCCCCCCAAACTACATCACGGTTACATCATGAAAGGGGAGGTCTGGTGGCAGTAATCTGAGAATCCTGGACCCTGCCCCATGGTTCTCCTTGCCCTCCACCAAACACCCATCAAGTGTAAACAAAAGAGATATTTACATTTCCCTGTTTCCCACCATTTTGTCTTGATCTGGGTTTTTTATTTCTGGAATGGCTACTTGTCTGGCACTCAGGTATCAGGATGCCAGGGATTATCACTCGGGCAGAGGGGCTGCTGAGTAGCTGAGCTCACATGTCTGTATGAATTTCTGAAGTTTTCCCAGTGAGCCAGTACATAGATACATTTATCAGCGAATTCTTACATTTGGTATTCTGCAGCAGAGGCCCTTTGAATAGATAGGAAGAAACTGTGATGAAGTGTTTTGTGGGGACAAATCACAAAAGTCACAAAAGCGATTGTGCTGATTTTGGTAGTTGGCTGCATGTGCATGATATCTGCTGGAGGGGCAACCCCCCTCAACCTATACATAAATTCCTGCAACAGCGTCGAGAAGCGGGGTTTTTTTGCAAATGTGTTCTGATAATAATTATGAGTGATGGTGCGGTGACAGCACCATTGGGACAGCAACCTCCCCCCAGCAGCCGGGGAGAGAACAGATTCCTTTCTTCGATCTGACCGTTCCCTGCAGCGCTGGATCGATATGAAGTGTTGATGGACTTGCTGCTCTTATTCATGGACTGCTGCTCCAAACAGAACAACATTTCCCTTCTTGCAAAGGGGTATTATATATTTATGAGGGATTAGGGAGATACAGAAAGGCAGTCCTTGCTGAACTCCGAGGCCCATTGGTTGCGAGAGTCTGTTTGTAGACTGAACAAACTCCGTGGCAGAGCTCTTGCTATGGATACAGAAGGTCCTGGGAAAATCATAGAAACATAGAGATGGAAGGGACCAAATGGACAGCGTAATGCTGTTGGTCAACAAAAGAGGTTTAAAGGGCAACCAAAATGGTCAAAGGCCTGGAAACGATGCCTTATGAGGAACGGCTAAGGGAGCTGGGCATGTTTAGCCTGGAGAAGAGGAGGCTAAGGGGTGATATGATAGCCATGTTCAAATATATAAAAGGATGTCATATAGAGGAGGGAGAAAGGTTGTTTTCTGCTGCTCCAGAGAAGCGGACACGGAGCAATGGATCCAAACTACAAGAAAGAAGATTCCACCTAAACATTAGGAAGAACTTCCTGACAGTAAGAGCTGTTTGACAGTGGAATTTGCTGCCAAGGAGTGTGGTGGAGTCTCCTTCTTTGGAGGTCTTTAAGCAGAGGCTTGACAACCATATGTCAGGAGTGCTCTGATGGTGTTTCCTGCTTGGCAGGGGGTTGGACTCGATGGCCCTTGTGGTCTCTTCCAACTCTATGATTCTATGATTCTATGATTCTATGACTCTCTCAAGGCAAATCTTAAAAAATGTAGTATAAACACCGACAACTGGGAAACACTGGCCTGCGAGCGTTCCAATTGGAGAACAGCCTTGACCAAAGGTGTCATGGGCTTTGAAGACACTCAAACTCAGGACGCAAGGGAGAAACGTGCTAGGAGGAAGGCATGCTTGGCAAATCCACACCGTGATCAACTCCCGCCCGGGAACCAATGTCCGCACTGTGGAAGGACGTGTGGCTCCAGAATTGGTCTCCATAGTCACTTACGGACTCGTTGTTGAAACCGTGTTTATGGAAGACAATTTTACTCGGCTACGAGGATTCGCCAAAGAAGAAGAAGATGGATACAGAAGGTCCAGGAATCTCAGGTAAAGCACCCAGGACAGATGGCCATCCAAACACCCAGACATGCAGCCTGGACCTGTGCTGAGAAATGCGGTACGAAAGGAAGCCTAGATGAGCCCTTCGTTGACTCCGCCTGCCATTGGCTCTGGCGCCACCTGCTGTTGGCCTCCCCGCCTTCCGCCCCACCAGTCCCAGTGAACACCAGCTGCCACACACTCTTCCACGCCAACCCTGAAACCTTTTGATGGAGGCCGGTTAAGAAACCGTTTGAACAAACTGCGTGGGCACTTCAGGAACAGCTCCCTCTGCACACAGACCAACCGGGGAGAGAGCTTTGCCTGGTGCCTGGAAACGACTTCAAAAAATACAGGCACTTTTGTGATAACATTTGTTGTTGTTTAGTCGTTTAGTCGTGTCCGACTCTTCATGACCCCCTGGACCAGAGCACGCCAGGCACTCTTGTCTTCCCCTGCCTCCAGCAGTTTGGTCAAACTCATGCTGGTAGCTTCGAGAACACTGTCCAGCCATCTCATCCTCTGTCGTCCCCTTCTCCTTGTGCCCTCCATCTTTCCCAACATCAGGGTCTTTTCCAGGGAGTCTTCTCTTCTCATGAGGTGGCCAAAGTATTGGAGTCTCAGCTTCAGGATCTGTCCTTCCAGTGAGCACTCAGGGCTGATTTCCTTCAGAATGGAGAGGTTTGATCTTCTTGCAGTCCATGGGACTCTCAAGAGTCTCCTCCAGCACCATAATTCAAAAGCATCCATTCTTCGGCGATCAGCCTTCTTTATGGTCCAGCTCTCACTTCCATAACATAGTATTGTATATAAACAGCAGAACGTATCATTTGATGTAAGAAACCAGAAATGGAAGCTGAGGGAAGTCAACCAGGGGTGGGGGGAGAATGAAAAACTAATGCTTAGTATTGATATTGGATATTTGTTTTGGAAATGGGAAATCAATAAAAAATAAAATAAAATACAGGCACTTTTCTCAGTTGGTTGGCCCGTCTTTTAAAGGGGGAGGCAGGAAACTTTATTGCACCCCCTCCAAATTTTAAGCTCAGGAAGGGAGCTTGTGTTTGGTGGCTGATGGAACAGGGAGGGCAAATGTGGGTTTTTAAAAATTATTATTATGCATTCATTGTCCTTTATATATACGCAAGCGTTAGTCATGTTGCTGCAGCTGTGACGTGCAGGGGCTCCGTCTTAAGGAAAGGAGGGGGGCAAAGCAAACATTTGCTGATGGCTTTTAATAAGCCATTAGTGTCTAATTATCATGCAAAGAGTGCAATTAGGCTCACACAGCCTGTTCCAGCTCCGCAGATCCAATTTGCCAACTTGGTTTCCGGGTGGCGCTTTTGCCGCGGAGCCTTGAAGAACCTACTGCCAGGACTTGAGTCAGGAGGCTCCCGGCATGTGGGTGTTACAGACCGGCTTGGCAAAAGACGCTTCTAGGTCTTTGCCCAGACTCCGTGGGCCTCTCTGTTGACAGCTGCCTGCCTGTGTTGGAGGAGTGTCATAACTCAACATAACTAACATTTTACATTTATACTTGCTCATCAGAGCTGACTTCCCTCCGTCCTTCTTCTGGTTTTTTATATCACGTATAATTTTATCGCATTATTTTCTTCCGTTTTATATATTGTTATTCATTTTCTATATTTGTCCATAGTGTAAAAAGTAAAGGTAAAGGGACCCCTGACCATTATGTCCAGTCGTGACCGACTCTGGGGTTGCGGCGCTCATCTCGCTTTATTGGCCGAGGGAGCCGGCGTACAGCTTCCGGGTCATGTGGCCAGCATGACTAAGCCACTTCTGGCGAACCAGAGCAGCGCAAGGAAACACCGTTTACCTTCCCGCCAGAGCGGTACCTATTTATCTACTTGCACTGGTGTGCTTTCGAACTGCTAGGTGGGCAGGAGCAGGGACCGAGCAATGGGAGCTCACCCCGTCGCGGGGATTCGAACTGCCGACCTTCTGATCAGCAAGTCCTAGGCTCTGTGGTTTAACCCACAGCGCCACCCGTGTCCCTGTCCATAGTGTATCCATAAACAAATAAGTCCTCATGTTTATACAATTCTTGTTGTCTCTCTGTATTCATTTACCACTACTGTTAGTTATATTAGTTTCCTTTTACATTTTGCTTCTCATTATTTTCATTATCCATGACTTTTCTTAATCTTTCCCGTTATGAGGTTTGTTTCCAATTCTACTGGTTTTACTATTTCATCTTATCTTTCCTATACACAACTTAAATTTTCCCCATTCTTTTTGAAATGTTTCCTTGCCCTGTTTTTGAATTTTCCCTGTTAAATTTGGCTATTTCTGCATATTCCATTACCTTCTGTCGCCATTCTTCTACTGTTGGTAATTGCTGCTGTTTCCAAACCTAGCAGTAACCTCGCCGCTGTTGTTGCATATAAAAACAGTTTCTGGTCGTTCTTAACTATATCTTCTCCTACCATTCCTAACAAGAATGCCTCCGGCTTTTTCAAAAACGTATATCTAAATACTTCTTTAGCTCATTGTATATATTTTCCCAGTACGTTTTTACCTTGACACATGACCACCACATGTGAAAGAAATTACCTTCTTTCACCCCACATCTCCAGCAATTCTTGTTTCCTGTTTTGTACATCCTTAACAGTTTAGTTGGAGTGAGGTACCGCTTTTCCTTCTAAGCAATCTTCCAGGGGCCGCATGGCGGTGAAGAGGGCAGGACCGGGGGCCAAAGTGGAATGAGAAATGGGTGTCAGTGGGAGATAGGGCTGTCAACAGCTACAGTCAAACCTCAGTTGTCAATCATAATTTGTTCAGAAGCCCATTTTTTGCTTCCGAAATGTTTGACAACCGAGGCGCGGCTTCTAATTGGTTGCAGGAGCTTCCGAAAGACGTTAAAAAACCGAAGCATTTTCCTACAGGTTTACGGTGTTCAGGAGCCAAAACATTCTGAAACGGAGGTATTCAGGATCCAAGGTTTGACGGTACTAGCTGCATGGCTACACTGTTGGAGGCAGGAACTGTTAAGGATAATTGCTTTAATTCACACTCAAATGGGAATGGCTATGTATTGGTGAAAAAGCTTTAACATGGGGATTTTCCATGGGGCTACATTAAAAGCTTTTTGCAGCTTGATAATTAACTCTTGATCGTTCTCCACTCTACTCAGATATTAATACTGCACAGTTTGAAGTGACCGGATGCATAAAAAACAGAGTCCTTTTGGAATAAAAACATAATGAAGGCCTGCAAGTTAAATTCAGACTTTCGCTTGCAGAACCTTCTTCAGCAGCATCACAAGGGCATCAAAGAGCTGGATGGAAAGGCGGCCAGTTCAGAGAGTGCCAGCTGGGCTGTGGGTCTGGATCGTGTTTTGTAAGGCGGCAGAGATATCATGGGTGGGGAGAAGCCACCCAGCAGCAGAAGCGGGGAGATAAAAGGACCCAGAAGCGAAAGTGGTGATTATGGGCCCCAGATATGAGGCTGTGCTGTGTGCACAGAAGGAGCTCTGGAGAGCCAGACTGAAGGGGGTGAACGACCTCACAAAGAGCAAAAAAAAGCTTTCTTGCCGAGGTTTTCAGGACTTACCAGACAGATGCTTGGGAGGTCTGGATTAATGGGGCACCGGCATGCGAAGTAGTTATTGAGCCAAATGAGGCCCCCTGCCCTCTTTATCCATCCCTCGAGACCCTCTGTGACACATGCGCAAATGCTTTTGCCAGTCATCTAGTGCAACCACCTGCAATTGCAGGAATCTTGCCATTTCTGCATATTCCACCAGCTTGCTCTGCCACTCTGCTCTGTTCAGGAAAGATCAGAAATCAGGAAGACCAAGTATTTTTAAAAGACTGGAATAACTTTCTAATGTACAGTCATACCTTGGGTTACAGACGCTTCAAGTTGCACGTTTTCGGGATACGGATGCGTCGAAACCCGGAAGTACCGGAACGGCTTACTTCCAGGTTTCGGCGCTCGTGCATGCATGGAAGCACTAAATCACGCTTTGCGCATGTGCAGAAGCACCGAATCGCAACCCGCGTGTGCGCAGACGCGGTGCTGCGGGTTGTGGACGCTGCAGATTGCGAACATGCCTCCCGCACGGATCACGTTCGCAACCTGAGCGTCCACTGTATAATAATAATAATAATAATAATTTATTATTTATACCCCGCCCATCTGGCTGGGCCTCCCCAGCCACTCTGGGCGGCTTCCATAAAAACCAAAAATACAGTAAAATATCACACGTTAAAAACTTCCCTGAACAGGGCTGCCTTAAAATGTCTTCTGAATGTCAGGTAGTTGTTTATCGCTTTGACATCTGCTGGAAGGGCGCTCCACAGGGCGGGCGCCACCACCGAGAAGGCCCTCTGCCTGGTTCCCTGCAGCTTCGCTTCTCGCAATGAGGGAACCGCCAGAAGGCCCTCAGAGCTGGACCTCAGTGTCCGGGCAGAACGATGGGGGTGGAGACGCTCCTTCAGGTATACAGGACCGAGGCCGTTTAGGGCTTTCAAGGTCAGCACCAACACTTTGAATTGTGCTCGGAAACGTACTGGGAGCCAATGTAGGTCTTTCAAGACCGGTGTATTTGAGAGATCACTGTAAACAGCTGAAATCACTGGCAGGAATACAATGACACTTTCAACATGGATATTGGATACTATGGCTACACTGTCTAACAGATAGATTACAGTAAAAGATGCAGGAATATTTGTTTTTAAGAACTGGAACCCATGAAGGAAGGAGGTCTCAAGGTTTGAAAGAACCCTTTTCTTAATGTGTGAAAATGTCATGTTTATGGTGTTTAATAAAAAACGAATAAAAAAATTATATATAGTGCCATGCAGGAATCTTTTGCCCAACCTGAGCATTATAGTAGGGAAAATTGCTTTGCGAAAATGGGTAGATTAGGCCAAATTGCAGGTGTGTGTATATTACGATAAATTCACATTAAAATGCTAATGAATCACCATGAATATATATTTTTTAAAATCCCAAACTGATATGGAAATGTGATGGGATGATGAGCTGCTTGTGCGTAAAATCCTAGTCCCTCAGAGTTTGGCTAAGTCCACAAACCTCTGTCTGTGACGGAGCTCCTTAAGCATGGCTCCATCAGTCGCTCGTAGAATCGGACAGTGGGCGTTTACGGAACTTCTTCCAGCATAAAAGCTCCTTAACAGAAACGCGTCTTCTGGACTCTCGGCGTGACAGTTTCCGGCGAGGAGTGGGTGTCCCTATAGGAGGTCCTGAAACCTCCCCACTATTTTCGCTGGAAGTGTCTCTGAGCCCTCCCTCCGACTCACTTTCCCTTGGAACTCCTCCTCCTCTCCCCCTGCTGGTTCCCTCCTCAGCTGAATGGTCTCTCTCACCCTCCGTGAGCCCTTTCACCTCCTGCGTCTCAGATGGCAGTTCCCTGACAGGAAACGGAGGACAGGACATTTTGATCTAGCAGGCCAGATCATCACTCCGCACCCCCACTTACTCTGACAGGTAGGCAGGGGCTCCCCGTCGATCAATCAGCTGACATATTGATGTCAGGTGACTGATTCATAGGTGATCCCAGCCACTTGCCGCAGTTGACCAGTGGGGTTTGGGGAAGGGGATCTGATTCACCATCCTTTCTCTGCAGGAAAACTGCTGGAAAGCAGGCTTGAACCCTGCCTCTTGACGCCTCTCAGTGATGCCAGGTGATTGGCAGGTGGGTGTGGTTTCTGGGAAATGCCCTTGCAGGCCAAACTGGACTCTCCAGCAGGCCGAGATTGGCCCACGGGGCAGACATCTTAACCTAAGCCTGAATTATTGCAATTAATTAATTGACCTGCAACTCTCCCACATGATGTGGCCAAGCCAGGCACCCACCCAAATCGCGCTGGGTGGAAACTAGCTTGTGATCGTTTTAATTTGGGTTGCATTATCTATATTTAGCAGGCGTCACAGTACATCGACTGCATTGCTGGGTGTTGTTTCTTGCCCTGCGCACCCTCGGGAAATCCAGCTCACTTGCCAAGAATACGCTACAGCTCAAAGGCGAGGAATGCACTTTTGTCAGCCACAATGACAGCATGTTCCTGAAAGGATGGGCAGCGTTACATTTTAATAGCCTAATGTCACTCTCTTCCTTCAGACGGGACTGAACATCCTGGCCCAAAGAATGCTGGCCGACAAGGCAGAGAGAAAAATGCTTGCTGTAACCCAGAGAAGAGGGGTGGACCTTTAATGTATAACTAACCATCATCTAATATCTAAATAAAACAAGCCTACCGATTAATAATAAGCATCATAATAATATAATTTATTATTTATACTCCGCCCATCTGGCTGGGTTTCCCCAGCCACTCTGGGCGGCTTCCAACAGAACACTAAAATACAATAGTCTATTAAACATTAAAAGCTTCCCTGAACAGGTCTGCCTTCAGATGTATTCTAAAAGTAGTTATTTTTCTCTTTGACATCTGGTGGGAGGGTGTTCCACAGGGCGGGTGCCACTACCGAGAAGGCCCTCTGCCTGGTTCCCTGTAACTTGGCTTCTCGCAGCGAGGGAACCGCCAGAAGGCCCTTGGCGCTAGACCTCAGTGTCCGGGTTGGACGATGGGGGTGGAGATGCTCCTTCAGGTCTACTGGACCTTTGAGCCCATTTAGGGCTTTCAAGGTCAGCACCAACACTTTGAATTGTGCTCGGAAACGTACTGGGAGCCAGATTTGGATGTTAGGGACACGGGTGGCGCTGTGGGTTAAACCACAAAGCCTAGGACTTGCTGATTGGAAGGTCGGCAGTTCAAATCCCCATAACGGGGTGAGCTCCTGTTGCTCGGTCCCTGCTCCTGCCAACGTAGCAGTTCAAAAGCACGTCAAAGTGTAAGTCGATAAATAGGTACCGCTCTGGCGGGAAGGTAAACGGCGTTTCCGTGCGCTGCTCTGGTTCGCCAGAAGCGGCTTAGTCCACATGACCCAGAAGCTGTATGCCGGCTCCCTTGACCAGTAAAGCGAGATGAGCGCTGCAACCCCAGAGTCGGCCAAGACTGGACCTAATGGCCAGGGGTCCCTTTACCTTTACCGATTTGGATACATCATTTCTGAAACACCTTTCAGGTTTCCACTAAGGGGTTAAATCGGGTGTCAGCAAACTTTTTCAGCAGGGGGCCTGTCCACTGTCCCTCAGACCTTGTGGTGGGCTGGACTATATTTTGAAGGGGAAAAAAAAAGAATGAATTCCTATGCCCCACAAATAACCCAGAAATGCATTTTAAATAAAAACATACATTCTACTCATGTAAAAACACGCTGATTCCCGGATCACCCGCAGGCCAGATTTAGAAGGCAATGCGGCCCCTGGGCCTTCGTTTGCCTAGGTAAAGGTAAAGGGGCCCCTGACCATTAGGTCCAGTCGTGGCCGACTCTGGGGTTGCGACCCTCATCTCGCTTTATTGGCCAAGGGAGCCGGCGTACAGCTTCCGGGTCATGTGGCCAGCATGACTACACCACTTCTGGCGAGCTAGAGCAGCTCACGGAAACACCGTTTACCTTCCCGCCGGAGTGGTACCTATTTATCTACTTGCACTTTTTTGCGTGCTTTCGAACTGCTAGGTTGGCAGGAGCAGGGACCAAGCAACGGGAGCTCACCCCGTTGCGGGGATTCGAACCGCCGACCTTCTGATCGGCAAGTCCTAGGCTCTGTGGTTTAACCCACAGCACCACCCGCGTCCCGTCGGCGCCACCCGTGTCTCTTAGTTTGCCTACCCATGGCTTAAATGGTCCCCAAACAGGCCAGTTCAGCAATGCTTAAATACCAGTTCATATTAGGAAGATGCTGTTGGTCCATCTCACTCAGTATTGTCTGCACTGACTGGCAGCATCTCTCCAGGGTTTCAGGCAGGGGTCTCCACTTGTCCTCATGGGGGACTGAACCCGAGACCTTCTGCACACCAAGCAGATGCTCTACCACTGAGCTGTGCCCTGCGATCTGCTTTTCAGCGCCAAGCTCAGGTCTTGAAATAACTAAGGACTAACAGAGAAGAATGTATGCTCTGGAGCATGTGCAGAGTGCTCTCCCACATTCACATTGTGGCAATCAAAGTAAGGGCAATGAAAAGGAACAGAGGAGGCAGAGGCTGGCTTTCCTGGACTGCTTGAGCACCAGTTTGGGCCTTCGTTCTTAAAAGAGAACAAACTTACTTGGCCCCTAGGGTGCTACTAGGGATGAGGGTGGCGCTGTGGGTTAAACCACAGAGCCTAGGGCTTGCTGATCAGAAGGTCGGCGGTTGAAATCCCCGCGAAGGGGTGAGCTCCCGTTGCTCGGTCCCTGCTCCTGCCAACCTAGCAGTTCGAAAGCACATCAAACTACAAGTAGATAAATTGGTACCGCTCCGGCGGGAAGATAAACGGCGTTTCCGTGCGCTGCTCTGGTTCACCAGAAGCGGCTTAGCCATGCTGGCCACATGACCCGGAAGCTGTCTGCGGACAAACGCCAGCTCCCTCGGCCTATAGAGCTAGATGAGCGTGTAACTCCAGAGTCGGTCACGACTGGACCTAATGGTCAGGGGTCCCTTTACCTTTTAAGGTGCTACTGGACAATTTTTTGATTTATTTCCACTGGGTGTTTGGTTTGCCTGCTCCTTGCTCAGTAGCAAGCAGAGGTGATATGCCCTGGGTGGTCTTCCAAACATTCCCGCCTCTCTGTCTAGCCACTCCACGGCTGCTGCCGTTGGGAAGATGGCTCAGATAAGCACAATCGATCATTTCACTCAGTGCAAGGACAGCCTTTTGCAGGCCACAGAGCTACAGGTATTTGCTCGGCGTGCTGCCCTCACTGAAGTTTGCCGCTGGAGAGGGACAAAACTGGTTTCTCCCAGTTTCTCATTGTCTCAATCAACTTCAGTTCTTCACATCCCCAGATCAGCGTGTGATTATTTTATTTTTATATCGGAAAGGTCCTCATGAAACTTCCCCAGCATTTCTGCATGGATATTTCCTAATATACATATTTGGGCATGCAATTTTGCTTAGGAGACACCCCCTCCAATGCTCACCCCTAACTCTAAATCACATATTACAAAGTCCCAAAATACAGGTCTCATTATCAACCCTCCACTGTCTAATAAACACATGCCTTTTAATTTTTTTTTTTAGTAGCACCGCAAAATTCAGAGTTCAGGTTTCACAGAATTGCTGTGTTTTGGTTCACGTTTTCAGACCCTCCAAGTGTTCCTGTTTTCCAGGGAAAGTCCCAGATTTACAGAAGCTGTCCCAGTTTCTGATTAGATCCTGGAATGTCCCACTTTTCCTTAAATGTAAAGGTAAAGGGACCCTTGACAGTTAGGTCCAGTTACGGACGACTCTGGGGTTGCGGCGCTCATCTTGCTTTACTGGTACAGCTTCTGGGTCATGTGGCCAGCATGACTAAGCTGCTTCTGGTGAACCAGAGAAGCACACGGAAACGCCATTTACCTTCCTGCTGGAGCGGTACCTATTTATCTACTTGCACTTTGATGTGCTTTCAAACTGCTAGGTTGGCAGGAGCAGGGACCGAGCAACGGGAGCTCACCCCGTCGCGGGGATTTGAACTGCCGACTTTCTGATCAGCAAGTGCTAGGCTCAGTGGTTTAGACCACAGTGCCACCCGCTTTTCCTTAGGACGTCCCTATTTTCATCAGAGAAATGTTGGAGTGTATGGAGTTATCCGACCCCATCTGAAGGCAGCCCTGTATAGGGAAATTTTCATGTTTGGTGTTTTATTGTGTTTTTATAAATGATGGAAGCTGCCCAGACTGGGTGGGCAACTCAGTCAGATGAGCGGGGAATAAACAATAAAATAATGATAACTAGGTATAGGGTGGTATATAAACTACAGTAGTAATAATAATAATAATAATAATAATAATAATAATAATAATAATAATAGGACGTCCCTATTTTCATCCAAGAAATGTTAGAGGTTATGCATGTTCCAGAAAGCATAAATTGGGGAGGTTGACATCAAAATGTGTATTGATGAAGATTTCTCCTTCCTCCTTAAAGGCCCTGAACAGGCAGCCTACTCTGAAGACAGCTAATTCTTCTGTCTTTCTGCCCAAAGAGTCATTCCCGGATCTGATCTTAGCTGATTTAGAGGTTGAGAGAGAGACGTTTGCCTTTATTTATTTGCGGCGTTCATCAGCCATCCTTCAGCAAGCCAACCCAGGGCAGGAATCCCTGCATCAGTAAGCCTATGTAGCAACAACACCAAAAACCGAATCCACATGAAAGCCTGAAAACCAGTAATTAGTGCAGTCAGCACTCTCTGCGAAAACAGGTAATTACAAACTCAGCACATCTCACCACCTTTCAGAGGCCTGGGCAAAGAGGTGTGTCTTCACCTGCCCATGAAAAGCAAAGGGCATTGGTGCAAGAGGTGTCATTCCAGAGATGGAGTTTCACCACAGACAAGGCCCTCTGCAGGAACAGCTGTAGCAGGGAAACCAAAATGCTTGTTTGCAAAGCTATTGTACTACCAGCCTTACTGTATGCTTGTGAAACATGGACCACTTATAAATGTCAGCTCCTTGAAAGATTCCATCAACGGTGTCTCCGAAACATTTTACACATCACTTGGGAAGACAGGTGAACTAATGCCAGTGTACTGGAAGAAGCAAAGATCACCAGTGTCGAAGCAATGATTCCTCAACATCAACTTCGTTGGACTGGTCATGTTGTGCGGATGCCTGATTGTCATCTTCCAAAGCAACTGCTCTATTTCCAACTTAAAAATGGAAAGCGTAATGCTGGTGGTCAACAAAAGAGGTTTAAAGACTCTCTCAAGGCAAATCTAAAAAAAAATGTAGTATAAACACCGACTGCTGGGAAACACTGGCCTGTGAGCGCTCCAGTTGTATTTCAGTTCAACAACTACTTTGATAAAATACATATTTTGTTATGTGCAAATGGCTTTAGATACCTATTAGGTTTGTAAATTACCATACAGCATATATTCAACACAAAAAACAGCGACAATTTGTTGTTGGCAAAGGACAGCTGGACATAGAAAGGGCCCCATTACCTTCAGTAGCTTAGGGCCTCATCAAACCTAAATCTGGCCCTGATAGATGTTAATGAGGAGATTTCACCCCTCCTACTGCAAGACAAGAACCTGCTGATTTTCCAGAGAGGAGGGGGCGGATTGTGCTTGCTACTTATTCCGCTCCAGCCTCACTTCAAAGGGGGGGGGGAAATGAGTGTTATCTCTGTGTAGATAAGGTCACTGCGGAAAGCAGCTGTAACACTCAGTGCAGTCCAGCGTCTCCATTTGTATATAGTTTGTATAGTACAGTAGCTGTTAATGAATAAAAGAAGATATTCTTCAGCGCTGTCGTCCAAGTCATTTATGCTCTGCTATACTCTGCTGGGCACAGCTGTCTTCTGGAAGTGAGTTCGGTGCTCACAGCTCTGAGTTGTGAGTCCACAGCACTTAGACCTGTTCCTGCAGAAGAAGTTCTCTGGAAGTGCTATCCAGCTCGCCTGGCCCAGTCGGGGCTGAAGTGGTTGAGCCCAGCTGGTGCCACTGGCTCAAGATTGAGCCGTTTGGGGCTACACAGGTCAGTTCCCATGCAAGGCAAAGCAGGAACCCACCAGGACAGGTCTCTGGAAACCACTCTGCAAACTGGTGTGGAACCAGTACAATGTTGTGTCTCCAGCTCCCAACGCTATGGGATCCTCAAATCATGGAATTGTAGAGTTGGAATGAGGTTCATGTAGTCAAAAGCGACTCTTCTTCTGTAGCGCAGGGCTGATCCACGTGAGACAAACCTAGAAGCGCAAATCTGGCAGAGAAGTGTTGAGGGCAGGTGTGTTTTGTGCTCACCAAACCCTTCTGCCATTTCATCCATTGATTTCCCAGGCAACACAGACCATTCCCTTGGGAGTGCACACTAGAACGGCTCAACAAACACGCAGAGAATTACTGCAGCAGCAATGATATGTACCCCCCAAAGATGCAAAATCAGCTTTGGGAGCAGTACTTCTTTTTTGGCAAAGCCTTCTGGCCAACGCATGCTAGTGTCAGTGTTGTGAAACGTGATGCCAACGGAACAAAACAACCTTGCTTTGAAATTTCGCTGCAAATTCTGTGGACGAGCCTGTACGGTGATTCACCCTGCTGCCAGATCTTCCTGGCGCGCCGGCAGCGCACTCACGTTTAATGAAAAATGCATCCCTTCTCCTTTGCAATTGCTCCCGTCGGCCGGGTGCTGCATTATTGATAGCGCCGCCGCCTGTTGATTAAGAGGGAACGGAACGGGTGTGTGTGTCCCTGCAAATCCCCGGGAGATGTTTGCCTACATATCCAAAGTTAATTCTGGGTGCATTAAAACACAGACATTGACTGACAGGGATAATTGCACCTGGAAGAGGCTGGAGTAGACACACACACACACACACACACACACACACACAATGCCACAAGCCTTCGTCACACAATCCATCTTCCTTTATTACTCTCTCCAACAACAACGTCAAAAGGTTTCTTGCAAGTCCCTAGTCTCATATTCCGGCTCTGCGTTGCCACAACTTGCTGAAGTCATCAGAAATGTCTCTTCTCTCTCTGTAAAAACATATATAAAAATGCATTGCCCAGGTAATACGCCACCTGTCCTGCCATTTTGTGACTTTCACAAGAAGCGTTGTTTCCTTGCAAAAAAGCCTTACGGACCTGATCTGGAGAAGAGCAGATCTCTCCAGAGAAGTACAAAACACGTTCCCCTCACCCAGTGGCGTAGCGTGGGGGGTGCAGAGGGGGCCGGCCGCACCGGGCACAACATCTGGGGGGGGGGCGTGCTCGCACTCGCAGCTCTCTGCCCCTACCGGGTTAGGGGACGCAAATTACTTGCCTTGCCCCGGGTGCTGACAACCCATGCTACGCCACTGCCCTCACCCAGTCAAATCGCTAATCTTCCCCAACCGCGTTTTGTTCGCTGTGATCTCTGCAGGAGGCCCTGTTAACCGCACAGAAGGCTACAGGTGCACATCTCACGGTGAAGAGGACAGCTATCTCTGTGGCAGAATATTAAAGACTCTGGGGTTGTGACGCTCATCTCGCTTTATTGGCCGAGGGAGCCGGCGTACAGCTTCCGGGTCATGTGGCCAGCAGGACTAAGCCGCTTCTGGCGAACCAGAGCAGCGCACGGAAACACCGTTTACCTTCCCGCCGGAGCGGTACCTATTTATCTACTTGCACTTCATACTTTTGAACTGCTAGGTTGGCAGGAGCAGGGACCGAGCAACGGGAGCTCACCCCGTCGTGGGGATTCGAACCGCCGACCTTCTGATCTGCAAGTCCTAGGCTCTGTGGTTTAACCCACAGCGCCACCCGCGTCTCTGTGGCAGAATATTAGAATGACAGAATTGGAGAACTGGAAGGGACCCTAAGGGTCATCTAGTCCAACCCCCTGCCATGCAGGAATCTCAACAAAAGAGGCTCCACATGGAGATCAGACAGACAGACTCCTGGCTCTGGGCGTCTGAAAACTTACCATTTCCTTGACATTTAAGAGTGCTTCTGAGCATGCAACAGATATTTTAACTTCTCATTGAACTGGTTTCACGGTGCTATTTTGTCGTTCTTCTATCTGAACTGCCTCGGAGTTCCCTTTTATTTCTTTTCAATGAAAGCTGGTAGGTACACCGGTCCTTTTTGTAAGCAAATAGTACCATAATCTCATCCTGCTGGGGTAGCTCAGTCGGTAGAGCAAGAGACACTTAGTCTCAAGGTTGTGGGTTTGAGCCCCACGTTGGACGAAAGATTCCTGCATTGCTGGAGGTAATACTACTACTACTACTACTACTACTACTACTAATAATAATAATATAATATAATAATTTATTATTTATACCCCGCCCATCTGTGTGTCTATACCAGGCATAAGCAAACACGGTCCTCCAGATGTTTTGAGACTACAGTTCCCATTATCCCTGACCACTGTTCCTGTTAGCTAGGGATGATGGGAGTTGTAGTACCAAAACATCTGGAGGGCCGAGTTTGCCTATGCTTGGTCTATACACACATACTCACCCATATAGTTCCCAATAGTGGCTGGGGAAACCCAGCCAGATGGGTGGGGTATAAATAATAAATTATTCTTGTTGTCGCTGCTTAGCAGCAGTAATCCCATCACATAGCCTGTTTCCACCCCAGCTGCTTGTAATTTGCTTTGGGATGCTCTGGGCAAGATAAAGGGACTAACAAATTCAATAAATAATAATGATCATACTTGAGACTTTGAGACCTGGTGGCTGAGTTTGCCTTTTTCCTCCTCCCTCCCAGTTCCATTTTCCTTTTGTGTGTGTGTCTTTTAGATGCCAAACCTGAGAGCAAGGACTATCATACTACTGAGCTTCGTACGCTGCTCAGGGACCCTTTTTAGCCCCGAAGAGCAGGGCATAACAGCTTTACATAAATGGTAAATATTGAAGTGGAATGCTTCTGCCACTACTTCACTTCATTTTCCATTGCTTTAAGGATTTTAAATTGCAAGCTGCCTCGAGAGGGCTCTTGTCTTAAAGCTATTTTGGATAAATAGAATAACATAAAAGCCTTGGCTTTCCAAATGTCACACGTGCCTGGCTACCACTGACAATATTGTTGCCTACTTCACTTATGAATTCTGCAGCGTCTAGCGCTCGCCTCCGAGACTTTGATTACGGCTTCTGCAAGTTTTTGTTTGCCTTAAGACAAATGCTGGGTTTTCTTAGAAGGAGGCTAAAACTGCAGCGTTCCTCGAAGGCCGCAGCCTTGCTGTCGCCCTCTGATGTAAACAGAGGGAGATCAGAGATGTTTCGCTGGCCAGCTTAGAGGAGACGAGGGGCGGGCAAACATCTCAATTGCAGTGTCCCCCCCTTCCCAATTTCCCCACCCTAAAGTCTGCTTTACGTCATTCCCACATTTGTACACATTCTCACTTTTCCAAATGTTCTGCATTCTGCAAAGTGCACAAATCTTCCCTAAAACAATCCGTTTGTGCAAACAAGACAAATCATGCATTTTTGGACAGGCAGCAATAATTTTAGGCACAACCAACTGACACGCGATTGCCAACACACGGGTCCTTTTGGACCAGGAAGAGGGCAGAACAGGAATGGAACATTTGCGTGAAACAGTCGCCCCCTTTACAGTATCTCTGTGAATAGATACATTTTAATGTGCATTTTCTCCGCAGACTCATAGAACTGTACAGTTGGACGGGACCCCAGGGGTCATGTAATCCAACCCCGTGGATGCAGGAATGACAAATAATAAATAATAATAATAATAATAATAATAATAATAATAATAATAATATTTATACCCCGCTCTCCCTGGCCAGAGCCGGGCTCAGGGCTGCTATAACACCAATAAAATCACAGTAAAAACATAATAGGGGGGAAAGAGAGGGGGGAAGGAGAAACAACAACCCCAATTTAAAATACAGTGGTACCTTGGGTTAAGTACCTAATTCGTTCTGGAGGTCCGTTCTTAAACTGAGACTATTCTTAACCTGAAGCACCACTTTAGCTAATGGGGCCTCCTGCTGCTGCCGCGCCGCCGGAGCACGATTTCTGTTCTCATCCTGAAGCAAAGTTCTTAACCCGAGGTACTATTTCTGGGTTAGCGGAGTCTGTAACCTGCAGCGTATGTAACCCGAGGTACCACTGTACAGGTTAAAATGCAATTTAAAATGCAGCCTCATTTTAAAGTAGCTGATAAATCAAGACCATAAGGGGAGGGAAACATAAGGGTCAGACTGAGTCCAAACCGAAGGCCAGGCGGAACAGCTGTGTCTTGCAGGCCCTGCGGAAAGATGTCAAGTCCCGCAGGGCCCTGGTCTCTTGTGACAGAGCGTTCCACCAAGTCGGGGCCAGTACTGAAAAGGCCCTGGCCCTAGTTGAGACCAATCTAACCACCTTGCGACCTGGGACCTCCAAGGTGTTGTCATTTGTGGACCTTAAGGTCCTCCACGGGACATATCAGGAGAGGCGGTCCCGTAGGTACGAAGGTCCTAGGCCGCGTAGGGCTTTGAAGCATCCATGACAGATGGCCGCCTAAACTCTGCCCACCACCTTTCGAGAGAGACCGTTCCTCTGTTGAACAGAGATTCCAACTAAACAATGGGAAAAACTTTCTGACAGTAAAAGCTTCTTTGACAGTGGAACGGTCTCCTTCGGGAGGTGCTGGACTCTCCTTCCTTGGAGGTTTTTAAGCAGAGGTTGGGTGGCTATCTGTCATGTATGATATAGTTGAGATCCCTGCATGTCAGGGGGTTGGACTAGATGACCCTCAGGGACCCTTCCAGCTCTACAGTTCTATGATTCTATGGTCCACAAGAAAACACAGTGGGTCCAGGTCCACAATCATGAATGGAGATTCCCTCACACCAGTACACAGTTTGTCACTCTTCGAATGACTAAGGACCAAACTTGATGCCGAACCATTGCAGGTAGCTACGGGGCTTGTTTTTCCTTAACCGATTTCTCATTACAAAATATCTGTATATCACAAAGGCCTTCGCTAGTGCATTTTGTCCCTATGCAGACAAATGTTGCATTCAGGTTGGCGTGGTGGTGGTATAAAAATGTAGTATGAACACTGACAACTGGGAAACACTGGCCTGCAAGCGCTCCAGTTGGAGAACAGCCTTGACCAAAGGTGTCATGGGCTTTGAAGACACTCGAACTCAGGACGCAAGGGAGAAACGTGCTAAGAGGAAGGCACGCTTGGCAAATCCACACTGCCCAGAAACCAATGTCCCCATTGTGGAAGGACGTGTGGATCCAGAATTGGCCTACAATAAGACCGTGTTCAAGGAAGACAATCTTACTCGGCTATGAGTGATTGCCGAAGAAGAAGAGGAGGAGGAGGAGGAGGAGGCGGAAGAAGAGGAAGAAGAGGAAGAAGAGGAAGAGGAAGAGGAAGAGGAAGAGGAAGAAGAAGAAGAAGAAGAAGAAGAAGAAGAAGAGGAGGAGGAGGAGGAGGAGGAGGAGGAAGAAGAAGAAGAAGAGGAGGAGGAGGAGGAAGAAGAAGAAGAGGAGGAGGAGGTGGAAGAAGAAGAAGAAGAAGAAGAAGAAGAAGAAGAAGAAGAAGAAGAAGAAGAAGAAGAAGAAGTGTGGAGCTGTTTATCCCCATCCTCTCTGGTCTACTTCCTCTGAACATGGAAGCTCCATTTTGCAGCTGTGGCCTCCTGCCTGACCTGACCTACATGCATTTGTCTTCCTGCCTGATTGAAACGAGACTCATGCCATGCCCTGACCTCTGTGTATCCCCCTACATTTCCTCGTTCAGCAGAGAAAACGACACAATCTGATGTCCTTGTCAAACACCTAGGTCTCGGCAAGCCTAGCCATGCCATTCCTTCTCCTCCGCTGCTGCTTTGGGTGGGGCCTCGTGGGATCCAGCGCTCTTCCTCCTCGGCCTTTGACCGTTTCCCTTCAGGTTGGGATTCTGCTGCTTCCTGACCTGTCTGTTCACCGAGTGACAATGAAACAGTGCCAGGTTCTCTGTTGCCAGAGGCTGCCAAGCTCCCCCTTCTTCTCCTTCTCCTTCTTCCTTTTGGCTGGGTGTATACTGGCCATGCCTGCACATTCTTCTTCCCAAGATGGAGCGCCTTGATGTCGTATTAAGGCAAAAGAAGCCCAACTTGTTCCCGGTGACAAACGTTGCGGGCTGTGAAGCTCAGAGCGGGAAGGGGAGGGGAAGGCAAAGCTTTTCTCCTGGGAGCAGATACAGGAAAGGCAGGCTAGGAGAGACCAGACTCTGCTTGTTGGTCTCTGGAGACTGCAGAGATTTTGCTTGGGGAAGCAGTGCGCCCTTTTCCCCTGCCCTCGCATTATCCTGCAAATACACCACGCCAGAAAACCACGGCGCTTTTTCCTCCAAACGGAGCCAGGGTGGAAAGAGAAAAGGCGAGGGAGACAAGACTTGATTTGTTGTTGTTGTTTAGTCGTTTAGTCGTGTCTGACTCTTCGTGACCCCCTGGACCAGAGCACGCCAGGCACTTCTGTCTTCCACTGCCTCCCGCAGTTTGATCAAACTCATGTTCGTAGCTTCAAGAACACCATCCAACCATCTAGTCCTCTGTCGTCCCCTTCTCCTTGTGCCCTCCATCTTTCCCAGCATCAGGGTCTTCTCTTCTCATGAGGTGGCCAAAGTATTGGAGCCTCAGCTTCACGACCTGTCCTTCCAGAGAGCACTCAGGGCTGATTTCCTTCAGAATGGAGAGGTTTGATCTTCTTGCAGTCCATGGGACTCTCCAGAGTCTCCTCCAGCACCATAATTCAAAAGCATCCATTCTTCGACGATCAGCCTTCTTTATGGTCCAGCTCTCACTTCCATACATCACTACTGGGAAAACCATAGCTTTAACTATACGGACCTTTGTTGGCAAGGTGATGTCTCTGCTTTTTAAGATGCTGTCTAGGTTTGTCATTGCTTTTCTCCCAAGAAGCAGGCATCTTTTAATTTCGTGGCTGCTGTCACCATCTGCAGTGATCATGGAGCCCAAGAAAGTAAACAAGACTTGATAGAAACATGCAAATCAGGAGAGGAAAAACACTGGTTCCATCTCTGGGGGACTGGGCACCCACAAAAATTCTTTTTTTAAAAAATACATTTTTATTAATTTTTTTAACATATCAATTCCAACGTTCAACATATCTTCATTCAACATATCTTCTCATCTTATATAGTATTTTAGACTTCCGTCAACACCTCTGATCATTTCCTGTTCTTCATCACTTATTCTGCATTTTTTAATTTCTATATTGCATTTAATTGTCCTTAACTATAATTCTCTTCATAGTCTTTCTTGCAGCATTTCAAACAATCCACCTTACAAAACTTCTTGCAGTCCTACTAGAGTAATTTGCTCATCACAATTACTTTTCAAATGGTTCATATATTTACTCCGGTCTTCTAAGAATCTCTGGTTTCAAATCTTGTTAATTTATCTAATTCTGCATAGTCCATCAACTTCGTCCTTCATTCTTCTTTCGTCGGTAGTTCTTGCTTCCATTTTTGTGCCATTAATATTCTTGCTGCCGTCATTGCATATAAAAACAACTTAGAATCGGGGCACAATTTCTACTGTGGGTGCCTGGCCATCGCATGCCGTTTGGTCTCTGCCCTACGCTGCTGCTGCCCGCTGCTGGCACCCACGCCCTGCCACCCTGCCCCGCTGCCCTGCCCCTGTTGCTGCAGAGGCCCCACAGCAGACACAGAGGCCCCGGCCCAGTCGCACTGTGGTGCCAGAGAGCAGTGGTGGCAGAAGGAGGCCAAGCTGCAAATGCACGCATGAACACAAGCATGCGCACCGCTGGACACCTGCAGTCTGGGGGCCAAGTTGGCGCATCTAGAGAAAAGCTTCCCCCCCCCTCTCTCATAGCACTACGAGTCGTGGGCATCGCATGAAGCTGAGGGTTAGGGCTGGAACCCAACTTTCATCCAGCAATAGGAGTTTGGATTTGATATCCTGCTTTATCACTACCGGAAGGAGTCTCAAAGTGGCTCACATTCTCCTTTCCCTTCCTCCCCCACAACAAACACTCTGTGAGGTGAGTGAGGCTGAGAGACTTCAGAGAAGTGTGACTGGCCCAAGGTCACCCAGCAGCTGCATGTGGAGGAGCGGGGAAGTGAACCCAGTTCACCAGATTACGAGTCTACTGCTACCAGTACCTGCCTCCTCTCTGAACCACCAGGTGCCCAATACTGTCCAAGCATCACTGTGCCTTAGATTTGCATGTGGAATCACAGAAAGGTAAAGGACCCCTGGACGGTTAAGTCCAGTCAAAGGCGGCTATGGGGTTGCTGCGCTCATCTCGCTTTCAGGCCGAGGGAGCCGGCGTTTGTCCACAGACAGCTTTCCGGGTCATGTGGCCAGCAGGACTGAACCACTTCTGGCGCAATGGGACACCAGAGCGCATGGAAACACCGTTTCCTGCCACTGCCACAGTGGTACCTATTTATCTACTTGCTCTGGTGTGCTTTCGAACTGCCACATTGGCAGGAGCTGGGACAGAGCAATGGGAGCTCACCCCATCGTGGGGATTTGAACTGCCAACCTTCGGATTGGCAAGCCCAAGGGGGTCCATGGTTTAGAATTGTAAAGTTGAAAGGTACCCCCCCAAGGGTCCTACAATGAAGGAACCACAGCTAAGGAATCCTTTTCAGATGACCTCTGTTTAAAAACCTCCGATGAAGGGGAGCCCATCACTTTCCAAGGCCAGTGGCAGACTTTGGGCTCTCAATGTCAGCAGCGCCCTGTGTGACGCTAAAATTTGGTGCCCCTGGCTTCTCTTCCTCCGTTTTGCAGCACAGAACTAATGCCAACACACTGGTCATGCCACCCTAAAACTGCCTTTTTCAGGGGAGTCCATTCCATTCTCTGACCCTCTTACCCTCAAAAAGGTCTTCCTAATGTTTCATCGGAATCTGCTTGCTTGATATCTGTATCCATTTGCAGAATGATACTGCCATGTGGACCCCTTCCCTAGGCATAGATGCTGCTTGTCTCTTTTTTTAACACCCCTGCCGGATTACCAAATTGGCAGCATAGGCCTTTTCAGGACCCTGCGACAATGGATCAAAATAATATTGATTATTTTGAAAGAAAATCACAAGCCAGCTTTCTTACTTTTAAGAGTTAACTTGTGAGATGGACCCCGAGATTTCAGCTGGCTAGGGGCCTCCGCAGGGTTTAATCTGGCACTGAGAATCATCCCCATGGCTAAATGGAGCCTCACCAGACCCCCAGAGCTGTGGCCCCCAAACCCTATTATGCCACAGCTCTCCTAGCTCCATAAACCTATCCCTTGTGCCCCTTACCCTACAAAAAAAGCATTATTCAGAATAGTGTTTTGCAAGGCTCACAAAAGAAGACAATGCAATAAAATCCAACACAGTACAGTGGTACCTCTGGATGCGAACGGGATCCGTTCTGGAGCCCCATTTGCATCCAGAAGCGAACACAACCCGTATCCGCGGGTCGCAATTCGCGACTTCCGCACATGCGCGTGACGTCATTTTGACCGTCTGCGTATGCGCGAGTGGCAAAACCCGGAAGTAACACACTCTGTTACTTCCGGGTCGCCGCAGTGCGCAACCCAAAAATACCTATTTTTTCGCTGTGTAAGACGCACCAGACCATTAGACGCACCTAGTTTTGGGAGGAGGAAAACAAGAAAAAAAATATTCTGAATCCCAGAAGCCAGAGGGATCGCTGCGCAGCGAAAGCAGCAATCCCTCTTGCTGTTCTGGCTTCTGGGATAGCTGCGCAGCCTGCATTCGCTCCATAAGACGCACACACATTTCCCCTTACTTTTTAGGAGGGAAAAAGTGAGTCTTATAGAGCAAAAAATACGGTACTTATCCCGAAGCTACTTCAACCCGAAGTATGACTGTAACTGGATCCAGAGATGCCAGCTTCTCACAGCCTGATAGTCCTTGCTGCCCCCCTTCTGCCCACTTGCCTCTTAGCACCCCCATCCCAGTAATCCCCCCCAGGGGATGCTAATGCCCACATTGCGCACCACTGCCCTAGAGCCAGACCCCCAACATCAGAAACCAGGCAGCCTCCAGTCGACGCTTAGCAGAATTTGTGCTTTCAAATTTCAGGGGCTCCCCGTGCGACACCAAAATTCGGCGCTCCCCCATCTCTTCCCTTCCGTTCTAAGTCAGCCCTGTGGCACCCTCTCGACTCGGCACCCAGTGTGGGTAAACCGGTCACGCTCCCCATAATCCTTCTCTGCTCACCCACCCAGCCCAGGGAGGGAAAGTGTTTTCGCCTGACGGTTCCCCACAATCGCCTCCATGAGAAGGATCTTCAAAGCTTCACAACTCCTCTAGGAAAGGCACCCTGCCTAGTTAGTGGGTTGCAAATTACCGGGGCCAAGCCCATTCTGCTTAGATAAGCCTGATTCATCTCGAATAAACCTGTGCATTTATTCATTTGTCTGGCCTCAAGACTCTCCTCTGCCTTGCTGAGCAGCTGAGCAGCCTTCCCAGTCTCTGGCGCACCTACTTATTAGCAAGAGATGATGACAGGACTCTTCATACCTCCGTCGCAGAGCTGGAGGTTGGGAGGGAGGGAAGGAAAGGACACCCCCCCCCAAGCCAGGCCGCTCACAACAAAGCCACGTTGAAATCAACCACGTTGAAGTCCATTGAAATCAGACATTCTAAGTTCATCTTAGGCTGGGTAGTTCACAGGTCTCTGTGGCTTTGCACAAGGTTTTCTATTTTTCTCAGAAGATTGATAAAGAATGTATAATTATTTCGGTAATTATTGTGTGTATATTAGTCGCCAAAGTGTTGGATGAGTTGTACTACAACCATGGCAGAGCACAGATGCAACTTGCTGGCAAGAGCGATGGAAAAAATATTTTGGCTTCCTCCGGGGAACGAGGCACCTGGTGGGCACAGAGCCAGCCAGTCTTCCAGGAAGGAAGGCGAAGAGGGCGAGCGCTTGGAGGGAACGGATCCTGGCGTTCCCGGGGGCTGAGTAATGTTGTTTGCATTTCTCCCTTCTCTTTGGCCTTGGGAGACTCTTGTGCAATGCTTGCCAGTGTTGACTCACAAGGGGAGGGAGAGAGAGGGAGGGGGCACCGTGGCAGAGGCTGTCACCCTCAAGCTGGGTGCTGGCACTTCTCACCGGGAAATTCCCCTGACGAAAAGCCAGCCCTCTGAGTCATTCGGCAATGGGAAGCAGATGGGGAAAGGAAAACATGCCTGCAAAATGGAGCTTCGGTCAGAAAATGGGTCTGGCAGGCCTGAAATTAGGGTGGCCACATGTTGCAAAGTGCAGAATCACAGAATTGTAGAGTACCGTATTTTTCGCTCTATAAGACGCACTTTCCCCCTCCAAAAATTAAGGGGAAATGTGTGTGCGTCTTATGGAGCGAATGCAGGCTCCATGGCTTCAGCGAAAGCAACGCGAAACAAGCCTCCGGAGGCTTCGCTTCACTGGAGAGGTGCTGCGCAGTGAGAGGTGCGCAGTGCCCCTTCAGCAAAGTGGGAGGAGAAATGGAAGGGGCTCCATTTCTCCTGCGGCTTCGCTGAAGGAGTGCTGCACAGAGAGGGAGAGGTTTTTCCCCCCTTGTTCTCCCCCTCTAAAACTAGGTGCGTCTTGTGGTCCGGTGCATCCTATAGAGCGAAAAATACAGTACTCCCTATCTGTCAAGTTCCCCTTTCCTGCTTAAATTTTGGAGAGCTTCCCCCATCTGTTCACAAGCAGCGACTTGAAAAGATATAGCGGGAAAAACCCTTGTTTGCCTTCATAACAAGAGAACGAGATCTTAACAGTGGCAGGGGGAATATTCTTCTGTTTTTGAGCAGAAAGGGACGTTTATTGTTTAGGACTACTTTTGTTAGGTTTGTAGTTCCGTAATTTTTTATCTATTGTAAGCTGCCTTGAGAATGGTTTTAACTTTGTAAAGGCGTCATACAAATAAAATTATTACATGATTGATTGATGTTGTCAACCCTTGAAGGCTTCTGTTAGCCAGAATGGCATTTCTTGATATGTGAGGCTCCCAAAATATCTGTGCACAGGGGATATATGAAGGGGAAACTAAATAAAGAGGGTGCAGCGGAACGCGTTTCTTTTGGGTTTTGCCGCAAGCGCAGACTGTAAAAGTGATGTCATGCGCGGAAACGGCGAATTGCGGCATGCGCAGACGGGGGTTGCGTTTGCTTCAGAATGCAAACGGGGCTCTGGAACGGATCCTGTTCGTATCCAGAGGTACCACTGTATAGTCAAAGCTATGGTTTTCCCAGTAGTGATGTATGGAAGTGAGAGCTGGACCATAAAGAAGGCTGATCACCAAAGAATTGATGCTTTTGAATTATGGTGCTGAAGGAGACTCTTGAGAGTCCCATGGACTGCAAGAAGATCAAACCTCTCCATTCTGAAGGAAATCAGCCCTGAGTGCTCACTGGAAGGACAGATCCTGAAGCTGAGGCTCCAGTACTTTGGCCACCTCATGAGAAGAGAAGACTCCCTGGGAAAGACCCTGATGTTGGGAAAGATGGAGGGCACAAGGAGAAGGGGACGACGGAGGACGAGATGGTTGGATAGTGTTCTCGAAGCTACCAGCATGAGTCTGACCAAACTGCGGGAGGCAGTGGAAGACAGGAGTGCCTGGAGTGCTCTGGTCCAGGGGGTCACGAAGAGTCGGACACGACTAAACGACTAAACAACAACAACATAGTTCCACACAGTGCTCTCTCTTGGTCCTGCTAGTGTGTGACAGAACATTGGGAAACGGATTCTGGATAGATTTCTAGAGTGCTTTCAAATGCAAATTGCAGTTATTGTGTAATTAATCCTTTAAGCATTCCTGGGAGGTAATTTAAGTTGGGAGACAGGGAGAAAGAGAGGGGGGGGAGAGAGAGAGGCAGACACACCCAAGACCACCTAGTGAGCTATTTGGCTGGGCAGGGATTCCAAGCTTGGCTTTCAATGTTCAGAGTCAAGACTCCATGTTGGAGTCAAACCAAGGACCTTTTCACACAATCATCTGCGTGTGTCTTGGCCAGAGGTTGCAAGCTGGCTATGTTCACCTCCCACCAGATACAAGGTTTTGGCTTTCCATTCACCCGGTGTCAGAATTTGAGGGATTACGAACCCCCTCCCCTCATGACTGGGTGCCAGAAACAGGGAATGAGACGTCTTACCAATGCAGTTATTCAAGATTCCTAGAGAGATACGGAGGTGCAACCGCTCAGAAGGTGGCGTCGCTCCAACTGAGCTCCCCCCCCCCCTCCTTACAGTGGCCTCTGAGTCTTTTGCACTTACACTTTCAATGCATACAGAGTTCTGGGAGAAGG
Source organism: Podarcis raffonei (assembly GCF_027172205.1). Lineage (NCBI taxonomy): Eukaryota > Metazoa > Chordata > Lepidosauria > Squamata > Lacertidae > Podarcis > Podarcis raffonei. The sequence continues at coordinate 4,899,986 of NC_070602.1, forward strand.
GGGACCAGGAATGTTTTCCAGTGATAACGTGTCAGCTGGCTGCTCTGTCTCTCCTGCTCTCTTCTCCCAACTCCTCCCAACTCTTCTGTTCATCTGTCTCTGGGCTGTCACCTTCCTCAAACCACTGCTGCAAATCAATATTGGCCTCCTCTTCTCTGGAAGGTTCTGTTGGCATGCATCCAAGGATGAGTCCTTTAAAGGTAAAGGACTCCTGACAGTGAAGTCCAGCCGTGGACGACTCTGGGGTTGCGGCGCTCATCTTGCTCTACAGGCTAAGGCAGCCGGCGTTGGTCCACTTCCACAGACAGTTTTTCCGGGTCATGTGGCCAGCATGACTAAGCCGCTTCTGGCGAACCAGAGCAGCTCACTGAAATGCTGTTTACCTTCCTGCTGGAGTGGTACCAACTATCTACTTGCACTTCATACTTTCGAACTGCTAGGTTCATTTTCGAACTGCTAGCTGCATTTTAAATTGTATTTTTTAAACCTGTATTTTAAATTGTTTCCCACCCTCTATTATGTTTTTATTGTAATTTTACTGGTGTTAGCCGCCCTGAGCCTGGCTCTGGCCCGGGAGAGCGGGGTATAACTAAAAATTTATTATTATTATTATTATTATTATTATTATTATTATTATTATTATTAGTTGGCAGGAGCTGGGACCAAACAATGGGAGCTCACTCCATCGCAGGGCCTCAAACCGCCGACCTTCTGATCGGCAAGTCCAAGCAGCACAGTGGTATAAACCACAGCGCCACCCATGTCCTAATAGTACATCTTGTGTGAGTTGCCTGGGCTAGGTAGGACTTTGCTAATGGAGGGCCCAGGGCAGCTACGAAGGGCGAGCCTCCTGGAGTGCTGAGATACCACCAGCTTCTCAAGGGTGCTGGCCAACTGGTCTTCCCAGTCTGGCAGAGTGGGTGTGGCTTTCAAGACTGGTTGCTGGGAATCGCAGATGGGGAGTCCTGCTTGTGGGGTTTTGCTTGTGAGCGTCCCGTCTAGGCCTCTGGTTGGCCACTGTGAGAACAGGGTTTGGACCAGAGGGAAACTTTGGTCTGTTGGAGCAGCCAAGCTCTTCTGATGTTTGCGTTCTGCGTCACATTTCAGCTACAGCATTTCCACAGCGTTTCAACCACAAGCTCTCCATCACAGCTAGAAACTCCAGCTCCATTGCTTCGGAGGAATGTTAATGCTTTCATGGTGACACTGAGGCGGCTGCCCCGAGGTGCCAACCCCTCCTTTCCCCAAACTGGGAAGACCAGTTGGGTTGGTTTGCCTTGCCAGAAAACAGCACACTTTGGGATTCACGGCACGCTTCTCTTGGGACGACTGCTCCTTCTTTTTAATGTAGGAGCTTGGAAGCTGGAGGGCTGCGAGAAGAAACCGGAGACTCTCTAAGACGGAAGGAACAGGCCTCATTGGTCAGGAGTAGCCAATGGGATGCCCTCCATCTGCTGCTAAACTACAACTCCCATCGTCCTTGACCATTGGCGTTGCTGACTGGGGTTGATGGAAGTTGGTGTCCAGCAACATCTGGGGAGAACTTCTGCATTAGGTCCTCTATCCAGTGGTGCTTTTGAATTATGGTGCTGGAGGAGACTTGAGAGTCCCATGGACTGCAAGAAGAACAAACCTATCCATTCTGAAGGAAATCAGCCCTGGGTGCTCACTGGAAGGACAGATCCTGAAGCTGAGGCTCCAATACTTTGGCCACCTCATGAGAAGAGAAGACTCCCTGGAAAAGACCCTGGTGTTGGGAAAGATGGAGGGCACAAGGAGAAGGGGACGACAGAGGACGAGATGGTGGGACAGTGTTCTTGAAGCTACCAGCATGAGTCTGACCAAAGTGCGGGAGGCAGTGGAAGACAGAAGTGCCTGGCGTGCTCTGGTCCAGGGGGTCACGAAGAGTCGGACACGACTAAACGACTAAACAACAACAACAACAACAACAACAACAACAACAACATCCAGTTGGACTTAATAGTCTGACGGGCCCCACCTTTTCAGATCGCCATGGGTACTGCATCCCTTGAGTCTAAAGGTGATGATCCAAGGCTGCTATTTTTGGACCCTCCTGCCCTTTCTGCTGAATGAAGCTCTGGATTTCTGCCCTGACAGAACCATAGATATAACATAGACTCAAGAGGTGTACTGAGGCTCTCTTGCACCCTTGGCAAGGAGGTGTTTTGCCACCTCTGAAGCTGGGAGAAACCATGGACCAGAAACTCAACAAGTTTGCTCTTTGTCGACTTTTGCCAGTGACTTCCTGCTCTGTTCTGCCTTCCCCACCTCACCCCACCCTCCATCCATCCGTCCGTCTGTCTGTCTGCCTGCCTCCCTCCCTCCGCTCCCTGTTTTCCCTGCTAGCCAATCCAAGCCAGAGTGGAGAGGCACAATTTTGGCGCTCCCCCTGGGCCTGGGCCCTTCGCAGAGGCCAACCTAGCCAACCCCTAGATATGCTGCTGGATAGACCAGCTCCTGTTTGAAACCTGATATTCCATCCCACGTGCCCTTTATGATCAATAGGTGCCACAGTCAGGCCTTTGCCTGAGAAGAGAAAGCTTTAAACCAGGAAAGGGGGCGGCAGTGCACAGGCAAGACCCACCCACAGTGTCCCCTGGTGTGCTTTTCAGATTTTCACACAATTTATGTGCTCAGAACCTCCCTGCAACATATGACCCAGGGTTTATAGAGGTTTCTGAAAGTTGTAACCCCTCAGAACACTGTAGCAACCACACAGAGGGTCATAGTGCATAGGTCTTGCGTGGCTACTTTGGTTTAACCCTGTATGTTTGCAAGCAAAATGCCATAAATGCCAGAGAGGTAATCCAAATTCTGCACCCAGAAAAGCAGGACCCTGCAACCGACATAAATTGTGCAAGCCACAGTTAAGCAACCTCTCTTTCCCCCTGCATTCTGTTTCTGCATCATCTACCAGAGCTTTGCTTGTGATACAGAGGGACATAGACCAATGTAATGCACCGAAACCAGTACTGCCACCCACTGAAAACATGCGAATTATGATCTTGCTATATATGATTTTATTTTGGAGTTGTCTGCTGTAAAGAATGTATATTATGTGAATAAAATAATAAAGACCCGATACTGCCAAACACTGGGAATTTCAGCAGAGATTGTCCATATACATGGCCTTCAGAATTACCTCCACCTTCCCTCTATAAGGGACACAGGTGGCGCTGTGGTCTAAACCACAGAGCCTAAGACTTGCCAATCAGAAGGTCGGCGGTTCGAATCCCCGTGACGGGGTGAGCTCCCATTGCTCGGTCCCTGCTCCTGCCAACCTAGCAGTTCGAAAGCACGTCAAAGTGCAAGTAGATAAATAGGTACCGCTCCAGCGGGAAGGTAAACGGCGTTTCCGTGCGCTGCTCTGGTTCGCCAGAAGCGGCTTAGTCATGCTGGCCACATGACCCGGAAGCTGTACGCCGGCTCCCTCAGCCAGTAAAGCGAGATGAGCGCCGCAACCCCAGAGTCGGCCATGACTGGACCTGATGGTCAGGGGTCCCTTTACCTTTACTACCTCTATAAGGGTGAGAAAAGTCTCTTTCAAACAAAGAAAGAAAAAAGGAAGTTGAATTCATTCCCAGGAAGCCAAATTCTGTTGGAGAGGCCTCATTCCGCCCTCCAGCTGAATCACAGCCTTGATGATACCCTTGTTTCAAACAATTTCTCACCCATCCTTTCTCTGGAAATGTTTGAAGTTTCTCCTCCACCACAACCTTCCCTAGAAGCTGATTCCTTCCCTGCTTTGCTCTTGCAATTAGAAAGCTCTTCCTAATATTATCTTTCCTGTCTCTTCAACCCAAGGAAGGAATGCACTTAATTAAAATGCCTCGAGAAGAAAACACCAGGATATTTCAAGGTAACAAGCACATTTCAGCCATCGGAACAAATGGCGCTCGGAGCCACCGCTGAGACCCATCTGGTGGTTGAAATGGCTCGCAAACTCAATGGCCCATTGTCTCATTCAGGCGACCCTCTCATTCTGCGGCTCTTTCCAAGACATCCCCAGTCACAGAGAGGATGGGTTATGCTTGGCAGATCTCTTAACCCGAAACCCTCTGGTTACCAAGTTTGAAAGTGGCCTTCGGATGCAAGGAGACCCATCAATTAACACAGCAATATTCAACCAGAACAGAAGAAAAAGTCCTTCTGGATCAGGGCAGCGGCCTGTCTGGTCTAGCACCCTGTTCTTGAAGTAAAGGGTAAAGGGACCCCTGACCCTTAGGTCAAGTCGTGACCGACTTTGGGGTTGCGGTGCTCATCTCGCTTTATTGGCCAAGGGAGCCGGCGTACAGCTTCCGGGTCATGTGGCCAGCATGACTAAGCCGCTTCTGGCGAACCAGAGCAGCGGACGGAAATGCCGTTTACCTTCCCGCCGGAGCGGTACCTATTTATCTACTTGCACTTTGACGTGCTTCGAACTGCTAGGTTGGCAGGAGCAGGGACCGAGCAACGGGAGCTCACCCCGTCGTGGGGATTTGAACCGCCGACCTTTTGATCGGCAAATCCTAGGCTCTGTGGTTTAACCCACAGCGCCACCCGCGTTCTCGAAGTAGCCAACCAGAATTCTGCATATTAGCCCAGGGAGCTGTACCCCGGCTCCCTCGGCCAATAAAACGAGATGAGCACCGCAACGCCAGAATCGGCCACAACTGGACCTAATGGTCAGGGGTCTCTTTACCTTTAAGGAACTGTGGGACATTCCAGGATCAAATCAGAAACTGGTATTACTGTAAATCCAGGACTGTCCCTGGAAAATAGAAGCACTGGGAGGGTCTGAACCACCTGGGTTGTGAGTGGGCAAATGTTAACCTTACAGTGTATCTCCACCTATCTTAGAGTTTCACCCAAAGCAGACAGTCCCCAGAACACTCTTGGGGAGATCTGCAATTTTATATGGCAGAAAGTGCTGGCGGAAGTTACAACAGTCCCCCCCCCTTTCAACACCAGTGGCTGTTGCAGAGATACCTTTGCCACAGGCCTTCTGAGTCGCATCACATAAATAATGACAGCATCTGGCTTTGTTAGTCAGATCGCTGGCTAATAGTCTAAGACGGTAGTGGCTGATGTTTCATCGCTGGGAAAATAATGGCAGGAGATGGAGTCTCGATAGCTTGGGGGCATTTCTTGAATGAGATATCCACTGGAGCAAGGAGAAAGTGGAGGAGATAGGGAGGCAGAGGAGGTGATAAAGAAGGAAGTTTATAGCAGTTGGAATTGAGTGTGTGTGTGTGTGTGTGTGAGAGAGAGAGAGAGAGAGAGAGAGAGAGATCAAGCTGGAATCAGCTGGACTTGTGATGTTGAAAGCTTGTCTCTTCAATACTCTCTCGCCTCTAAAGAAACTTAAAGTATGGTTACCAGATTTTTTTTCAGTGAATCCGGGGACACTTTTTTTTTTTTGAAGCTGAGTAGCAACAGGGAGTCAGTAGCGGGGATGGTGAGGCAAAAGACCCTGAGCCCAAGCACACATGCACATTGTACAGTGGTACCTCGGGTTACATACGCTTCAGGTTACAGATGCTTCAGGTTACAGACTCCGCTAACCCAGAAATAGTACCTCGGGTTAAGAACTTTGCTTCAGGATGAGAACAGAAATCGTGTTCTGGCGGTGTGGCGGCAGCAGGAGGCCCCAGTAGCTAAAGTGGTGCTTCAGGTTAAGAACAGTTTCAGGTTAAGAACGGACCTCCGGAACGAATTAAGTACTTAACCCGAGGTACCACTGTATAAAGGTGCAAAGCCCTTTTTTTGCACCCTGTGAAACATAAATGCACAGAGTTTTTAAAAAACTGGGCAACGGCCAGCCGGCTGCAACTCCTGAGCCTCCCCCAATCAGTGAAAACAAAGGGGGAAGGGGGCAGGAGATCTGGGGAGGCTCAGGGGTCACGTCTGGTAACCCTAACTTAAAGTTCAATAGCTGGATCCTTGCAACTGCCAAGGGCACCATGCTTGGAGGTTCCCTGTCCTGGGACTGTCTCCTAGTTTCTCATCTTTCCATTCTGAAATTCAGTTCACATTGCTTTGCGATTTTTGATATATTAAAGCAGTGTCCTCAAAAAAAAAAAAAAAATTATCAACAGAGAATCGTAGAGCGGGTGGCGCTGTGGTCTAAACCACTGAGCCTCTTGGGCTTGCCGATCAGAAGGAAGAAGAAAAGAAATGTGAATTTCAGAGAGCGGCTGTGTTTCAAATGTTTAAAATGTGAAGCAAACCAACTTTCTCCTCTCCTGTCCTCACTCCCTGTGTAACTATCCTCCGAAGATCTGAAACAAATTGGGCGAATATGACACCTTCGTTTGCTAGACTGGTCCTGCATGATTCGCACTGGGTTAATGTTAGCGTTGCGTTGTTGCTATTGTTTTAATTTGCATGAAAATTTGACACATCCAGCAAGCAGCAGGTGCTTGTGAGTAATTTCAATCTACCGTTCCAGTTTATCCTCTTTTGTGTGGCAGGGATAAATCATGCATGCATCTTGGGCGTGAAAGTTGTGAAATGGGTGATAAAAGTAATAACAAAATATTCAGGTATTCAGAAGCAGAGCAAGTGGGGGAAGGAATCTGCTAAAGTTCAGTCTCATCTGGGGCACCATTTCTGGTCTAAGGCCAGCTCTGCCCGTAGCCAGGATTTTGCTTTTCAGAAATGCGAAGAAGTGATGATTCTGTAACAATACTGACCCTGATCTGGGAGGCAAGGTGTCAGAATGGAATCAAGGTTGTTGTTGTTTTTTTAGTGTGCAATTGGGCACTAAATGTGGAGTTGGGTTGTTTGTGTGTGTGCTGTTGGAAAGCTGATAATGTACAGTTTGAAAAATGGGGAAATTAAGCACGTGTTTATTAAGCACTTCGAATCAGAGATGGATTTCGGGGAGCGCAACCGGTTTCGTTGCACTGGGCGCGAAGACTCTGGGGAACCCACTGGGGATGGCACAACTATGATTTAGAAGGGAGTGCGAGAGGCAGGGGCACCAAATTTTGGCATCGCACTGCACACCGCTGGAATTTGAGACCCACCACTGCTTAGAAACACAGGGCTGTAGTGTCAGAAGGGACAGAAAGGGTCATCTAGCCCAACCCCTTGGCAAAGAAGCATCAGAGATGGCATGCACACAAATTATGCCAGGGCAGAATGCGCCCAGTGTCCATACAGCCATATCTCGGGTTACAGACGCTTCAGGTTGTGCGTTTTCGGGTTACCGACGCACCGAAACCCAGAAGTACTAGAACGGGTTACGTCCGGGTTTGGGCGCTCGCGCATGTGTAGAAGCACTAAATCGCGCTTTGCGCATGCGCAGAAGTGCCAAATCGCAACCCATGCGTGCGCAGACATGGGGCTGCGGGTTGCAAACGCTGCAGGTTGCGAACATGCTTCCAGCACAGATCATGTTCGCAACCCTGAGCGTCCACTGTACCTTAAACAAGCTGCCCAAAGCACATTTAAATGTCCTGATTTGGGCCAGAACCTCCTCTTCTGTTCCTTTCATTTTGGGGCAAGCAACGCTTCATAAATACCTTTAAATGACTCTTTTTATTGTGCCTGATAGTTACTGAGTCGAGGCAGATTCATAAATGAATCGTCACTTTATAGTGGGTAAGGACTACTGGCGCCTAAGGAGAAGCCACCATTGGTATTGTATGTAAGCAGAGAGAAAAGGTTTTTTAAAAGTGTTTGCTGGGTAATATGTGCAGTTGGAAACGCTGCTTTAAAAACACACAAAAACCCACCTTGATTTGCATGGGCCTTGCCTCTTCTTGGCGCATCAGCTGTGCCCTTTCCTGGACAGGATTCCCTTGGCCACTGTGACCTGTGGATTGGTAACTTCCTGTCTGGGCTACTGTAATGCGCTCTACCTGGGGCCACCCTTGCAGCTGTTCCAGAAGGCTGCAGCCTGAGTGGCGAGTGGCACTCATTATCAGACCTACGTCACTCCAGTGCTGAAAGATCTGCACCGACTGCCTACTGGCCTCCAAGCCAAGCTTAGAGTTCTGCTACTTATATACTTGGGCTTGCCGATCAGAAGGTTGGAGGTTTGAATCCCTCAACAGTGAGCTCCTATTGCTCTGTCCCAGCTCCTGCCAACCTAGCTGTTCAAAAGCACACCAGTGCAAGTAGATAAATAGGTACTGCTGTGGTGGGAAGGTAAACGGCATTTCCATGTGCTCTGGTTTCTGTCAGTGTCCCATTGTGCCAGAAGTGCCTTAGTCCTGCTGGCCACATGACCCGGAAAGCTGTCTGTGGACAAATGCCGGCTCCCTCAGCCTGCAGGTGAGATGAGCACCGCAACCCCATAGTCGCCTTTGACTGGACTTAACCGTCCAGGGGTCCTTTACTTTCTGTGATTCCACATGCAAATCTAAGGCACACTGATGCTTGGACAGTATTGGGCACCTGGTGGTTCACAGAGGAGGCAGTTACTGGTAGCAGAACAGCAGCTACTACTATGCTATAACATCCACTGTCCTGTGATATCATATATGTTTGTACTACTGATGAAGCCCAAGTCTTCCAGCAAGCATTCCCCCTAACTTGCAATGTTACTGTTTAAACTGTATTTTAACTTTTTAAAATGCTTTCATTTTTATGCTTTTAAAGTGTTCGCTTAATCGTATATTTTAATTTAGGACGTTTTCATGCTCTCGTGCATTTAATTATGGATTGATTTCACGGTCGTAAACTGCTTAGAAGCCATTTTGGTGTGTGGGTGTGTATTCATATTCTAGTTATTATACAATTATTATAATAGCAATCATTATAGTGATAATCTAAAAGGGGAGAACCTCATCCTCCTGCACTCAATTCCACATGTCACACCTCATGTTTTTATTTCTCTCTCTCTCTCTCTCTCTCTGTCTCTCTCGCTCGCTGGACAGCTCCACAGCTTCTATACATTGACTATTTTTCTGAGCAAGGCAATGATAACAAAACCAGCCCACAGACATTCCTTGCAATGCACCAGTAGCAGGAAACCCAGCAGGGATTTGGCGGGACGGCAGTAGGGCGGCAGGTGTGTTGAGGGAAGGCCGGAAGAAAGCAGGGAAAATTCACAAAGTCTTTTGCAACAGGCTCTGCGTAGACAAGGTTGCTGTTAATTCAGCAGGAAGGGACCACACTTGCGTGTCAAGACCCCGAAGCCACCCCCTCAATGGGAAATAACACACACAAGGACACAGATATTAGGTTAATGTTATTGGGCAAATTTTGGCCACAGCTTTATTGATTACAGAATGTGAGCGGTATTAGCTTAGGCATTGAATGGACCCGACTATATCTGACTCCTGCCCACTGCGCAGGGAGTCCGGTAAGGGTAAACCACCAGAAGGGGGAGCCCTGTCGATGCAGACCAACTGAAGCTCCCCCTGGTGTTCCCGTCGGGGTCGTGTCATGGCCCTAGCCCAGCCCCGGGCTTCGGACAAGACCCACACCCCTGGATTCCTCTAACGGAATATCCTTAAGCTTGGAGGGGCAGGTGATGGCCACACCTCCCCTCCCCCATCACAAGGTCAAACAATGCCTAACTGCAACCCTAACAAAGTTGTGACCATTGCTACGAGGTAGGCGAAAACCACATGGCCAGTGCCAATTTGCCAAGTGGAAAATTCCTACCGGGCCCCTCAACGGCGACCAACCAAGACCAGTGCCTAAACCTGCAAAATAGGGAGGGAGGGCAGGTGATAGAGGAAGCGAGCCAAAGAGGAAGTCCTCCGGCTCACACCTCTGATTAAATGGCCCTGGCCACGCCGCCCAGCCAGCGATTTGGCTGGCCGGGCTCTGGTGTGGCTGGGATCCCCCGGGAAACGGGGGACTAGGTCCCACACCCCCGTGGTCCACATCAACTCCTCCCCACGGGGAAGTGGACCGGATTTCTGTTGTCATCGAATGAGCTACGGCATAAAATAGCCATTTCCAGAAGGGTAGTCTGCCAAGGGCCTTGCGGCACCCGAAAAGCTAACACATTTAAGATGGTATAAGCCAGCTTTCCTCCAACCTGTTGCCTTTGGATTGGGTTGGACTACAACTCCCAACTCTACAAATTAAAAGACGCCTGCTTCTTGGGAGAAAGGCGATGACAAACCTAGACAGCATCTTAAAAAGCAGAGACATCACCTTGCCAACAAAGGTCCTTATAGTTAAAGCTATGGTTTTCCCAGTAGTGAAGTATGGAAGTGAGGGCTGGACCGTAAAGAAGGCTGATCGCCAAAGAATTGATGCTTTTGAATTCTGGTGCTGGAGGAGACTCTTGAGAGTCCCATGGACTGCAAGAAGATCAAACCTCTCCATTCTGAAGGAAATCAGCCCTGAGTGCTCACTGGAAGGACAGATCCTGAAGCTGAGGCTCCAGTACTTTGGCCACCTCATGAGAAGAGAAGACTCCCTGGAAAAGACCCTGATGTTGGGAAAGATGGAGGGCACAAGGAGAAGGGGACGACAGAGGACTAGATGGTTGGACAGTGTTCTCGAAGCTACCAGCATGAGTTTGACCCAACTGCGGGAGGCAGTGGAAGACAGAAGTGCCTGGTGTGCTCTGGTCCAGGGGGTCACGAAGAGTCGGACATGACTAAATGACTAAACAACAACAACAACACAACTCCCATCATCCTGATGGAACAACACTTCAGGGCTCCTGTCCCTGCTGCGTGGCTTTGGGGAGGGCCGGCCGCGCAGGTTTTTGAATCCTGGTGACGTGTGAAAATGTCTGCCTCAGGCCCCGGAAGGCAGCTGCCAGTAAGAGTAGACTATATGGAGTTAGATGGAGAAGCAGCCTGAGCCTGCCTGACCTGCATGTGTTGCAGGTTTGAGGGCAGAGCCCAGTTCAAGACCTGCCTATTCACCCCAGGTAGGGGCAGGGAATTGGTGGCCCTTCCAGTGCTGATGGCCTCCCATCAGCCTCAAGAAGCAAGGCCGGTGGTCAGGAATGATGGGAGCTTGAGTCCACCAAAAACTGAAAGGGGCACAGAGTCCTCATTCGTGGGTGGATCTACACACAGGAGAAAACCCCACTATAAATAAGCCAGAAATTAAATTGGTATAACAAATCAGTATAACAAAAAAAAACCCTATATAAAAATCTCATCAGAAATTTGTTTGCTCTCTGGCGCCATCTGTTGTATTATATGTTTATAACACATTCAAAGTATTGTTTTTTTGACTAATGTAGCTGAGTCCCCTGTCTAAGGTGGAAAAAAATGTAGAGCTAAAAAGTTTCCTTTCGAAAATGGAAAGAAGCAGAAGTTCCCACCAAAGAAGAAGGGATAGGTAAGGTGATGGACTTTGTGGAAAAATAGTGAAAGAAATACTATACTACAATGAACAAGCCAGCAGGATTCAGACTATGAACTGCAGAAGAAATTTTAGTAGTGTTGTTGTGGTTTAAGAGAGAGAAGATAGGGTGCAGCAGAGGTAGAGAAATGAAAAGACCATGGAAGCTGACAAAACAAAAGAAATAAAATTACTATGTATTGAAATATATGTGTTAAACGTTGGACAACTTGATAAAACATAGGATAAAAAGCTGTAACGCTAAAAAGAAAACAAGATAAATAAATAAAAATCCAGGCCGCCTCCTTTCTCTCCTCCTCCTCTTCCTCTTTCCCCAATTTTCTGGACCCCATCTCCTTGACCTACAAGCAACCTCTTTCTTCTTCGAGGTCTCCTGCCCTGAGGAAGGCACGGCAAAACACAGAACTCCAGCTGCCCCGACTCTGGCATGCTCAAGCCTGTCCTTCCATTCCAAACTTGCTTGTCACGTCACCTGAACAACCACGAGTCTAAATTCCTTCTGGCTTGGCACCCTGATTGCGTTAAAATGTACGGAGGAAGGTGGCCGGCAAAGTTTTCAGCGCTGGAGATCCATAGCATAAAGGGAGATCCATAAAGCGTAATGATATTTGCAACACATTTATGCAAAATATTGTAGGTTTTATATATGTGTGTGTGTGTATTTGGATAATAATCCTTATACACTGGATAAGTATATACTGAATTGTAATTCTTAACTTTAATAATGATATCATATACCTTTTCTTTTTTCTTTTGTTCAATTAAATTGTTATACAGTGGTACCTTGGGTTACATAAGCTTCAGGTTACAGACTCCGCTAACCCAAAAATAGTGCCTCGGGTTAAGAACTTTGCTTCAGGATGAGAACAGAAATCGCTTGGCGGCAGCAGGAGGCCCCATTAGCTAAAGTGCTGCTTCAGGTTAAGAACAGTTTCAGGTTAAGAACAGACCTCCGGAACGATTTAAGTACTTAACCTGAGGTACCACTGTATATATAGCGCTTTTTCTGGGGGTACTCTAGGGTACGAAGTATTGGCACCATTTTTTAAAAAAAGAAAAGCACTATATTTGCAGGCAGATCACAGCCACTGTGGTCAGTAGCCATTATCTAGTTATCTCCCGCTTGGACTACTGCAATGCGCTCTACGTGGGGCTACCTTTGAAGGTGACTCAGAAACTACAACTAATCCAGAATGCGGCAGCCAGACTGGTGACTAGGAGCAGCTGCTAAGACCATATAACACAGGTCCTGAAAGACCTACATTGGCCCCTAGCACATTTCAGAGCACAATTCAAAGTGTTGGGCTGCCCTTGAAAGCCCTAAATGGCCTCGGTCCAGTATACCTGAAGGAGTGTCTCCACCCCCATCGTTCTGCCTGGATTCTGAGGTCCAGCTCCGAGGGCCTTCTGGCGGTTCCCTCATTGCAAGAAGTTACAGGGAACCAGGCAGAGGGCCTTCTCAGTGGTGACACCCACCCTGTGGACCAGCCTCCCATCAGATGTCAAGGAAACAAACAACTATCTGACCTGCAGAAGACATCTGAAGGCAACTCTGTTTAGGGAAGTTTTTAATGTTTGATGTTTTATCGTGTTTTTAGTATTCTGTTGGAAGCCGCCTAGAGTGGCTGGCAAAACCCAGCCAGATGGGCGGGGTATAAAAAAAATACTAATATTATTATTATTATTATTATTATTATTATTATTATTATTATTACTACTACTACTATTTGGGTGGAGGATGGACGTCTATATGGGTGTGATTTGAAAACTCTGGTTTTTGTGTGGCCAAAATGTAGCTGAGTTGCAAGAGTCATCTGAGTTGTTTGGCCCATTTTTGCACCTGGCCCCTGCCATCCCTGCCACGTGGCCCCTGGAAAGTTGACCAGGATGGACTGCGGTCCTGAAGCTGGAAGGAGTTCCCCGCCCCTGGGGAAAACTCTGCCAAGCTAGCTGGGGCAACGCCGTGTCTCCATGGGAGGCAATCGCAGATTGCCTGGTGAGCGTCTGCCTGCACCCAAACAACATATTGCTTTGCCTAATGAGCCAGCTGCGCTCCATTTCTCCCTTTAATTGACTCTGCAACTTTATATGCCAGCACGGAACTCGAGGAAGCGTAGCGTTCTCCCGTCCAGACACTAGCCAGACCAGACCTGCCCAGCTTCAGCAAGCTGCGGGGCTGACCTGTCCCGGTTTGCCGCCTGAGGCCAAATGGGACAGTGCTGGCTCCCCACTGCCGCTGCCTTGCCAAAGCCTCACTTTCTGGGGTTGTGGGGCTGGGGTGGCTTCCGGCGAGACCTTTCAAGATCTCACCAACCGCTCGCCAGACTCTCATGAGAGCGGAGCTCTGAGATTTCTCCGGGGACTGCTGTCCCGTGGGATTCTGCCACCGAGGTGGACTTCTTCGTCTTCTTCTTCCTTTTCTTCTTCTTCCTTTTCTGCTTCCTCTTCCTCTTCTTCTTCTTCGTGATTTTAAATTTTATACATTTCAATCATTTTACCATCATTTTAACATTTCAAAACTCGCTTCCTTCCCCCTCTTTCTGCGGTTCCTTACATCTATTTTCCTGCATATTCCAAATTAAGTTAATTTGGAGTAAGTTAAGTTTACTCATTTATTCATCTACTTTAAGTACATACCCTTGTAAAGCTGCGGGTTATTACAATCATCCTGCCAACGTTCTTATCTGTTTACCGTTTATTTGTAAATATTCAATAAACTGTTTCCACTCTTTTCTAAAAAATGTAGTATAAACACAAACAACTGGGAAACACTGGCCTGTGAGCGCTCCAGTTGGAGAACAGCCTTTACCAAAGGTGTCATGGGCTTTGAAGACACTCGAACTCAGGACGCAAGGGAGAAACGTGCTAAGAGGCACACTTGGCAAACCCTCACCATGATCAACTCCTGCCCGGAAACCAATGCCCCCTCTGTGGAAGGACGTGTGGATCCAGAATTGGCCTCCACAGTCACTTACGGACTTATTGTTAAAACCGTGTTTATGGAAAACAATCTTACTCAACTGCAAAGAAGAAGCAACAACCCACAGTGTCCAGAAACCAGCGCAGAAATTTCAAAACTAAGCGGGGAGATGTAGCCAGCCTCCAATACAATATGGTACAGTCACCTAACTGGTTGAGAGTCCCCACATCAGCCCTGGAGCTCCAAATGAGTTTCTGTTCTGGATTAAAGCAGGGACTCAGGATAACTTGGGACGCGGGTGGCGCTGTGGGTAAAAGCCTCAGCGCCTAGGACTTGCCAATCGAAAGGTCGGCGGTTCGAATCCCCGCGGCGGGGTGCGCTCCCGTCGTTCGGTCCCAGCGCCTGCCAACCTAGCAGTTCGAAAGCACCCCCGGGTGCAAGTAGATAAATAGGGACCGCTTACTGGCGGGAAGGTAAACGGCGTTTCCGTGTGCTGCGCTGGCTCGCCAGATGCAGCTTTGTCACGCTGGCCACGTGACCCGGAAGTGTCTCCAGACAGCGCTGGCCCCTGGCCTCTTAAGTGAGATGGGCGCACAACCCCAGAGTCTGTCAAGACTGGCCCGTACGGGCAGGGGTACCTTTACCTTTACCTTTACAGGATAACTTGGGCCGGACTCTGCAGTGTCCTCCAGCCTTAGCAATGGGAGATTAGCTCCGCCCAAGGCATGATGCAGAACAGCAACAACCAGGAAAAGATAGAGATAATATTTTACAAGGACAGGAAGAAACATCATGGACAGAATAATTGCCACACACAGGAAGAACAAGGATATAGTTTGAATGCTTCACCTGTAGCTTTATAAATCATTTAATGTGTCAATACGGACGGAAGTCATTAATATTGCAGTTGTTGTCTAAGGGGTTGCTATTTTGACTGGAGTGTAATTGAAATTAATAAGATTTTGGAATGCAGAAGTAAAGTAAATCATCCATCAATTCTAGCATGAGGGGGGATAGGACACCTAAATTATATAACTTGGCATCTGAATGATTGGCATTAGCAATTGTACTCTAATTTGGCATTCTTATAATGAGGCTATTATTGAATTATTGTAACTGAAAACTAATAAAAATTATATATATATTGCTCGCTGGAAAACGCTCCCCTTAGCCGTTAACACAAGTCTGACAGGGAAAGGCAGCATTGCAGATGCGAAAAGCTTGACTAAGGTTGTTGACAAACTGGGAGATGGTTCTAGGACCCTGCAAAGATTAAGGGGTTGGGATGTTTTCCTGCAGTCAAGGTTTTCCCAAGCCGGCAATTATGGACTGCTCTAGCATGCGGCTCAGCGAGGCATTCAGAAATTGGCACCAGACAGTTTGCAAGCCCAGATCCCAGAGACGTTTCTTCCAGATCCTTCCCAGAACACAAATTTAATTTGGATGTCCTGAATTTGCATGAATAAATACCTTACGAGCTCAGAGCTTGCCATCAGCACTGGGTTGGAGCAGAGTGGCTGTCAGGCAGGCCAAAGTTGCCTTTCATCGCAGTTCAGGATGCCCAGGGGAATTTTTCTGGCAGATGGCGATTAGGAATGGGCAAATCTGTCCATTTCAGTTTCCATTCTGTTCTCAGTTCTTCAACTCAGTTCACCTGATTTCCACATCAGTTTGTGATTGATTGATTTTTTAAAGACAGCACAATTTGCATGCATTTCGGTACACCTTCCCACCCTTAAATTTCACTACACGGTGCTTTTTTTTTTTTGCCAGTGTTTCCCTCTTATACAATAAAGGCAATTTTCACTAATATACACATTTCACACAGACTTCCCCCTAACGTACACATTTTTGCATGCATTTTCTGGGTCGCAAATTGCATCAGAAAATTCAAATTCAACATTCAATTGCAAGATGTGTTTTGTATTGTTAACGGCATGGCAAATCTGGTAGGTTTGCATTGAGAGACGGACTGAACCCCATGTTGGCCTGTGAGTCAGACCTTGCCTGCCTGAAGTGACTAACAGCACTTGCATCTGTTAACAACATTGTTTTATCCCAGTAGCTGCAAAGAAACTGTGTTTTTGTTCTGACACACCACCTGGGTGACCGCATGCTCCAACAGCAATGGAATTCACCCTAGCAAAATAGACCAAAAGGCCTGTTTTGTTTTTCTTAAAATAGGTGCATGGGATCCAGTCATAACCCACTCTTAATGCAATGCCTTGCAGCTATGGACCGGAAGGTCTGTGGGCAAAATCCAGACTCTTGCAGAGTGCCAATTCTCTCACTTCCACATTGGAAAAATTCAAAGGAAGAGAACTCCATGGCTTAGCTTGTGATTGTGGCAGTGGGGGGGCTTTCTGAGGGTCCAACCTGGGGGGTCCCCTGACCCATCACCCTCCATAACATGAGACCCCTGTAAAACCTAGTCACTGACTGTCCAACCTGTTCATTTAAATAAACCAGTTAAAAATACTTTATTTGCAGTATTAAATCTCAAAAAATATGTCCTTTTGAGAATTCAGAAAGCTTGAGATCATCTTAATGGATGACAGGTCAACCTTTAGGTTCCCGTTCCATGAACTTTGGGAATGTGACATTATACGCTACATTTCCTTCTTTCTTTTATACCCCACCCTTTCCCCTATGGAGCGCAAGGTGGTTCTCTCCCTCCTCATTAGCTCAGTCGGTAGAGCACCAGACTCATAATCACAAGGTCGTGGGTTCGAACCCTGTGCTGGGCCGAAGATTCCATGGGGCTACATTAAAAGCTTTTTGCAGCTTGATAATTAAATGTTGATCGTTCTCTACTCTACTCAGATATTAATACTGCACAGTTGGAAGGGACAGGATGCATAAAAATGGAGTCCTTTGGAATAAAAACATTATCACGGCCTGTAAGTTAAATTCAGACTTTCGCTTGCAGAACTTTCTTCTGCAAGAGCATCAAAGAGACATCCAAACACTTCATGATATCTTGTGCATATCATGGAATCAAGCCACACACTGAACTGGTTTCATGGTGCTATTTTGTCGTTCTTCTATCTGAACTCCCTTTTATTTCTTTCCAATGAAAGCTGGTAGGCACACCGGTCCTTTTCGTAAGCAAACAACACCACAAACTCATCCTGCTGGGGTAGCTCAGCTGGTAGAGCATGAGACACTTAGTCTCTGGTTTGTGGGTTCAAGCCCCACTTGGGCAAAAGATTCCTGCATTTCAGGGGGTTGGACTAGATGACCCTCAGGGTCCCTGCCAACTCTATGGTTCTATTTAATCCCCACAAAAATCCTGTGAGGCAGGTTTGGTTGAGGGGCAGGGACTGGCTCAGGGAGAGCTTCATGGCTGAGTTGGAATTCGAACCTTGGTCTCCCAGGTTTTAGCCCACCACTCTAAGCACTGAACCACCATTGGCTCTATAACCTCTGGGCTGGTAAAGAGAGCCTTAGCCAACTCTCAGTCCTCAAGATGTTTGGACTACAACTCTCATCAATCCTAGTCAGGCTGTATATCTGAGTCCAAATGGACTTCAAAGTCCAAGACATCTGGCCTCTTCCATCACTATAGAAGATCCCCAACATTGACTTTCAAAGAGATCAAACTTGGAACCTTACCCTATGTCATCATCATCATTATAATTTGCCTATTAAATTTGTATTCCGCCCTTCATCCGAAGATCACAGGGTGGTTCACAACATAAAAATACAAAATGAGAACGCAAAATGCAACCAAGAACAAACACAAACCAATACTCCAGCCCCCAGACACATTTAAAAGGCCTTATGAGCCAATTTAAATCTTCAGTTTGAGCTTTGTGCCCCAATCCCACTCGAACAGCTGTTGAAAATATTGCTTAGATGTAACCAGTCAGAAGCAGAAGGGGAAATGCATTTTCTGGGCACCCAGAAAGTAAAGCAATGCGGAACATCAGCATGCACAAACAGGCTTTGCAAATATGAAATAAAAGGTATTCGGTGCCTAGTGAATGTCTAGTTTGTAGCTGTGGTTCCTAACCCAGTAAATGAGACAGGAGCCGGGCTCCGGATGGGGCCACTCATCAAATTAATTGCAGACAACTCATTGGAAGCTGGCAGCCTTACTACCTCGGACGATTTGCAAACCCTGCTTTTTTCCCAAAAGGCAATCACTAATTCAGAATAAGTTTTAAAAGGGCAAGAAAAATCTGAATGGACACACCAAATTGAGTTATGAAATAAATTTTACATTTCCCCAACTGACCCTTCATGCCAGCTTTGTCCCCTGCTGTCAGTGAAGTTGCTCGATTTGGATTCCTGGGTTATCAGAGAATTGTAGACTTGGGGACCCACGAGGGTCATCTAGTCCAACCCCCTGCAAGGCAGGAATCTCAGATAAAGCATCCATGACAGAGGGCCACCCAGCCTCCAGGGAAGGAGACCCGACCACCTTCTGAGGGGTGTTTGCTCCACTGTCGAACAGCTCTAACCCCCAGAAAGTTCTGCCTAGTGTTTATGTTACGAGATTTGAAGGAAATGCACCTCTCATCTTTACGGGATGCGAACAAGGCACCGCATGTGAGGACCTCCAGCCTGCTTGCTATCCAAAACAAAGCCCTGAAATCGTTCCCTACCTGGCACCAGAGCAGTTTAGGTGCCGGGTCCTCGCTGCCGCTCCATGCTTAATCCCAGACCGCCAGTCGAGCGAGATGGAGAGCCATGGCCACCAAGAGAGAAGCTCTTCAGATGTCCCTCAGGGGACAACGTCCTCTTGACTCGGCCGCCTGAGAGGTGGGTTGGTAGGACAGAAACAGCAGAGAGGATGGAGGCGTCAGAAGACGCGCACTCCAGCCTTTGCTGCTAGCAAAGGCAAGGGTGTTACTCACTGGGAATTACTGTACTATTAAGAGACCTACCCTGATTTGGTTGGCTTCCAAAACCTTGCTAGACATGTCCTTACCTGCTGTGAAGGAGGCAGCTCTGAAGCATAGAAGATGGGGGTTGGGGAGGAATCTGAAGTTGGTTGGAGGTGAGGCACAAGGCAAGGGAGCCTGGATGCTTCCCTATTTGAAATGGGGAGTGTGTGTGTGGATGTAGGGGGGGACAGAGCCAATATGTTAACATGGGCTGCATACCTGACCCAACATGAGCACAGGGATGTGGGGAGCCTGTTGCGGGCTTGGCTTCCCGCAGCGCAGATCGGCCTCAAATCAAGCTGCGACTCGTTTTCCCCAGAGACGTTAAGGAGCAGCTGGGATTAAGGAGCCGAGGAGGAATGTGGTTTGCTTGGTCCTGATGAGCCTCATACTGTACGGAGGCAGAGTCGCACGATGACAGATGGATAATCGCAGCCCCTTCATGTCTAATACCCCGGGATCGCGTGCTCAATCCGAACCCCGCTTGCAAGGAGATCGAGAACCACAAGTCCCCTAAGCAGTCATTTGCTTGCTAATTTCTCTAGCATTAAGCAATTAGATTTCCAGAGCCGCCGACTTAACATCTGCCTCTGGAGACTTCCTTGTTGGGTTTCCAAAAGCAGGGAAGGAAGTTTCAAGGAAAAGTTTTGCAGAAGCATGTCAAGTTTATAGCATGCTCTTCTTTTTTTAAAAAAAAAAACCCTAGCTGGTTTTTCCTCACCTGTGCACTGTGTGGGGACAGCTTTCCCATGAACTAGTCACTATTTGCCTCTCTAATTACTGTAAAATGGGAGCAATTGTCCCTTCAAAGGTGCAAAAACTAAGATGATAAAACGCATTAAAAATTAGAAATGTTTTTCCTTTTTTTTTTTTTTAAAGCCATGGAGGTAAGGCCTCCAAAACAAAACGGTGAGGTTAAATGCATCTTTGCCAAATGCAAATTGCATCCCTTGTGGGGAGGGTGTCCAACTGATATCAGGAATGCAGCAAGAGCGGGGAGGGGCAGTTTAACCCCTTGCTCCCCTGCTGCGCTCTGGGTGAAAAGGGAATAGCTTCTTTGAAGGCTCTGTGTTTGCCGAGAGGAAATCCTGCATTTTGCTTAAGAGCAGGATCAGTCCTGAGTCAGGCTGCTCTTTCCTAACCTCATTCTCCCGAGCTGCGAAATGTAGGGTAAGCACCTTGGCCTACCTTACAGGTTTGTTGCGAAATAATGTACGTGACGAAACGCCTTGGATCGTATCCAACAGCACGTCCTTCCTTTGTGACGACTCCTTTGATCCAGAGGAGGCTCCTGTAGCTAGAAGGGAAGGGAGGTAATCCTTGCCGGTTCCTCTTCTCACCCCCTCACTGCATCCGGCACGCCCCCTCCCTCCCAAAAAATCTGCTTTGGTGGGCTTGGGACCCTGGAGAAGTGCGTGGGAGGTGAACTGGGGGGCTGCAAGAAGGGAGGAGAAATCAGAAAAAGATGCTTCCTCCCCATTCTTGCTGCTGCATGTTTTTTTTCCTGGCTGAACAGGACTTGAACTCCCATCATCTACTACAACTCCCATCATCCTTGGTTCTTGGCCAGGCTGAGTGGGACTGGTGGGATTTGGAGTTGAATGATGCTTCGAAGGTAGCTACTTCCCCATCCTTGCACTAAACTTAAAACTGCTGCACAGTGGAGCCTAGGTTCTCAAACTTAATCCATTCCGGGAGTCCGTTCGACTCCCAAAACCGTTCAAAAACCAAGACGCAGCTTCCGATTGGCTGCAGGAGCTTCCTGCACTCAATCAGAAGCAGTGGAAGCCCCTCCAGACGTTTGGCTTCCAGAAATCATTTGCAAACCGGAACACTCACTTCCGGTTGGGAGATGATTTGTTTGGGAACCAAGCCGTTCAAATACCAAAGTGCAGTCACACCTCGGGTTGAATGTGCTTCGGGATGAGAGCGTTCGAGTTGCGCTCCGCGGCAACCCGGAAGTAACAGAGCGTGTTACTTTCGAGTTTCGCCACTTGCGCATGCGCAGACGCTCAAAATGACGTCACGCGCATGCGCAGAAGCGGCAAAATGTGACCCGTGCACACGCAGGCGTGCGGACACGGGTTACGTTTGCTTCTAGATGCGAACGGGGATCCAGAACGGATCCCGTTCACATCTAGAGGTACCACTGTACAGCTGTACTTTGAGAGTTGTTATGAGTAGTTCTGCGACACCCCACTTCACAGATGCGATTCCGCCTCTGGGAACGATCAGGAAACGATGGTGTTTTGATGGTGCCTTTCAAAAGCACCCCACGCCCTGATCCTTCGGGAGATACAGTGAGTGTCACAATAAAAATCATGCACAGCCAAATAAACAAAACTGACTTGCCACCAAACTGTTTTCTTCACCTTTTGGAGGAGAAAGAACTGTCCAAGGCCTCTCCCCGGCGTTTTGGCAAAGGGCACCATTACTAAAATGGTTGTTTCCCTAACCCTCTACCCCCCCCCCAAGTCTTAATTGTTGGTGTTGACCTTTAAAGCCCTAAACGGCCTCAGTCCAGTATACCTGAAGGAGAGTCTCCACTCCCATCGTTCTGCCTGGACACTGAGGTCTAGCGCCGAGGACCTTCTGGCAGTTCCCTCCCTGCGAGAAGCCAAGTTACAGGGAACCAGGCAGAGGGCCTTCTCGGTAGTGGCGCTCACCCTGTGGAACGCCCTCCCATCAGATGTCAAAGAGATAAACAACTACCTGACATTTAGAAGACATCTGAAGGCAGCCCTGTTCAGGGAGCTTTTTAATGTGTGATATTTTAATGCATTTTTAACCTTCGTTGGAAGCCCCCCAGAGTGGCTGGGGAAACCCAGCCAGATGGGCAGGGTACAAATAATAAATTATTATTTTTATTAATTGGTCCCTGCCTTCTGTTTAGGAAGGTTGAATTGAAAGGCCTTGGCAGCAACGGTGTAGCTAGCCGCTCGGGTACCCAGGGCGGCACACGCGCCCTGTACCTGGGGGCGGAGCAAGCCAGGGCAGGGTGCCACTGCCCCCCTCTCAGCTGTAGGGCAGCTAAGGGAGAGATGATGGGCAGACACAAGCCCCACACGCCATTTCAGGCACTGTGGAGCCTGCAGGCACCCAAACCACCACGTCACTCCCAGGAGAGATGCGTGGCTCGGGCACGCTGCAGGCCCCACGATAAGTGCCAGCCCCCACGGTGTGGCACCCAGTGCCAGTTGCATTTCATTGTGTTTGTTAACTAAAACGTTTCGTGAGCCCCCCCAAATTATTTTAAAACTCGTATTTTTGCCATTTTGTCACCCCCTCAGTGATGGCACCCAGGACAAACCACACACCCCCTTCCTACACCACTGTTTGGCAGGAGCGGTTGGTTCCATTTCATGCATCATTTGTCAGATGAAAATAATTATAATACCCCACCCACCGTTGCCGAGTAAGATGGTGATTGTAAGGTGATTGTGGAGGACAGTTCTGGATCCACACGTCCTTCCACAGTGGGGACATTGGTTTCCGGGAAGGAGTTGATCACGGTGTGGATTTGACAAGCGTGCCTTCCTCTTAGCATGTTTCTCCCTTGCGTCCTGAGTTCGAGTGTCTTCAAAACCC
This sequence comes from Podarcis raffonei, assembly GCF_027172205.1. Taxonomy (NCBI): domain Eukaryota; kingdom Metazoa; phylum Chordata; class Lepidosauria; order Squamata; family Lacertidae; genus Podarcis; species Podarcis raffonei. The sequence continues at coordinate 4,922,681 of NC_070602.1, forward strand.
ATGAAACCTTTGGTCAAGGCTCTTCTCCAACTGGAGCGCTTGCAGGCCAGTGTTTCCCAGTTGTCAGTGTTTATACTACATTTTTAAAGATTTGCCTTGAGAGAGTCTTTAAACCTCTTTTGTTGACCACCAGCATTACACTTTCTATTTTTAAGTTCGGAATAGAGTAGTTGCTTCGGAAGACAATAATCAGGCATCCGCACAACGAAATTGATGTTGAAGAATCGTTGCTTCGACACTGGTGATCTTTGCTTCTTCCAGTACACTGGCATTAGTTTGCCTGTCTTCCAAAGTGATGTGTAAAAATTTTCGGGGACACTGTTGATGGAATCTTTCGAGGAGCTGGAGATGTTGTTTATATGTGGTCCATGTTTCACAAGAATACAGTAGTTAGTAGAATAGCTTTGCAAACAAGCATTTGGGTTTCCCTGCGCATATCCCGGTCCTCAAACACTCTGCGCTTCAGTTGGGAGAAAGCTGCACTTACAGAGCTCAGGTGATGCTGGATTTTGGCATCAGTGTTGGCCCATGTGGAATGAGGGTAGGAAAAGTGATTAACACTTTCCAACGTTACACCATTGATAAAATATGGGAGAGAGAGGAGATCCCAGCAGACTTTAGGGATGCCAAAATTATCAATCTTTTTTTTTTTTTTTAAAGGTGATAGAATGGATTGTGGAAACAATCTCTTTAGTAGCTGCAGCTTGCAAAATTATTTTAAGGATCTTAGCAAACCGTCTCCTAACTATATCAGAGGCTACCCTTCCTGAATCCTAAAATGGTTTTCGACTTTATAGGGGGACAGCGGTCATGATTTTCACCACTCGACAGCTTCAGGGAAAATGCAGAGAGCAAAACCAACTGCTGTATATGGCGTTTATTGACCTGACTAAGACCCTGGACACTGTAAATCACACTGCCCTGTGGACTGTCCTTCTGAAAATCAGCTGCCCAGATCAATTTGTGAACAGCCTTCGGCTCCTCCATGACAATGACAGCAACAAGCGCTTGCAGGCCAGTGTTTCCCAGTTGTCAGTGTTTATACTACATTTTTTAAGATTTGGCTTGAGACAGTCTTTAAACCTCTTTTGTTGACATTACGCTTTCCATTTTTAAGTTCGGAATAGAGTAGTTGATTTGGAAGACGATCATCAGGCATTCACACAACATGTCCAGTCCAATGAAGTAGACGTTGAAGAAACATCGCTTCGACACTGGTGATCTTTGCTTCTTCCAGTACACTGGCATTAGTTCGCTTGTCTTCCCAAGTGATGTGTAATTTTTTTCCGGAGAAACCGTTGATGGAATCTTTCAAGGAGATGGAGATGGCGTTTATAAGAGTAAACAGTCGTTCTCCCACAGCTACAATTCCCAGCATGCTTAAGGAGCCACATTTACCAGGGTTCCTTGGAGGAACCATGTGTTTAAAATCTGTGGTATGGATGGGGTCTTAATTCACCACTGTCGATGGGATGGGACAAGACAGGTGGAATCTATACACATATAAAAAAAAGCTGTGAAAATGCTTTATGAAAAACATGTTTTGAAAAATACATTGAATTTCCCATAGCTCACTGTCACCATCTAGTGTCACATTTGTATATTGCACTTTACAACACACTTAAAACATTTTATTTGTAACTGTATAGCTGAGTCCAGCTTCTCTGAGTTATTCAAGCCCCTTCGCCATGCAAGACATTGAATTATGGTGCTGGAGGAGACTCTGGAGAGTCCCATGGATTGCAAGAAGATCAAACCTCTCCATTCTGAAGGAAATCAGCCCTGAGTGCTCGCTGGAAGGACAGATCCTGAAGCTGAGGCTCCAATTCTTTGGCCACCTCATGAGAAGAGAAGACTCCCTGGAAAAGACCCTGATGTTGGGAAAGATGGAGGGCACAAGGAGAAGGGGACGACAGAGGACGAGATGGCGGGACAGTGTTCTTGAAGCTACCAGCATGAGTTTGACCAAACTGCGGGAGGCAGTGGAAGACAAGAGTGCCTGGCGTGCTCTGGTCCAGGGGGTCACGAAGAGTCGGACACGACTAAACGACTAAACAACAACAAGCTGTGTCCAGAGTGTCCTCCGCTGTACCTGGAGGCTGCAAGCTAATTTAGGGCGTGAAGGGGAGGTTGCAGGAAAAACACACAGTTACTGGACCTCCCTGCTTCTGTCCACCTCTCCAACACCCGCCGCCCGAAGCAGCTGGCTTATTCTGCCCTGCAGCGGGGCCAGCCCAGGCGTGCAAAGAAGAGGACATTTTTTGCTCTGTCCTTTGAAACAAGAGCCAGTCGCTTGCAATCCAGGCACATATGCAATGCATCTTGCGCTCAGTAATTCAAACCATTTGGTTGCAGGCCCTGGCCAAGGAGGTTGAGCCAAAACACACACAGCTTCAAGACAACTACAGTTTTATGTTGCACAGAGAGAGTTGTGGATACTTTTCTTGGTTTGGCTGACACAGGCCGTTCCCATGGTTTGGGGGGGTGGATTTAAATTATGGCAAGGAGGAGGAACTTACGCAACAGCCTCTGGAATACAAAGCCTGGCTGTGCATGAAGCCTGGAGATGCAGGGGAAAGGCAGTGTGAAGTAATGGGTGGAGCGCTGGGCTTTGATTTGGGAGAATTTCCGCTCCTGGCAAAAAGGACCCGATGTGGAATTGTGCAAGTTGGCCTCTTTGGTCTCAGTTTCCCTGTCTCCAAAATGGGAACATCCAAGCCTGCCTGCAAAACGTTTTTTCATTTTTGCAAAATGGTCAGTTTATTACCGAATGGCTGTGCAGAGCCTGCTCGGCTGGCCGAGTGCCGTAAACCAACCTATAAATGAGCCACAAAAGAGCCAGTGTGATGTACTTGTGGTCAGTGGCGTCGCAACGGGGGCCGGGGGGCGGTGCGCCCCGGGTGCCTTGCCGGGGGGGGGGGTGACAAGAAGGCAACCCAGCGCCGGTGGCAAACTGCTATGTACAGTGCATGTGCGGTGTCGTAGACATGCGCTGTACGTAACAATGCTGCACATGCGCTGTACAAAGTGGTTTGCTGCCGGCGCCGTTCGGGCGCCGTATGGATGGCGGTGTGATCCGTTCGTCACCACTACAGCCGCAAGCAGAGGATCCTGGCACTGTCCGTATGGCACTCGAGCGGCGGTGCTGGCAAACCGCTATGTCCAGTGCCGAGGGCCTTCTGGTGGTTCCCTCACTGCAAGGAGCCACGTTACAGGGAACCAGGCAGAGGGCCTTCTCGGCTCTGTGGAACGCCCTCCCACCAGATGTTAAAGAGAAAAACAACTACCAGACTTTTAGTAGACATCTGAAGGCAGCCCTCTTTAGGGAAGCTTTTAATGTTTGATGCATTACTGTATTTTAATATTTTGTTGGAAGCCGCCCAGAGTGGCTCCACTACCAAGAAGGCCCTTTGCCTGGTTCCCTGTAACTTGGCTTCTTACAGGGAGGGAACCGCCAGAAGGCCCTCAGAACTGGACCTCAGTGTCTGGGCTGAACGATGGGGGTGGAGACGCTCCTTCAGGTATACAAGACTGAGGCCGTTTAGGGCTTTCAAGGTCAGCAGCAACACTTTGAATTGTGCTCAGAAACGTACTGGGAGCCAATGTACCATTACATTGGAGATGGTCCTTCAACAGCAGCATCTTTTGTGGCTGGAGTCACTCAGCGCCCCAGGACCTTCCCAGGCCAGGTGGAAACAAGCCAGCAAAGCAGGCGGCATGTCTTGCAAGACGCCCAGCAAAGATGGTCTCTGGCCCCTTCACCCCAGCAGCCTTTGTAGCTGGAGCCAAGGTAAACGCGGCTCTCAGCTTCTTCTTTTTCAACTCCTTTGCCGTTGCTTTCAAGAGAACTTGCTGGGCACTGCTCATGACGTATCAAGTTTTGTTCCTGAGACGTTTTCCCCAAGTCCCATTTTGTGCCATTTCCCCTCGAGCTGTTATATTTCCATCCCCGGTTCTGCAGCATCATTAGCAAATATGACACAGTAATTGGCAATAAGTAAACACATTAGCTGTTGGGCGATTCCATCATCCCAGCTGAAGTTTGTTCCCGGAACGGCTGGGATCAGCTTTGGAGAAACTGGGACGCCTCGTCACTTTTGCAATCACGGACACGACTTGTAGCACTGAAATATACTCAGAGTCGAGAGTGGATTTCATGCTCTTTAGTGGTGAGGAGGAATGAAAGTTTCCCCAAAGTATCTGCTTTATATACATTATTTACACAATGAGCTGCACGTGATTGGCTAATTCCGGAATTCTCCTGTAGGCCAATCAGGTTGTGGATTTACTTCCACCTGGAGCTGGATTGGGTGGCTCCTGTGGACCAATCATACTGCTGCATTGTTCTAGGACCAATCAGACTGCTGCATTCTGAATCCTATTGTTCTAGGACCAATCAGACTGCTGCATTTTGGATCCTGTTCAACTCAGTACATAACAAGCACTGAACAGCGGAACTGCTTTAGTGAGGATACAAAGATGGATTTAAAAGAGAATTGGACAAATTCAGGGAGGGAATGGCTACCGATGGCTACTAGTCATGATGGCAATGCTCTGCCTCCACGGATGCTTCTGAATACCAGTTGCTGGAAGCGACAGGAAGGGAGAGGGTTCTTTCGGTCAAATCCTGCTTGTGGGTTTCCCACAGGCATCTGGCTGGCCCCTGTGAGAAAAGGATGCAGGATGAGATGGGCGATTGGATTTATCCCTCAAGCTCATCTTACGCTCTGCTGTACTATTTGAGCAGTTCAATAAATATTTGGTCAATTCACCCATTTTTCATAAGGCTTGGTCTCCAGACCCTTAATCATCTTGGTCACCCTCCTCTGCGCATGTTCTAGCTTTTCAGACTCCTTATTTGTGGCACCCAGGACTGAGCACAGTATTCCAGGTGTGGTCTGACCATAGCTGTCAACTTAGCAGCCTCGAAAATAAGGGATCAGCAGCCAAAATAAGGGATTTTCAGAGCACAGGTATGTTCAACTTCTGAGCCCCTCTGAGCCAAAGGCAGAAAGCCCAGCCAGCAGCCAAACGAAGCCTCAAGCGGTGGTTCCCACAGCGCAGCAACCCAGCAAAGAGGATGCGGCAAGGAAAACCACCGTCACCTCTCCGCTGGGAAGCGCTGAGCAAAGGCGAGTCCCCAGGCAACGTGGCCAATTTGATTGGCACAAGGCATGCAAGCTCCACCCCCCCAGTCGTTCTTAGACTCCTTATTGGGTGAGCAACGCAGCCAAGCAACACAGTTGGAGCCTCCCTCCTCCCTGGCCGGCAGGGAGGGAGGGAGAGGAGCTGCTTCCTTTGAAACCTGGGAAATTTAAGGGACATCATCAAGAAGGGACAGCAGCGGGACACGGCGCTGGGATAAGGGAGTTTCACACCAAATAAGGGACGGTTGACAGCTATGGGTCTGACTAAGGCAGAATAGAGTGGTGCTATTACTTCCCTAGATCTGGGCTCTGTACTTCTGTTGATGCAGCCTAGAATAGCATTTGTGTACTTTTGCTGCTGCATCACACTCAGTGCCGGATTTCCGTATAAGCTAAACAAGCTATAGCTTAGGACGCCACTCTCTTGGGGCCCCCAAAAAAATTTAAAGAAAAAAACAACTGGATGTACATTTCCAAAATATAAGATAAAAAACAAATAAAATAAAACCTACATACAGCAACAGTGTTTTGTGTTCGAAACAAAATAAAAAAAATCCTTCCAGTAGCACCTTAGAGACCAACTAAGTTTGTTATTGGAATGAGCTTTCGTGTGTATGCACACTTCTTCAGTGTTTTGTGTTGTGTAGGCTCTTATGATGTAAGTAATGGGCCCCGCCTGCTAGCCTGTTCCCTCAAATATCACTGGTGATTATTTCACTATTAATATACTTCTTCTTAATCGCATTTCATTGTTAATATACTTCTTAATTGTTAATTAATTGATACATATCTCTTAATACATACTTTTTAATACATATTTTGTTATGTGCAAATGGCTTTAGATACCTCTTAGGTCCATAAATTACCGTACAGCATATATTCAACACAAAAAACAGCGACAATTTGTTGCTGACAAAGGACAGCTGGACATATAAAGGGCCCCATTACCTTCAGGAGCTTAGGGCCTCAACAAACCTAAATCCGGCCCTGATCACACTGTGGACTCATGTCAAGTTGGTGGTCCACTAAGACCCCTAGGTCCTTTCTACATATACTACTGTCAAGCCAGGAATCTCCCATCTTATATTTGTGCATCCAGTTCTTCCTGCCTAAGGGCAGAACCTGACATTTGTCCCTATTGAAATTCATTTGCCACTTTCCCCCAGGGTGATGAAGATTTCTCCCTCTTTAATGTGAAGTATAGTTAAAGCCATGGTTTTCCCAGTAGTGATGTATGGAAGTGAGACCTGGACCATAAAGAAGGCATTTTAACACCGAAGAATTGATGCTTTTGAATTATGGTGCTGGAGGAGACTCTTGAGAGTCCCATGGACTGCGAGAAGATCCAACCTCTCCATTCTGAAGGAAATCAGCCCTGAGTGCTCACTGGAAGGACAGATCCTGAAGCTGAGGCTCTAATACTTTGGCCACCTCATGAGAAGACGAGACTCCCTGCAAAGACCCTGATGTTGGGAAAGATGGAGGGCACAAGGAGAAGGGGACAACAGAGGACGAGATGGTGGGACAGTGTTCTCGAAGCTACGAACATGAGTTTGACCAAACTGCAGGAGGCAGTGGAAGACAGGAGTGCCTGGCGTGCTCTGGTCCAGGGGGTCACGAAGAGTCGGACACGACTAAACGACTAAACAACAACAACAAGCTTTAGAGTGCCCCATATGTGGGGCAGCCATTTTCAAGTCTCCCCAGCCCAAACATCTCCTTGCTTGATCAGCACCTGTTTGTGCTGTTTGCGTGGGATTTGCACTCCTTCACAAATTGCATTTGTGTAGCTCTCCCAGACTGTATACTGTATAATGAGCCTCTTTCAATTTGATCCACAAACCAGTTAAACCTGAGAGCTGGATGGAAGCCAATAGCTATTAGGCTTTTGAATAACAATCACACTGTGGACTCACGTCAAATTGGTGGGTTGGCCACTTAATTTTATTTTGATTTTACTGTGATTTTGAGCTGTGTTTTAATCAGTTGTTTGATTTTGTGTTTTTAATGTATTATATATTTGGTGTTAGCTGTCCTGAGCCTGGCCTTGGCCGGGGAGGGCAGGGTATAAATACAATTTATGATGATGATGATTGACAGTACCTGGGGATTTCCCCCCTAAGTTATTTATTGAGGCTGCTGGTGCTGGTAGACCACATCATGCTGCTTCTTGTTGTTGTTTAGTCGTTTAGTCGTGTCCGCCTCTTCATGACCCCCTGGACCAGAGCACGCCAGGCACTCCTGTCTTCCACTGCCTCCCGCAGTTTGGTCAAACTCATGCTGGTAGCTTCGAGAACACTATCCAACCATCTCGTCCTCTGTCGTCCCCTTCTCCTTGTACCCTCCATCTTTCCCAACATCAGGGTCGTTTCCAGGGAGTCTTCTCTTCTCATGAGGTGGCCAAAGTCTCGTAGCCTCAGCTTCAGGATCTGTCCTTCCAGTGAGCACTCAGGGCTGATTTCCTTCAGAATGGAGAGGTTTGATCTTCTTGCAGTCCATGGGACTCTCAAGAGTCTCCTCCAGCACCATAACTCAAAAGGATCAATTCTTCGGTGATCAGCTTTCTTTATGGTCCAGCTCTCACTTCCATACATCACTACTGGGAAGACAATGGCTTTAACTATACGGACCTTTGTTGGCAAGGTGATGTCTCTGCTTTTTAAGATGCTGTCTAGGTTTGCCATCGCCTTTCTCCCAAGGAGCAGGCGTCTTTTAATTTTGTGGCTGCTGTCACCATTTCGTGACTGCTGTCACCATCTGCAGTGATCATGGAGCCCAAGCTGCTTCTAAACACCCCTTAATCCAAATTTTAATATCTCCATTCTATTCCTAGTTCTTCGTTACAAGTGGTATTGCAATCCCGCTAACGATTTTAACTGTTTACAGTGGTTTTTAAGATAAATTATAAATTTTACCCATTCCCTGTTAAAGGAACGAAACAACATTTGACTTTGTTGGATGGCCAGTCTGAGTTCTAGCTAGTGTGGTTTTGTGCTGCAGTTTTTTCGCTCAAAAAACCTGCACCAAAATGCATATAAAATGTGCACATTTTACGGCGGTAATACATTTAGAAACCTGTACTTTTTTTGGGGGGAATACATTTAGAAATACACTGGGACCGCCTCTCCGGGTGTGCCTCGCAGAGGACCTTAAGGTCCACAAACGACAACATTTTGGGGGTCCCAAGTCGCAAGGTGGTTAGGTTGGTCTCAGCTGGGGCCTTTTCAGTACTGGCCCCAACTTGGTGGAACGCTCTGTCCCAAGAGACCAGGGCCCTGCGGGACTTGACATATAATAATAATAATAATAATAATTTATTATTTGTACCCCGCCCATCTGGCTGGGCTTCCCCAGCCACTCTGGGCGGCTTCCAAAAAAATATTAAAATCTTCTAATACATCAAACATTAAAAGCTTTCCTAAATAGGGCTGCCTTCAGATGTCTTCTAAAAGTCTGATAGTTGTTGTTCTCTTTGACATCTGGTGGGAGGGCGTTCCACAGGGTGGGTGCCACCACCGAGAAGGCCCTCTGCCTGGTTCCCTGTAACTTAGCTTCTCGCAGTGAGGGAACCGCCAGACGGCCCTCGGCGCTGGATCTCCGTGTCCGGGCAGAACGATGTGGGTGGAGGCGCTCCTTTAGGTATACTGGGCTGAGGCCATTTAGGGCTTTAAAGGTCAGCACCAACACTTTGAATTGTGCTCGGAAACGTCCTGGGAGCCAATGTAGGCTCTTTCCGCAGGGCCTGCAAGACAGAGCTGTTCCACCTGGCCTTTGGTTTGAACTTGGTCTGACCCTTATGTTTCCCTCCCCTTATGGTTTTGATATATGGGCTACTTTTTAAAAGAGGCTGCATTTTAAATTGCATTTTAACCTGTATTTTAAATTGGGTCCCCCCCCTTATGTTTTTACTGTAATCTTACTGGTGTTACCCGCCCTGAGCCTGGCTTTGGCTGGGGAGGGCGGGGTATAAAAAATTATTGTTGTTGTTGTTATTGTTGTTATGAGAAAGCAGGTTCAAAATACATATTAAAATATGCATTTTTATTTGGATTTTTTTGGGGGTAAAAAAATCGTAGATCCATAAACGGGACAGAATGGACTTATGAACTAAGATGGGGGGGGGACGAAGTGGGTTACCCTGATGGGGGATTCCTTGCCGCGTGTCTGCCTAAGTGTAAACATAGACACTTGAACCTTTCAGCTTTGATCACCTCCCTGAGATCCTGCAGTCCGATGTCATTACCGCATGAATAATAGAGAGCAGAAGGAAGGGAGGGTCCCATCTGGCTCCTCCATTATGAATGTGTCCCTTTCATTTTTAAAGTGGTCCGTCTACTCTCCGCCGTCCCTCCAGGGAAGCTTCCATTAAGGCAGACTCTCCAGCCTGTCATTAGGCTCAGCGCGGAGCCACAAGTCGACTGGGGAGCCAGATAAAGTCTCCCAATCTAGACTGTACGGAGGAGAGAGGAAAAGGATGCTCAAAGAGTGTAAGAACATAAGACGAGCCATTCTGACTATAGGTAAAGGTAAAGGTACCCCTGACCATTAGGTCCAGTCGCGGACTCTGGGGTTGTGGCACTCCTCTTGCTCTATAGGTCGAGGGAGCCGGCGTTTGTCTGCAGACACCTTCTGGGTATAATAATAATAATAATAATAATAATAATAATAATAATAATTTATTATTTGTACCCTGCCCATCTGGCTGGGTTTCCCAGCAACTCTCGGCGGCTTCCAACAAAGATTAAAAATACATCATGTGGCCAGCATGACTAAGCCACTTCTGGCGAACCAGAGCAGCACACAGAAACACCATTTACCTTCCTGCCGGAGTGGTACCTATTTATCTACTTGCAGGAGCAGGGACCGAGCAACGGGAGCTCACTCCGTCGCAGGTATTCGAACCGCCGACCTTCTGATCGGCAAGCCCTAGGCTCTGTGGTTTGCACCACAGCACCACCCGCGTCCCTATTCTGATTATAGTCCAACACAATTCCCATCAACCATGCTAGATAGTAGGGCCAGTGGTCAGGAATGACGGGGTTGTAGTCCAACAACATCTGGGACCCCCAAGGTTGGGGAAAACAGATGTCTGTGATGCCCTTTGAGCAGGCATAGGCAAACTTGGCCCTCCAGATGTTTTGGGACTACAACTCCCATCATCCCTAGCTAACAGGACCAGTGGTCAGGGATGATGGGAATTGTAGTCCCAAAACATATGGAGGACCGAGTTTGCCTATGCTTGCCTTTGAGCATTTGAAACATCGCACACACATTCCGAGGCTCATAACTGTACGATAATTATGTGACAATTGGCAACATTACAGCACCCATGAAAGCTAGGCCAGTGTTGTGTGCATGGGTAGGGTAAAGGTAAAGGAACCCTGACCATTAGGTCCAGTCGTGGGCGACTCTGGGGTTGCAGCGCTCATCTCGCTTTATTGGCCGAGGGAGCCGGCGTACAGTTTCCGGGTCATGTGGCCAGCATGACTAAGCTGCTTCTGGCGAACCAGAGCAGCGCACGGAAATGCCGTTTACCTTCCCGCCGGAGCGGTACCTATTTATCTACTTGCACTTGGACGTGCTTTTGAACTGCTAGGTTGGCAGGAGCAGGGACCGAGCAACGGGAGCTCACCCCGTCGCAGGTATTCGAACCGCTGACCTTCTGATCAGCAAGTCCTAGGCTCTGTGGTTTAACCCACAGCGCCACCCGCGTCCCTGTGTGCATGGGTATACACACATAAAACAAAACGGAGATATTAAATGTCAGCTTCCAGCTTCTTCAGCTGTGAATCAAAGTGTGCATTTTGCGCCGAGACTTTAATATCTCTGCCTTGTTGCTCCCAGTGTGGTGTAGTGATTAAGAGCGATAGACTCGTAATCTGGGGAACCGGGTTCACTTCCCCGCTCCTCCACCTGCAGCTGCTGGGTGACCTTGGGCCAGTCACACTTCTCTGAAGTCTCTCAGCCCCACTCACCTCACAGAGTGTTTGTTGTGGGGGAGGAAGGGAAAGGAGAATGTTAGCCGCTTTGAGACTCCTTCAGGTAGTGATAAAGTGGGATATCAAATCCAAACTCTTCTTCTTCTTCTTCTTCTTCTTCTTCTTCTTCTTCTTCTTCTTCTTCTGCAATAAATGCATGTCTTCGGAATTAACTGCTTCCTTCCTGGATGCAAGGGAAAGCACCTGACACTTTGAAAAGCATCTTCATAAGGGGGTCATGTGTGCTATTTTACAGAGGCCAGCCCTCTATTTCAAAGGCTGCCCTCCAGGTAAGGCTGGGAAGCACTTTCTGCCTGAGACCCAGAGAGGTGCTGGCAGTCAGTGTAGACAATACTGAGCTAAATGGACCAATGGTTTGACTTGGTATGAGGCATCCTTCCTGTGTTCCTTGATTGTAAGATGCTTGGGGCAGAGAGCTTCTGTTGTTTGTTTGTTTATTTTGCTCTGTAAAGCTCTACAGTCATAACTCGGGTTGAATATGCTTCATGTTGAGCGTGTTCGAGTTGCGCTCCGCGGCAACCCAGAAGTAACGGAGAGCATTACTTCCAGGTTTCGCCGCTCGTGCATGCGCAGACGCTCACACGCATGCGCAGAAGCAGCGAAAAGCGACACGCATGTGCGCAGATATGCAGTTGCTAGTTACATTTGCTTCTGGATGTGAACAGGGCTCCGGAATAGATCCTGTTCTCATCCCAAGGTACCACTGTATTTATTTATTTTCTTGCATGTATTCCCAAGGTGCCATCTGTGGTTCTCCTCTCTCCCCCCCCCAACAACCTTGCAAGGTGGGTTAGGTTGAGAGGCAGTGCCTGGCCTAAAGCCACACCCAGCGGGCTTCATGGCTGAGTGGGGATTCGAACCCTGGTCTCTTGGTTCCTAGTCTGACCACTACACCATGCTGGCCATTGGTGCCGCACAGACGAAGAAATAACCAGAGCTGTGCTGAATAATACTCTCCAAGTTCAAACTAGTTGCCTTTTCAGCGTAGTAAAAGAAATAGCATTTTGTGTCATTACACAACAACACTTGTAATGTGGAATTAATTATGGTAATTACAGATATGGGTTAAACCACAGAGCCTAGGACTTGCCGATCAGAAGGTCGGCGGTTCGAATCCCTGCGACGGGGTGAGCTCCCGTTGTTCGGTCCCAACCTAGCAGTTCGAAAGCATGTCAAAGTGCAAGTAGATAAATAGGTACCGCTCCAGCGGGAAGGTAAACGGCGTTTCCGTGCGCTGCTCTGGTTCGCCAGAAGCGGCTTAGTCATGCTGGCCACATGACCCGGAAGCTGTACGCTGGCTCCCTCGGCCAATAAAGCGAGATGAGCGCCGCAACCCCAGAGTCGGTCACGACTGGACCTAACGGTCAGGGGTCCCTTTACCTTAACAGATGTGTAAAAGTTGTAGAAAACTTTATCTTAAATACGGAACCCATAGAGGGAGGTTAGGAGGCCCGAGGGTTCAAAAGAACCTTGTATTTTAATGTTTGAAATGGTTAAAGTTAAAATGTATGAAATTATGTAAAACCAATAAAAAACTATATATGTATAAAAAGAAATAGCATTTTGTGATCCATCCAAATTTCTTTATTGCCTCGTGGTCCTAAAGCAGTCACGGCTGGCGTCGCCACTCACGTTCTGGGAATAGCAGGCGCATGAAATAAATTGCACTTCCACGTTGAACCCAAAGTGCATTTGAGGCTCACAACAGGCACTGGCTGTCCTGACGCACAGAGCTGAGGACGAGACTTCCTTGCAGTTCCCGGGAGACTTGGCTTGATGGCATAGACTCCCAGCAGGCTCCCTGGTGAGGCCGAGAGAAAGATATGTCAGCTCACACACAAGCGCAGCCTGCAGTGTGGCTGTTATAAATAGAAAAGTGGTATTTCAAAGACCGGCGGCATCCGAGTCCAACCCTCTCCCTTTCTTTCTTCCTTTGCTTTGTTTTGGAAAAACAATGTATCTGACAGCTCAGGTAGGGCATAGACAGTGCATAGTAGCCATCCATTGGCCCAATCCTTCACCATCTCCAAGTTCTCAGAGGCGATGTTTATTATCTTCCCAAACTTCAGGGATACAGGTTTCATGAGGCCCTAAGCTACTGAAGGTAACGTGGGCCTATCACCCACGTACCTGCGGTACTGCCTCTCCTGGTATGCTCTGCGGAGGACCTTAAGGTCCACAAATGACAACACTTTGGAGGTCCCAAGTCGCAAGGTGGTTAGATTGGTCTCAACTAGGGCCAGGGCCTTTTCAGTACTGGCCCCGACTTGGTGGAATGCTGTGTCACAAGAGACCAGGGCCCTGCGGGACTTCACATCTTTCCGCAGGGACGGCAAGATAGAGCTGTTCTGCCTGGCCTTTGGTTTGGACTCAGTCTGATCTTTATGTTTCCCTCCCCTTATGGTTTTGATCTATGGGCTACTTTTAAAATGAGGCTACATTTTAAATTGCATTTTAACCTGTATTTTAAATCGGTGGTTTTTCCCCCTATTATGTTTTTATTGTGATTTTACTGGGGTTAGCCGCCCTGAGCCCAGCTCTGGCCAGGGAGGGTGGGGTAGAAATAAAATTTATTATTACTATTATTAGTCCAGCTGTCCTTTGCCAACAACAAATTGTCGCTGTTTTTTGTGTTGAATATAGGTTGTTGTTGTTTAGTCGTTTAGTCGTGTCTGACTCTTCATGACCCCCTGGACCAGAGCACGCCAGGCACTCCTGTCTTCCACTGCCTCCCGCAGTTTGGTCAGACTCATGCTGGTAGCTTCGAGAACACTGCCCCACCATCTCGTCCTCTGTCCTCCCCTTCTCCTTGTGCCCTCCATCTTTCCCAACATCGGGGTCTTCTCCAGGGAGTCTTCTCTTCTCATGAGGTGGCCAAAGTCTTGGAGCCTCAGCTTCAGGATCTGTCCTTCCAGTGAGCACTCAGGGCTTATTTCCTTCAGAATGGAGAGGTTGGATCTTCTTGCAGTCCATGGGACTCTCCAGAGTCTCCTCCAGCACCAGAATTCAAAAGCAGGAGAGCCAGGGCTGGATTTAGGTTTGATGAGGCCCTAAGGTACTGAAGGTAACGGGGCCCTTTATTTGTCCAGCTGTCAACAACAAATTGTCGCTGTTTTCTGTGTTGAATATATGCTCTATGGTCATTTATGGACTTAATAGGTAACTAAAGCCATTTGCACATGTTGCCATGCAACCAGTCCATGCAGAATGTAGGCACCCTATATATAGAAAGGAGCAAACCAGTGATGTTTTAGGGAGCAGGTGAGCAGTCGGGGCCCATGACTTATGTCATAGGAGCCTACACAACACAAAACACGGTTGCTGTATGTAGGTTTTATTTTATTTGTTTTTTTATTTTATATTTTGGAAGTGTATATCCAGGTTGTTATTTTCATTAATTTTTTGGGGGGGCCTCAAGAGAGTGGGGCCCTAAGCTACAACTTGTTTAGCTTATATGTAAATCTGGCACTGCCCAAGTTCTACATATGTAACCCATGGCAGACCATTGAGGCAGTTCAATGGAAATTGATTCAGTGGAAATGGACTTGATTTGATTGAATGCTTGCATCCCACTTTTCCAGTGACAAATGTCAAACTCAAAGCGGCTCACAACGATTGCAGTAGCATTAAAAAAAAGAACAGACAGTACAATCGCTACAACTATCAAACACAACAGCGCATAAATAAAGCAAATAACAGCAAATTCACTCAAAATGATGAATTCACCAGGATTCAATAAAGTCATCAGAATTCAGAATATCAGAAAAACGTCATAAAATATCAGAAATCATTCATCAAAATGATCAATGGTTCAGTCAGCAGAGCATGAGACTCTTTATCTCAGGGCTGTGGGTTCGATTCCCACATAGGCCAAAAAAGATTCCTACATCTTGCACAATTCTTCGATTCTATGAAATTCAACAAAGCCACAGCATAGAACTGTTATATTTTAAGAGAGAAATAATGACTGGGCACACCACCGAGTGCTCCTGCGGCTTTTGGGGAAAGTTCAAAAGGTTAGGAAACTGTAAAGCAGTCTCTGTGTTTCTTATTAATGTTTAAACCTTCCATGCCGATAAGAAGCTTTCAGCATTTGCAAACACAAGTGGCTTTTGAAAAGGAGGGGAATCGTTCAAGGGACGAAAGTTTCCACATTCTGCTTCTCTCTTTTTTCCACGCTCAAACCAGAGCTGTAAATTCTTTATAAAAGCAATTCATTTCCCCTTCGTCCGACTTGTCCCTTCTTGTTTGCAAATGTTTCTGAACATGACCAGAGCAAAAAACAAAAAAACAAAAAGAAAGAAAGAAAGAAAGAAAGAAAGAAAGGAAGGAAGGAAGGAAGGAAGGAAGGAAGGAAGGAAGGAAGGAAGGAAAGAAAGATAGAAAGGGGGAAAGCTCTGTTGAAGATAAAAATAAACACCTACCCCAATGTCAACCCCACTGGATAACATCATCAACACAGTTTAGCCACTAGGGGGCTCTGGATTTAATTGTAGTCAGCTCCTACTTTGCAACGCAATCCATTCTGGAGCCCCGTTCGCATCATGAGCAGAACGCAACCCGCATCTGCGTGTGCACAGGTCACGATTCACTGCGTCTGCGCATGCGCGTATGTAATGACTAGATTAGAATGAAGATATGCTTTTATTTGTAGATGTGTGCTTTTCCCCCTCCTTTTTGTGTTTTGTTTTTCTTTCTTGTTTGTATAGTTTTATTTTGGATTCAGGGTTTGTAATTTTTGTTGTAATTTTGCATTGAAAATAAAATTAAAAATTATATTATTAAAAAAAAGGAAAAAAAGATTTGCTTCCTTTGACCGTGCCATGGACCTCGGTTGGTCGCCGTTGAGGGGCCTGGTAGGAATTTTCCCACTTGGCAAACTTGCACCAGCCACTTGGTTTTCGCCTACCTTGTAGCAAATCGTCACAACTTTCTGGGTATTGGCGGTTAGGCATTGGTCTTGTTCTGTAGTTGGAAGAGGGGAGGAAGCGTAATCACCTGCCCCACACATTGAAGGGTAGTCCGATAAAGGATTCCGGTGGGCGTGGTCCTGTCCGAAGCCGAGGGAGGTGAGGGCCTAAGGCACGCCCCCTATCGGTGACCCTGGGGGAGTTCCTAGTTGATGTGCATCAGCAGGACTCCCCCTACTGGTGGTTAACCCTTCCCGGACTTCTAGTGGACGGGCTGAAGCCAGATATAGTCGGTTAGGACCAATGCCTAAGCCAATACCACTCATCACCTGTACCCAATAAAGTTGTGGCCTTTTTTAGCCCATTAACCTTAATAGTTGTGTCATGTGTCATTATTTCTACATGGGGGGGGGGAACTCCCCGCGCAATTCCAGTGTCTAGTTCAAGGACACATTCTAGACTGGGAACACAATGCAAGGAGGGAATCTGGTGAGATCTCTGGCTGATAGATCTGACCAGGCTGGTCTCCCCTTGCCTTGATATTCATTCTGGAAGGCAGAGGGGCTTTCAGCCTCATGGCAACCTCTGCCCTCCGCCTGGCTGATAGCAGGAGTCCCAGAGGGGGCTTTCATCCTGCTCTGCAGTCCCAAAGCAGATGCAGACAGGATCGTTTGAGAGGAAGAGTCTGGAAGCCACTGCCCGATAAGAACTTGCATGCCTGACTGCTGCTAAGTCCAGACATGGCAGGCGAGTGTGAATAACCTTTTAGTATGTGTGATGCCGAACCTGAATCATCACTTTGGGTGATAAGGACTGGAGCACTGATATTTTGACCTCCAAAGGGTGCCCAGATGCATTAAGCTGGTTTGGATATTTCAGGAGAGAAGCACCCTGTGTTGCAGAGCTGGACGATCACTTCTGAACTGCCCTCTTCCTCATCGGAAGCGAGTTTACAGAACATTTCCTCTCCAATAAAACCCCTGTGTCTTACAGGCATCTTCTTCTGGAGGTGATCCCTGGCTGCAAGTCTTGTTTCTATTGTGTTGTCTTGTATTTGTGGCTGTGGAGCCTCTGATGCCAGCAGTGGGAGTTTCACGCCAGCTTGTTCAACACTCCCCTGCTGAACAACTCATACTGTCAGATATTTGAAGATGGCTCTCATATCACCCCTCAGTCTTCTCTGTTGCTGTTGTTTAGTCGTTTAGTCGTGTCCGACTCTTCTTGACCCCATGGACCAGAGCACATCAGGCACTCCTGTCTTCCACTGCCTCCCACACTTTGGTCAAACTCATGCTGGTAGTTTTGAGAACATTGTCCAACCATCTCGTCCTCTGTTGTCACCTTCTCCTTGTGCCCTCCATCTTTCCCAACATCAGGGTCTTTTCCAGGGAGTCTTCTCTTCTCCTGAGGTGGCCAAAGTCTTGGAGCCTCAGCTTCAGGATCTGTCCTTCCAGTGAGCACTCAGGGCTGATTTCCTTCAGAATGGAGAGGTTGGATCTTCTTGCAGTCCATGGGACTCTCAAGAGTCTCCTCCAGCACCAGAATTCAAAAGCATCAATTCTTCGATGATCAGCCTTCTTTATGGTCCAGCTCTCACTTCCATACAACATACCCAGCTCCTTCAACCATTCCTCATAAGGTTTGGTTTCCAGAACCCTGATCATCTTGGTTGCCCTCCTCTGCAGACGTTCCAGCTTGTCGATATCCTTCCTAAATTGTGGCGCACAGAACCAGGCACAGGACTCCAGGTGAGTTCTGGCCAAGGCAGAATAGACCACTGTGAGAACAGGATCCAGGACTAGATGGGCCATTGGCCTTATCCAGCAGGCTTTTCTTATATGTTCTTCCCTGGGAATGTCTGCCTGTGATGGATAGAGCAACATTTGTACTGTTCCCTAAGAACCTCTATGCTGGGCATTTGGGTAGTTTGTAGCATGGTGTAGTGGTTAAGAGCGGTGGACTTGTAATCTGGTGAACTGGGTTCGCGTCTCCGCTCCTCCACATGCAGCTGCTGGGTGACCTTGGGCCAGTCACACTTCTCTGAAGTCTCCCAGCCCCACTCACCTCACAGAGCGTTTGTTGTGGGGGAGGAAGGGAAAGGAGAATGTTAGCCCCTTTGAGACTCCTTAAAGGGAGTGAAAGGCGGGATATCAAATCCAAACTCCTCCTCCTCTTCTTCTTCTTCATTCCCTACCCCCACTGAAGAGCATATGTCCTAAAGTCAACACCCAGCAGGGCATCCTTATCACAACATTGAGGGTGGGGTGGGTGGGACCTACGATGGCATCATTGTGGTGAAATCAGTAAACACAGCTGGTTTGTTGACAGCCAAAAACTCTCCACCAGAGCATAATTTTGAGAAATAAAACCATTCATTGAGAGCCCAATGATTGATATACGGTATGACTAGCAGTTACTTGCGAGATTACATGGTTTGTTTGGAAACTGATGTAAGGCCCGAAAGCTCTTCTGTTTGCTCATGGATCTTGAGAAGCCAGATTCTTTTTTGCCTTGGCTGTTTATCTTGAAGTGGAGCAATGAGTGAGGAGGTGATTTGAGAACTTAAGAAACCCCGGCTGCTGAATCAGGCCAAGGGCCCACCTAGTCCAGCATCCCGATTTCACAGTGGCCAACCAGATGGGGAACTTGGAAGCAGGACCTGAGCGCAAGAGCATTCCCTTCACTTGCAATTCTGGGCAGCTGGGATTTGGAAGCATACGGCCTTGAATATAGCCATTGTGGTTACAAGGGGAGCATAAGAACATAAGACAAGCCTGCTGGATCAGGACACTGACCCATCTAGACCAGTGTCTTGTTGTGAGTCGAGGACCCGACACCTGCGTAGGATTATAAATAAGACACAAAGACACATTATTTTAGGTTAATGGGCAAAATTAGGCCACAACTTTTATTGGTTACAGCATGTGAGTAGTATTGGCTTAGGCATTGGATGAAACAGCAATACCAGACTCCACGGGAGTCATATCAGGGTTAACAACCAATGCAGCTTGTTGATGCAAATACAACTGGAAGCTCCCCCATGACGTCACGGGGGGTCGTGCCGTGGCCCTAGCCACCAGCAGGGCGTCGGACATGATCCACAACAGCCGGATTCCTTAATGGAATACCCAAAAGAGGAGGGGTAGATGATGGCCCATACCCAATCCCCCAACACAGCACATCTAAAAGGGAGGAAGGGCGGGAGATCTGATGCAAAGAGGAACCGACTGGGAACTGAGCGCTGCCACAGCTGTTTAAATGCGGCTAGCCCCGCCCACCAGCCGGCCCTATTGGTCGGCTGAAAGGCTTGGCTGTGGCAGCAGAAGCAATCAGGAGCAGGGAGCCGAATACGCCTCCCTGCTGCTGCCGGAAGCTGCTCCCGCTCACAACCCCTCCCCTCCGGGAGGAGGAGAGGCCTTCTCACAGTGGCCAGCCAGATACCTGCGGGAAGCATGCAAGCAGAATTTGAGCACGTGAACCCTTTCCTCTCCTGCAGTTTCTGGCAAGTGGTATTCAGAAGCATTTCTGCCTCCAACTGTGTAGGTACAGCAGGGGTGCCAACTTGAATAAAACATTGGGAGCCCCAGGTAAGCCCCAAGCCACACAATCAATCACAGGATGCAGCCCCCCCATTTGAATGGCAAAGGTTGTCAACTTTGTGGGCCCCCAGCCCCCAACCTCGGCCCCTAGGAGTTGACGCCTATGAGGCATGGCATAAACATCATGGTCAATAGCCATCAAGAGCCTTAATCTTTGTGAATTTGTCTAATTCTCCTTCAAGCTGATAGTCATCACACAATCCAATATGGCTTGGAGCTCTGCAAAGATCCTTGCATGACTTGGTGTCAGGCTTTGGGGGATCAGATCCCTTCCCCCAGTGGCAGTAAATAAGCAGATCAAATGAAAGGAGCCTTCTTACCAGATGAGTTCTTTAATAATCACGGCGAGAGACAAAGGAATGCATCTCTCTCTCTAAAAATGGCGATGCTCCTAATAAAGGTTTGCCTCCTCCTTCCCCATTAATCTATCTCACACCTACATCATGTAATCTGAGCTTGTTGCCGTTTCAGTTTCTGTTCTATCACTTTCCAAGCCCATCTAGTCTTCGGCGAAGGGAGGGGGGTTCAGGAGTGTGGGCCAAGGACACCGAATCTGCCAGCTGTCTCTCTACTGCCGTTTCCTTTTCTAGCTGTCCCTCACCCAGTATTTCCCAGCTTTTCTCCTCCGGACTATGCCCTTCTGCAAACCACTGTTCTAAACCAATACCATTCCTCCTCAGTCCAGTCCCTGACACTTGGTCCTACTTGCTGGCTTTCCAGGGGTATCCGCTTGGCCCCTGTGAGAACAGGATGATGGGCTAGATGTCATCTTGATGAAAGCCACAGCATACGGCTGTCACCGGAGACATCTGCTGATAGCAACTAGGACTTGACTGCATGGGTTGGGTTCCATTGCAAGAGCATACTCAGAGAGCCAAGCCAGTTTACTACCCAGGGCAATAAAACCACCCTGCACGCTGTCAGTTTTGTCTGCTAGAGAGCAGGTTCTGTCTTGCCTTAGTGATCCTAAAAAAAGAGGCATTCATTCACCTGGTTAGAAGATGACACAACATGACTCACGAACTCTTGCGAAGTCCAAACCTGTCTGTCTTGACCCAGTCACCTGGCAAACACAAAGGATGAGTTCTGGAGGTGGTTACCCAAGACATTTCCCTGCCATCTGCCAACAAGGCAGATGAGCATCGCCCGTTCTTGGCACACCTGGGCATTCAGGGCTGGATTAAGCCACACAAAGCATTCTATAGAGGTAACCCCTTGCTATAGTAGGTTTACTTGACTGTATCCCAACGTGTGAGTGCTTACTGGAAGGACAGATCCTGAAGCTGAGGCTCCAATACTTTGGCCACCTCAGGAGAAGAGAAGACTCCCTGGAAAAGACACTGATGCTGGGAAAGATGGAGGGCACAAGGAGAAGGGGGCGACAGAGGACGAGATGGTGGGACAGTGTTTTCGAGGTTACCAGCATGAGTTTGACCAAACTGCAGGAGGCAGTGGAAGACAGGAGTGCCTGGCGTGTTCTGGTCCAGGGGGTCACGAAGAGTTGGACACGACTAAGCGACTAAACAACAACAACATCCCAACGTGAACGTGTGCAGAGGAAGGTGACCAAGATGGTAAATGGTCTGGAGACCAAGCCTTATGAGGAATGGTTGAGGGAGTTGGGGATGAGCCTGGAGAAAACTGAGAGATGCTATGATAGTCACCTTCAAATATTCAAAGGACTGTCTCATGGATGGTGGGTGCAAGTGTGTTTTCAGCTGCTCTGGAGGGTAGGATCTCATGGACTCAAATGACAAGAAAGGAGAGTCCAGCTAAACGTTAGGAAGAACTTTCTGATGGTAAAAGCTGGAATGGACCTCCTTGGAAGGTGGTGGACTCTCCTTCATTCGAGGTTTTTAAACAAATATTCATTAGTGTGATGGCCTGGGACTCGGGCTCAGACCCAGAGGAGTCTCAGTCTGTACCGGATCCTTTGCCTCAGGCATCACCTGAACCAAGTCTGGGGCCTGATCCTGAAGAGTCCCAGTCTGGATAGGTTCCCCTGCAACAAACACCAGCTGGGCTGAGTCAGGGGCCTGAGCCTGCCCTGGCTCCAAATGTGGGGATGACCTCATTGCCTTCAGCTGGGCCTTCACTTACAGCTGCTCCACTACCAGTTGGGTCAGGGAGGCTGAGGCGGCCTCTGGGTCTAGTAACCCCCTGACGTCTCCCGAGCTGTAGAGACTAAGGTCTGAGAGAAGGAGAGACCTGAGTACTCGCAGGAGGAGTGCTCGCCTTTGGGTGAGACAGGGAGGTGAGTCGCCGGGGGATCAGGACCGGCCGCTACCCTGACAAAGAATACTTGCAGGAGGAGTGCTCGCCTTCGGGACTCACAGGGAGGTGAGTTGCTGGGGGATCAGGACCGGCCGTTACCCCGACGAAGATAAAAGGCTGTCGGACCCTGCCCCAGGTTGCAGGAGCAACATTGCTGTATGCCAGATCCTTCCTGAGATCCTGTACCTGTCCTTGCCTGGTTTCCTGCCTCGTGTCCTGCCTTGACCCTGTTGGACTGACTCCTAGCAGAACGTTTAGATTCTGGACTGGTCCTGGACCGCGTTTCACGGGTTACCCCCAGGCCCAGCACAATTAGATTGCAAGGGGTTGGAGTAAATAACCCTTAGGCATCCCTTCCAACTCTACAATTCTATGAAGAATCCCTAGAAGTGTGTGGTGTAATCCAAAATGCTAAATGTTCCATATTCTGATCTGAAGATTACTTGGTCCTTGAATTGAGAGGTCAGCTTCTGCACTGTGTTCCTAAAAGATCTGTGGCATCCTTGACTGCAAGCAGTTTATTTCCCATCCAGTTTCTGCGTGGTGCAGTACGTGCAAAGCCTCCTAGTCTCTCACCATTGCACACCTGCCCTTGGCCACGTCCTCGGAGGATGTGCAAGTCGTAAAGGGAGAGAGGAATGGGAAAGTGCGGCATTTTCTGCCACACTGAGCAAATTACCCTGCCAATTCATCAAGGCAAACATATGGGGATCTGCTCTCTTCCTGCCTTTGCAACAAAGGCGTTCTTGACTGCAGGCGATGAACTGCAAACCTCTCCAGAAGTTTGCAGAGAGCTGAAACCGCTGTTTCCTACTGGAGTGGCTCCTCTCACCCCTTTGGATACAACACCGAAGAACCTAAGAGCTTGCTGGAGCAGCCCAGTGGCCCACATAGTCCAGCATGTTGTTGTCACAGTTGCCAACCAGATGCCTGTTGAAAGCCTGTAAAGGAGGACTTGAGCCCAAGAGTCCTGTCTCCTTCTGTGGTTTCCAGGAACTGGCATTCAGAAGCACCACTGCCTCCAACTGTGGAAGAAGAGCAGAACCATTCTGGCCAGCCACCGATAGAAAGGTAGCGGGTGGTGCTGTGGGTTAAACCACAGAACCTAGGACTTGCTGATCAGAAGGTTGGGGGTTTGAATCCCCGCGACGGGGTGAGCTCCCGTTGCTCGGTCCCTGCTCCTGCCAACCTAGCAGTTCGAAAGCACGTCAAAGTGCAAGTAGATAAATAGGTACTGCTCCGGCGGGAAGCTAAACGGCGTTTACATGCACTGCTCTGGTTCACCAGAAGCGGCTTAGTCATGCTGGCCACATGACCTGGAAGCTGTACACCGGCTCCCTGGGCCAATAAAGCGAGATGAGCGCCGCAACCCCAGAGTCGGCCACGACTGGACCTAATGGTCAGGGGTCCCTTTACTCTTTACCTTTAAAGGACCCCTGACAGTTAAGTCCAGTCATGAACGACTCTGGGGTTGCGGTGCTCATCTCGCTTTATTGGCCAAGGCCGAGGGAGCCAGCATTTGTCTGCAGACAGTTTTTCCACGTCATGTGGCCAGCATGACCAAGCTGCTTCTGGCGAAACCAGAACAGCACACGGAAACACCATTTACCTTCCCGCTGGAGTGGTACCTATTTATCTACTTGTACTTTGATGTGCTTTTGAACTGCTAGGTTGGCAGGAGCAGGGACCGAGCAACGGGAGCTCAACCCGTCGCGGGGATTCGAACCGCCGACCTTCCGATCGGGAAACCCTAGGCTCAGTGGTTTAGACCACAGCGCCACCCGCGTCCCTCCAGTAGCCACCGATAGCCCCGGTTGAATGTAATAAAACCTTAAAGCAGTTTACAGTTTGGGGGGGGGGATGCTATAATTTTTAGAGAAGTACATGGCATCCCACAATAGTGATATATATATATCAATCACATACAAAATACAGCAAAAGTGATAAGCGTAACCAATGCAAAAACATGCAGAAACGGGAAAAAATGGGGAGGAAAAATTGGAAATAACTGAGAATACAATACAGCATTTAACTATCACATATATTTTTAAAAAGAAAAATAGGCAAGTCAATTCATCTCTCAATAAAGCCTCTCCACGTGCTTATCTGTAGAACAGGGGGTTTAGTGGGCCGTTCAGTTGAGTTAACATAGGAGAATATTTAAAAGATTCTTTTAAAAATTGACATGGTTTAAGTCTTTATCTCACCATAGTGCGGAGCAAAATGGTGACCAGTTATTTCCTGTTTCTGAGGAACTTCAAGCCCTCCTAACTTATCTTCCTTCTTAGAGTTCTTCATCTTTAAACCAGATTTGGATTGGCGCACAGCCTTCCAAACAGAGAGCTGTCCTCTGTAGAATTTGACACATGGTTACTTCATGCTTTAGCTCAGTCATGCCCAATCTGTTGTCTTCTAGATGTTTTGAACCACAGCTTCCATCAGCCCCAGCCAGCATTGCCAATAGTCAGGGATGATGGAACTTGTAGTATACAGCGGTACCTTGGTTCTCAAACACCTTGGTACTCAAACAACTTGGAACCCAAACACTGCAAACCCGGAAGTAAGTGTTCCAGTTTGAGCACGCTCCGTTTTGAGTGCCACGCTTCCGATTTGAGTGTTACGCTGAGGTCTGTCTGTTTTGCTATTTCTTTTGCATTTTTGCAGCTTTTTTGTTTTGTTTTCGTGACTGTGTGGAACCCAGTTCAGCTACTGATTGTGTGACGGCAGTACATTGTTTATTGCTTTCATTTTATGGATCGGCGGTCTTCTTAGATAGTAGCATTCATGTTAAATTGCTGTTTTAGGGGTTGTTTTTAAAAGCCTGGAACGGATTCATCCGTTTTGCATGACTTTCTATGGAAAAGCGTGCCTTTGGTTTTGGAATGCTTTGGTTTGGGAACGGGCTTCCGGAATGGATTAAGTTTGAGAACCAAGACACCACTGTACAGTCATACCTCGGGTTAAAGTTGCTTCAGGTTGGGCACTTTTGGGTTGCACTCTGCGGCGACCCGGAAGTAACGGAACGCATTACTTCCAGGTTTTGCCGCTCGCGCATGCGCAGTCAAAATGACGTCACGCGCATGTGCGGAAGTGGTGAATCGTGACCCGCGCATGCGCAGACGTGGGTTGCGTTTACTTCAGGATGCAAACAGGGCTCCGGAACAGATCCAGTTCGTATCCAGAGGTGCTGCTGTATATTTAAAAATACTGGGAGAGCAACAGGTAGTGGAGAGCTGCTTTAAGCTGTTGCTCCACGGATGGTGGTCCTTTATGCTACGTGGCAAATCAGTTTTGAAGCTAAGAGGTTCTCCCCAAGCACAGCTCCATGATAGAGCAATCGTTTTGCGTGCAGGAGATCTGGACTTCAATCTCCGTCATCTTCATTTAAGAGGATGGAGCAGGAAACCCCACTGGACTTACCCAAATAGCCCCCTGGATCTCTGCCCAGGTCTGCTAATGGCAATTGTAGCTGTACTTCGGTGCCTGCTGACAAGTCCCACTGCAGATTCTCGTTGTTTCCTCAAGGAGATAAGAGCTTCGATTCAGACAGATGGAGGGAGTGGAGGTGTGAAAAGTGCACAGGCAAGGAAGTGACAGGGCAGTCGATCAAGTTCAGATAGATCCCGGATGAATTAAAGCAAAGGGCGGATTATCGTGACCGGGAGCAAAGCCACGATCACACGAAGATGTTGAGATGAGGGTATAAAGGGAGCACGGACTGAAGGGACCAGTCACTTCTGTTTCGTTTTTTTGATAACATTTTATTAATTTTCCAAAAACGACAAAAATCAAAACAACAAAAATACAAAATCAAAGCAAAACAAAACAAATTGAACTTCCCCTTCCTTGGTTTCATTATTTATCAACATACCGCACGTCCATTGTTAAGTTTGAAAACCATTTAAATTACCTATTTATAACAAAATTAAAAGTAGTCCTGAAATCCTGCTAATGTGTTAACCTCTGTATGATGTTTCTGTATATACCGTATTTTTTGCTCTATAAGAGTCACATTTTTTCCTCCTAAAAAGTAAGGGGAAATGTGTGTGCGTCTTATGGAGCGAATGCAGGCTGCGCAGCTATCCCAGAAGCCAGAACAGGAAGAGGGATCGTTGCTTTCACTGCGCAGCAATCCCTCGTGCTGTTCTGGCTTCTGAAATTCAGAATACTTTTTTTCTTGTTTTCCTCCTCCAAAAACTAGGTGCGTCTTATGGTCTGGTGCGTCTTATAGAGCGAAAAATATGGTGCACAACAAAACACCTTCCATTCTTAAATTCATTGTCATCTCTTCCTCTTAGTTTCATTGTCATTTTTGCCATTTCAGCATATTCCATTAATTTGACTTGCCAATCTTCTTTAGCTGTGACACTTTCTTCTTTCCAACGTTGTGCTATCAGCGTGCGGCCATAGTTGCATATATAAATAAGTTCTTTTTTGGATCTTGGTAAGTCCACTCTTGTAATACCTAGTAGGAAAGCTTCTGGTTTTTTAAAAACAAAGGTTATTTTAAACATCTTCTTCATTTCATTATAGATCATTTCCCAATATTTCTTTATAATTTTACAATCCCACCACATGTGAAAAAATGTCAGATGGGACCAGTCACTTCTGGTCACGGTTACAGAAGGTGGCCTGGCATTAAGTTGTGTTCTGGGACTGAAATGAAGTTTTAGAAAATAATTCCTAGGAATGGATGGAATGATTTTTTTTAAAAAATAAATTTTATTTATCATTTTCAATTTTACAACATTCACACAAATCAAAGAAAGCAAACCCTATGCTTAACACTGAATTCCCCCCTTCCATGGTTCTTTTCAATTTTCTTTTACTGCTGCATATTCTAATTATTCCTTATTATTTCTTTTCCAGTTTTTCCCCTCAGTTTATAATCTACTGCTAAATTTATTCTAATCCTGCTAATGTTTTGGGCTGCTTACAATAATTTTTCAAACATTCCACCATTTTTCTTTCCAGACATACAAAATATCATTTGGAAGTGATTTTCCTTTTCTAATGCATGCATTTATTTTGATGGGTTATGTTTGGGTTCTGCCAGGAGGGGAAAGGAAGAGGTGGGGACCCAGTCTTGTTGATGTCTGTTGCATTACATAAAACCAATAAACAAATCTTTAAAATAAAACCTAAAAAGAAAATAATTCCCTTTGAGTTGCAGCTAACAAAACCATCTCACTGACGCAAGGACTTCTATATGTGCAATGAAACTTTCCCTCTCCTACCACTTTCACTTACTGGTCACAATTTATGTGAAATCCAGCATCTCCTGCGCTCTGTGAGTGCAGCTTTCTATTGATTGAGGTGCAGAGTGTTTGAGGACTGGGACATTCGCAGGGAAACCAAAATGCTTGTTTGCAAAGCTATTGTACTACAGACCTTACTGTATGCTTGTGAAACATGGACCGCTTATAAACGCCATCTCCAACTCCTCGAAAGATTCCATTAACGGTGTCACCAAATTTTTTTTTACACATCACTTGGGAAGACAGGTGAACAAATACCAGTGTACTGGAAGAAGCAGAGATCACCAGTGTTGAAGCAATGATTCTTCAACATCAACTTCGTTGGACAGGTCATGTTGTGCAGATGCCTGATGATCGTCTTCCAAAGCAACTACTCTATTATGAACTTTAAAATGGAAAGTGTAATGCTGGTGGTCAACAAAAGAGGTTTAAAGACTCTCTCTAGGCAAATCTTTAAAAAAGATGTAGTATAAACACCGACAAATGGGAAACACTGGCCTGCAAGTGCTCCAGTTGGAGAACAGCCTTTACCAAAGGTGTCATGGACTTTGAAGACACTCGAACTCAGGACGCAAGGGTGAAACGTGCTAAGAGGAAGGCATGCTTGGCAAATCCACACCGTGATCAACTCCTGCCCGGGAACCAATGTCCCCACTGTGGAAGGACATGTGGATCCAGAACTGGCCTCCACAGTCACTTATGGACTCATTGTTATAACCGTGTTTATGGAAGACAATCTTACTCGGTTACGAGGGATCGCCAAAGAGAAGACAGTTTATACGGGGGTGGGAGGAAATAAATAAATACCATCCCACCTCATTCAGGAGGTCTTACTCACTTACTGGGGCCAAGGGCTTTGGCAGAATCTCAGATGCTGGTTAGCCTGACCTTCCCAGACCCTGGTAAGCAGCCCTCTGTCTCATGGCACGAGGTGGGCTGGGAGTTCCCGGAGGTTCCTGACATTGCATGATTTGCACACGGACCCCCGGAGCTGAACCCTCATGTAAAATGCAAGCCCACTGTACAGATGAATGTGTGGTTTGAGTAGAGCTATCAGCTTTTGGCACCGGAAATCCAAATTTATGCACTTGTATAATGTATAAAGATACATGAATTGGAGAGATTTCCATTCTTCGTTCCAAACAACCCCCAAAGTTTCCTCTCTGTTTTGCAAATCTGTATTTCATTTGCCTGTTTTGAAGCTTGCGGCAGACACTGCCAGCTGGAACGGAAATATATCGCCTCTCCGTTAACCGAGTCATCGACGGCAGTGTTCGACAAGACTTATTACAAGACCATTTACATATAGGGATGGTGCAATATTTTGAACAATGTCAGCCGGGAGGAGCCGCTTAGTTTCTGAGCAAAAAGAGCTGTTGTCTTCCATGGCCGGCATGTTAACTTCTCTGAAACATTTGGCTGACCACTCCGTGGTAAGGACTCTGGATAAGACAGACCCTGGGTCTGATCCAGCAGGGCTCCCATTCAGCTGCTATTTTTTTAAACTTCTCCAATGCAATTTTAAATAAAACAGCATTTTATTTATTTTCTTTAAAAAGTTGGGTCCCAAAAATATCCACCTCAAGTGTCAAAAGCCAGGGAAAGAGGGGCATCTTCAACATTCTCCAAAAGCTGTGCAATGAGGGTGGCAGACACATATCTATGGGGAAGGAGTTCCGCGACTTTGGAGCCACCACAGAGAAGACCCTCTTACGTTCAAGTTTTTAATGGGAAGTTTTTAATGTTTGATGTTTTGTCATGGTTTTAATATACTGTTGGGAGTTGCCCAGAGTGGCTGGGGAAACCAAGCCAGATGGGCAGGGTATAAATAATAAATTACTATGATTATTATATATAAAAAAGCAGAGGCATCACCTTGCCAACAAAGGTCTGTATAGTTAAAGCTATGGTTTTCCCAGTACTGATGTATGGAAGTGAGAGCTGGACCATAAAGAAGGCTGATCGCCGAAGAATTGATGCTTTTGAATTATGGTGCTGGAGGAGACTCTGGAGAGTCCCATGGACTGCAAGAAGATCAAACCTATCCATTCTGAAGGAAATCAGTCCTGAGTGCTCACTGGAAGGACAGATCCTGAAGCTGAGGCTCCAAGACTTTGGCCACCTCATGAGAAGAGAAGACTCCCTGGAAAAGACCCTGATGTTGGGAAAGATGGAGGGCACAAGGAGAAGGGGACGACAGAGGACGAGATGGTTGGACAGTGTTCTCGAAGCTACCAGCATGAGTTTGACCAAACTGCGGGAGGCAGTGAAAAACAGAAGTGCCTGGCGTGCTCTGGTCCATAGGGTCACGAAGAGTCGGACACGACTAAACAACAACATGATTATTATTATTCTTACATGTGGGTCTATATCAAGACCTTGTATCGCTGAGTTGTCCTGTTTACTGGTTGGTTGGTTGGTTGGTTGGTTGGTTGGTTGGTTGGTTGGTTGAACAAAATGCACATACCTCTAAGTGATTTACAATGGCCAATAAAAATGGTTAAGAACGTCCAAGGATTAGAAATCACCCTAGAATTGGCCCTACTAAACATCTTCCAAGACAATAATGCCCACTCACATCACAATGAACTCATAACCCACCTACTCTCAGCATCCAGAAACACCATAACCAGACACTGGAGAGACCTGTCAGGAGTAAGCCTGGACCAATGGTACCAAATAGTATGGGAAACAGCCTTACTAGAAAAATTAACCAATAAACTGAAATAGACACAGGGACAAATAGAAGAAGACGCCTTCACCCCGTTATGGCTTTCTTTTATCACATACACAGCACAAGATAACGACAAGAATCCACCAACTGCATACGGATCAATATGGCTAACCTGATCCAAAACACCCACCCACCCCACTCACACATGAAAACAAAGACCACCACAGCCAACCACAAATTAACAACCACACCCTAGGCCAACTCCAACCTCTCACCATCAAAGGAACACAAGCGAATAGCAAAGAGAACCTGTACTAATGACACTGAAACAAAACCCCACACATACATTGAGTGAAATAGAAACATCGCCACCCGACTTCACCCCACCCACCACGGCCCCCTCCACCTCTTCCCCCCCTTTTCTTCCTAATGTAACACTAATGTCTCAACAAATGAAACTGATCTGTTGAAAATGTAACTCGAAAAAAGAGACATTGCACATACTTTTGTAAACTAAGAAATCTTTAATAAATAAATAAAAACACACCCAAGTAAAAACAATTAAAACTAAAGAGAGATTAAAACACGCCAACATCTGCATGCCTGCATAAAGGTAAAGGGACCCCTGACTGTTAAGTCCAGTTGCGGACGACTCTGGGGTTGCGGTGCTCATCTCGCTATACTGGCCGAGGGAGCCGGCGTTTGTCTGCAGACAGTTTTTCCGGGTCATGTGGCCAGCATGACTAAGCTGCTCCTGGCGAACCACAGCAGCGCATGGAAACATTTTACCTTCCCGCCAGAGTGGTACCTATTTATCTACTTGCACTTTGACGTGCTTTCGAACTGCTAGATTGGCAGGAACAGGGACCAAGCAACGGGAGCTCACCCCATCGTGGGGATTCGAACCGCCAACCTTCTGATCGGCAAGCCCTAGGCTCAGTGGTTTAGACCACAGCGCCACCCGCGTCCTGCATGCCTGGATAGCCTTGCCTAAACAAAAGTGTTTTAAGCAGGTGCTGAAAAGAAAATAGCGAAGGCACCTTCCTTGTGTCAATTGGCAGGGAGTTCCGAGGGTAGGCACTGCCTCAGTAAAAGATCAATTTTGTACGAGTGTGGAACAGTATTGTGTGGCTGGCTGGCACCCTGTAACCCTTCCAGGACACTCCATTCCATTCCCCCTCTCCCCTGGTTTTTTGTTCCCCACTGAACTGTCCATCAGTACAAACATTGAAGTTTCATCAGCCCGCCTGAGAGTTGGTGTCTTGGTTTCATAAGCAATGACATTCTCTGCCTGAAAAATGGATTCATAGACAGAAAAGAGGGACCTGAACTCAAATGAATACAACATGGAGGGCTCTGGTTCCAGCCAGCCACTCAGCTATGCCCATTTCCAGGTGACTCCATTCCGTTCCCTCTCCTCTGTGGTTCTCTGACTATCTTTTCAGCAATCGTTGGCCACTGAGCCTGCTCATTCCCGGTTGGGCTGTTGGGGGTTTGCTTGCTCTTTGGTGGATTTCCCCGGCTCCTGAATATTTTGTGTACCACTGTGAATGGCTGGGTTTCTCTGAGTTTTCTATCATTTCTCTCTTGCGGGTGAATGGTGGAGTTTTGACCACACAAGCGTCGGCCCTTGGAGAAGGGAACTGACTAGTGGCATATTTAGGATAATGGATTCCATGCACGCCACTGTGGTGTAGTGGTTAAGAGCAATAGACTCGTAATCTGGGGAACCAGGTTCGCTTCCCCGCTCCTCCACATGCAGCTGCTGGGTGACCTTGGGCCAGTCACACTTCTCTGAAGTCTCTCAGCCCCACTCACCTCACAGAGTGTTTGTTGTGGGGGAGGAAGGGAAAGGAGAATGTTAGCCGCTTTGAGACTCCTTAAAGGGAGTGAAAGGCGGGATATCAAATCCAAACTCTTCTTCTCTTCTTCTTCTTCTCCTGGACTTAAAGGTAAAGGTAAAGGGACCCCTGACCATTAGGTCCAGTCATGGCCAACTCTGGGGTTACGGTGCTCATCTCGCTTTATTGGCCGAGGGAGCCGGCGTACAGCTTCCGGGTCATGTGGCCAGCATGACTAAGCCGCTTCTGGCGAACCAGAGCAGCGCACAGAAACGCCGTTTACCTTCCCGCCAGAGTGGTACCTATTTATCTACTTGCACTTTAATGTGCTTTCGTACTGCTAGGTTGGCAGGAGCAGGGACTGAGCAACGGGCGCTCACCCCGTTGTGGGGATTCAAACCGCCGACCTTCTGATCGGCAAGCCCTAGGCTCTGTGGTTTAACCCACAGCGCCACCCGCGTGCCTCCTGGACTTACTTGGAGGCAAAGGTCTAACAGTGCAATGCTGTACAATCTACTCAAAGGTAAGACCTTTGGAGTTTAATGGTGCTTAGCCCCTTAGCAACTTTTGCTAAAGCTGTGCAGGCCACATTCCACTCACTAATTGCAAGAAATTTTAAATGGCAGCTCTGTGAAAACTTCTTGGCACAGATAGGCCCCTTTCAAGGGAACAGAAGGCAAGCAAGGGATTCGTTCCAGAATAGTAAGAGCAGTGCTGCCATCTTCTGGTTCTTGTGACACATTAATAGGCTGGCAACCGCCTGCCACAAGAGGCAATGGAGTTTGCTTCCAGGGGTGAAGTCAAACTGCTGTGTTTAGCAGCACTGAAGTGACCTCCTCGGGGCACAAACCTCGGGGCTGCCCAGATGACAAGACCCCCCCTCTCGGCCTCGCTGATGGGGTCCAAAGGAAAGCAGGGCAAGATGTTTGACACTAGCTGGGCTTCAGGAAGGGGGGGACGGACACACAGAGCCATCCCATGGTCTTTGAAACTCCACTCTGGATTTTGATATGGTTTACTCCAAAACCTTTCCTTCTCCTGAAGATATGCCTCAAGGCAGCGGATGTTTAGGATCAGATTTTTCCTTCTCCTAAGTCGGCTCCCTTCCCAGGTTGACAAGCCCCATCTGACAAGCCCTCACTTCCGTCTACAAAACATGCATGTTATGTACTGAGTTGAATAGGATCCAGAATGCAGCAGTCTGATTGGTCCTAGAACAATAGGATCCAGAATGCAGCAGTCTGATTGGTCCTAGAACAATAGGATCCAGAATGCAGCAGTCTGATTGGTCCTAGAACAATAGGATCCAGAATGCAGCAGTCTGATTGGTCCTAGAACAATAGGATCCAGAATGCAGCAGTCTGATTGGTCCTAGAACAATAGGATCCAGAATGCAGCAGTCTGATTGGTCCTAGAACAATAGGATCCAGAATGCAGCAGTCTGATTGGTCCTAGAACAATAGGATCCAGAACGCAGCAGTCTGATTGGTCCTAGAACAATAGGATCCAGAATGCAGCAGTCTGATTGGTCCTAGAACAATAGGATCCAAAATGCAGCAGTCTGATTGGTCCACAGGGGCCACCCAACCCAGCTCCAGGTGGAAGTGAATCCACAACCTGATTGGCCTACAGGAGAATCCCGGAATTAGCCAATCACGTGGGGCCCATTGTGTAAATAATGTATATAAAGCAGACATTCTGGGGGAACTTCCATTCCTCCTCACCACTATGAGCTGAATAAAGAGCATGAAATCGACTCTCGACTCCGAGTATATTTCAATGCAGAAACCACCTTATTGATCATTGACCTCCCTATTGGTCTTGTATCTTCAATCCACAGGAGTCTGTCTTTGCATGCAGAAGAAGACCATTAATAGGCAGTAGTCTACTAACGTTTGCCTAGTTTAATCAGAGTAGCAATTAGAGCGTTTGAGAAGGAGGGGGATATTTCTTGGTGTGTGTGGAAGGGAATCCCTTAACAGCCACATTTCTTCAAGGCTATGTGGTGCTGTCAACTATTCTTTCACCTGCAGCTTTTTGCCCCACTTTTATTTCCTGGGTGGATCTCCTTCCTCTTTCCAAGCCAATCAGGGATCACAGTATGATCCTGATAACATTCTAAATTGTGTTATAGATAATATTCTTATTGTGTTACGTCTTGTGGGTGCTTTGTTCTTCTCAGGAGGCTTGTGTGGAACGAGGGCCTGTCAGAAAACCCCACATTCTGCAGAGACTGGATCCGACCAGTAGAACCTCCAGAATGGATCCAATCCCAGCAGAGCCTTCAAATTTAAAACGCACCAAACACAAGCCTTGATTGTCAAGGAAAAACCAGGAGTGTACTTTCTGCCTGCCAATTTTTACGCTGTAGTGAAGGAATGGGTTTCCCAAACCCCAAACTGACTGTGCAGGCAGTTTGAAACGGGCACCAAAATCCCTATTTTTCCTTAGCTAAAATCCATTAACTTGAGCTCTGAGTCAGTGTATAAACAAAAACCCGGCTGTATAAACAAGTGCTCAGAGCCCTCTCCTTTATCAGTTCGTGACGGCAAGGATGACCTTGGCTGTTCCAGTAGAACAGGGATGACACGTCTAGGTCTTATCTTACGTCCTGACCACACTCTGATGCACAGACCTAGTCCGGGAACAGTGCCGGGAGACCTTCTTACTCCAAGATAAGAATATAGGAACAGGAATACCCTTTTATGGTCAGGAGTACAGGAAGGAAAACCCTTTTATGGTTAAGAGTGCTGGAGCAGGAACATCTGTGATGTCAACCTGCGTGCACAAGCTGACGTGCTTGGATTCCTGGGGAAGGAGGTAGAGGGTGCCTGGAGGATATATATACTGCATGAAATTTCTCATTTCTTTGGACTTGCTGTGGACTGACCACACAAGTGCCTTCTGCTATCCGGAGAGCAGAATAAACTCTTTCTTTGAATCAACCTCGGTGTCATTTGACTTCCTTCCTCCCTCCCGGGAGCAATGCAGACCCAGTCGGTGAACTCCAATAAGGCTACAGTAGCTGTGCTTTCACTTGTACCACACCTGACGTCATATGATCCCAGCCAAAGGGGGAACATATGGTGTCAGGTGCGGGGCAGGTGGCTTGGGGGAAAACAGCCACAAGGGCTAAATTGGGACTCGCATGTGGCCTGTGGACTGGAGGAGGTCTCCCATGCCTGCTCTACAATTTCGTCTTCAGCCCTTCCATCTCCCACAGCCTCCGAAAGAAGATTGGATGGCAATTTCTGGCCTGAAAGGGTGGTTTGCCCTTTCAACACAGCACTCACTTTTTGAACAGACTCTTCAGCAAAACTCACCTCTCCACAGATATTGCTACTGGCATATCTTGACGCTCATGTCTTCGAGCCTGTCAGGGCTGTCCACAGCTTATTTGCCGACACGCAGAGTGGGAGATTTCCAGAAGTACTTTTGCTTGTTTGTTTTGACAAAGGAGTTAGGCAGAGAGGCGAGAGAACCACAACAGTGAGGAATATATTGATCCAAATAATGCTGAGAGCCATTTGCTCTTGGAGGGGTGATGTGGGCCAAATCTGGTCCTTCTCTTGTGAGTGGCAGGGACTTTTGTCACTCCAGGTGTCCTGGGAGCAGAGAGAAAGGAATACTATTGCACAGAGACCAACAGGTTGTCATTTTCTTAAAATCTCAAGATGACAAGCCAATCGTGTCTACAGGTTAGATAAAGGTAAAGGGACCCCTGACCATTAGGTCCAGTCGTG
Organism: Podarcis raffonei; assembly: GCF_027172205.1. NCBI lineage: Eukaryota > Metazoa > Chordata > Lepidosauria > Squamata > Lacertidae > Podarcis > Podarcis raffonei. The sequence continues at coordinate 4,958,126 of NC_070602.1, forward strand.
GCCGACTCTGGGGCTGCGGCGCTCATCTCGCTTTACCGGCCGAGGGAGCCGGCGTACAGCTTCCGGGTCATGTGGTCAGCATGACTAAGCCGCTTCTGGCAAACCAGAGCAGCGCACGGAAACGCCGTTTACCTTCCCGCTGGAGCGGTACCTATTTATCTACTTGCACTTTTATGTGCTTTCGAACTGCTAGGTTGGCAGGAACAGGGACCGAGGAATGGGAGCTCACCCCGTCACAGGGATTCGAACCGCTGACCTTCTGATCGGCAAGCCCTAGGCTCTGTGGTTTAACCCACAGCGCCACCTGTCTACAGGTCAGCCATCACTAATCCACCGAGAAGCTATGATTCAAAAACTTTCTGCGAGCATGAAATGCATCCCCCCCCCCGCGCACTGTTATGAACATTTTGGTACACATCACTTGGCAGGAGAACCACATAGCAAAATCCGTGGAGGCTTGAATTTCAAAAGATGGCTAAGATTTTGGTTTGCGTCTTGTTTCAGAAAGTGCAAATTGGGAATATTTGCCTTTCATTGTGAATCAAATCACTTTTCTTCCCCATTCTTATTTCAGTCTACAGCTTCATTTTGCCCAGGCCTTCTTAGGGCAGAACAGCATGTCATGTGACAAAAAAATAAATGAATCATGCACCAGCTTTAAAACAACATTTCCTTCGTGTTTATGAGACCCTTTGATTTGATGCAAAGCTCATGTATTGACACAGAATGGAAAAGGAGAACATGCAACTTATCATTTATGAAGGACCAGGTGTGTAGCCTGGGAGTCATTTTGGACTCACAGCTGTCCATGGAGGCACAGGTTAATTCTGTGCCCAGGGCGGCTGTCTATCAGCTCCATCTGGTACGCAGGCTAAGACCCTCCCTGCCCACAGACTGTCTCGCCAGAGTGGTGCATGCTCTAGTTATCTCCCGCTAGGACAACTGCAATGCGCTCTACATGTGGCTACCTTTGAAGGAGACCCGGAAACTGCAATTAATCCAGAATGTGGCAGCTAGACTGGTGACTGGGAGCAGCTGCCGGGACCACATAACACCGGTCCTGAGAGATCTGCATTGGCTCCCAGTATGTTTCCGAGCACAATTCAAAGTGTTGGTGCTGACCTTTAAAGCCCTAAATGGCCTCGGTCCAGTATACCTGAAGGAGCATCTCCACCCCCATCGTTCAGCCCGGACACTGAGATCCAGCGCCAAGGGCCTTCTGGCGGTTCCCTCATTGTGAGAAGTGAGGTTACGGGGAACCAGACAGAGGGCCTTCTCGGTAGTGGCGCCCGCCCTGTGGAATGCCCTCCCTTCAGATGTGAAGGAAATAAGCAGCTATCCTATCTTTAAAAGACATCTGAAGGCAGCCCTGTTTAGGGAAGTTTTTAATATTTAATGCTGTACTGTTTTTAACATTTGATTGGGAGCCGCCCAGAGTGGCTGGGGAAACTCAGCCAGATGGGTGGGTGTGTGGGTGTGTATATACATATATACATATGTATATATATACATATATACATATATGTATGTATGTATGTTCAGATGGCAAGGTTGTGCACCCTCCCACAAACCCATTGATTCTGCCTTAAAAGTCCTCTCTACCCACCACCCCAATCTCTCTTTCCCTCTCCCACATCTGATGCCAAATGATAAGACTCCGTCAGTCTCAGACAGCATGGCAAACAGTCAGGGGCAAAGGGAGCTCTATAAATGGATGGCACCACATTCAGATCCTCTAGGGTTCCCTATTTTTCAGCAACAGTTTTGGATTTACTGTCCCGGTTTCTGATTTGAACCTGGAATGTCCCACTTTTCCTTAGGACGTCCCTGTTTTCATTGGAGAAAAGTTGGAGGGTATGGAGTTAACTGACCCCCGAAACATCTAAAGGCAGCCTTGTATAGTTTTTCTAATGTCTAATGTTTTGCTATGTTTTTATATATGTTGGAAGCTGCCCGGAGTGGCTGGGGCAACCCAGTCAGATGAGCGGGGTATTTTTATTGTTATTATTATTAATAATAAACAGGACGTCGCTATTTTCATTGGAGAGATGTTGAAGATGCTTGGTATAGCCTATCCCTTCTGGATCAAGAGTGGCTGGGGTAAAGGTAAAGGACCCCTGGACTGTTAAGTCCAGTCAAAGGCAACTATGGGGTTGCAGTGCTCATCTCACTATTCAAGCCGAGGGAGCTGGTGTTTGTCCACAGACAGCTTTCCGGATCATGTGGCCAGCAGGACTAAGCCACTTCTGGCGCCACGGAACACCGTGATGGAAACCAGAGTGCACGGAAACACCATTTACCTTCCCGCCACAGTAGTACCTATTTATCTACTTACACTGGCATGCTTAGAACTGCTAGGTTGGCAGGAGCTGGGACAGAGCAACGGGAGCTCACCCTGTCACTGGGATTTGAACCACCGACCTTCTGATTGGCAAGCCCAAGAGGCTCAGTGGTTTAGACCACAGTGCCACCCGTGTCCATACAGTGGCTGGGGAAACCCAGCCCAATGGGTGGGGTATAAATAAATCATCATGAACAACAACAACAACAACTACTACTACTACTACTACTTCATGGTATCTAGATGATTTTTAAAACAATCAAACCAATCTTGAAACAACAATTGCATTGCCCCTTCCTCTCTCCCCTGCTTTCTTGCTTCCAAAAATGGATGCTCAAGGAATTTGATCTCTGCAAATTCTGAATCCCAATGCAAACTTCCCATGCGTGCCCACAAGTGGGCACAAGATATTGGTCATAACATTATGTTTGAGGACTGGGAACAGTTGTGGACCACTGGTATAAAATTTACGGCATGTAATGCCTTAAAAGAAAATATTATGAAAATGATTTATAGGTGGTACATGACCCCAGTCAAGCTCGCAAAAATTTACCACTTGCCTGATAATAAGTGTTGGAAATGTAAAGAGACTGAAGGTACATTCTTTCACCTTTGGTGGACATGCCCAAGGATTAAGGCTTTCTGGGAAGTGATTTATAATGAAATGAAAAAGGTATTTAAATATACCTTTTTGAAGAAACCAGAGGCCTTTCTCCTGGGTATGGTGGGCCAATTGGTGTCAAAGAAGGACAGAACATTTTTTATGTATGCTACAACAGCAGCAAGAATACTCATCGCAAAGTATTGGAAGACAGAAGATCTACCCACCGTGGAAGAATAGCAGATGAAGGTAATAGATTATATGGGACTGGCAGAAATGACCGGCAGAATCCGAGACCAGGGAAAAGAGACGGCGGAAGAAGATTGGAAGAAATTTAAGGACTATCTTAAGAAACATTGTAAAATTATTGAATGTTAGAACGATGTTGATTTTGAAATTAAGTGGTTCTTAGCTGTAATGATTATGTAATTAAGAAAAGAAAGGTCAAAAATTATATAGAAATTAGGGGAAGGATTTGCTGAATTGAACTAATTAGAGATTGGAATACAGAAAGGGGAGGTATGAGGAGGTCGGGAAAGTAAGTTTTATGAATATAGGGGATTGAAATTATACTTGTTGTTGCATGTGTTTTGTATGTATTTTTATTGTTTCTGTTTGTTTTTTGTTTTTTCTATTTTATATAAATCTTTAAAACTTTAATAAATATCTTATATAAAAAAAGCAAACTTCCCATGCGTGAATTGAAAGGTGGTTCTCTACACGCTGCGAGAGGTGCTTACGGGACCAACCTCACTCGTAGAGTTCTTGGACGGAAGCGACTTCCATGATGCTGTTGGGTTGCACCCACATGGGGGCAGACCTTTGGGTGATGCTGCTCCTGCTTCGGCCGGCAACTTTCCTCTTCAGCAGATCTCCGCCCCACTTCTTGAGCAGGCAGGCAGTCACCTCAGAAGCTGCCACTTGAACGCCATGGCTGGGCGCCTCCTCAAGCTTATTGAGCGCTGAAACAGGAGGGGCAGATGTGTCAGGGGACCAAGAGCAGATATGCCAATAGAACCTGACTACCACTACTATAAGGGACGCAGGTGGCGCTGTGGGTTAAACCACAGAGCCTAGGACTTGCCGATCAGAAGGTTGGCGGTACTGCACACACAGAATAGGCGTGAGGCTTGTGAAGTCATACTATTCCTACAGTTACAGAAAGGTAGCTGTGTTGGTCTGCCATAGTCAAAACAAAAAATTTTTTTCCTTCCAGTAGCACCTTAAAGACCAACTAAGTTAGTTCTTGGTATGAGCTTTCGTGTGCATGCACACTTCTTCAGATACACTGAAACAGAAGTTGCCAGATCCTTCTATATAGTGAGAAGGTGGGGAGGGGTATTACTCAGAAGGGTGGTGGGAATGGGTGATTGGCAGATAGCTGTGATGAGCCTGTTGACGACTCTTAACGACTGCAATAGGTCTTACAGGAAAAAGCAAGGGGTGAGAAGGTGAAAAATGGCTTTGTCATGTATAATGAGATAAGAATCCAATGTCTCACCATGGAGAGACCTGGTCTGAACAAAGAAAGCTCATACCAAGAACTAACTTAGTTGGTCTTTAAGGTGCTACTGGAAGGAAATTTTTTTTTGTTATACCTACAGATTTATTAATCATAAATCAGAAAAAAGAAACATGTCGTCTCTCTCTCATGTCATCTCAGAGAGAACAGCAAAAGCAAAAGCTATACACAAACGGAAGTTCCCAGCATACTGTGCTGGAATGTAAACAGACATGTGACATGCAACAATTCCACGTGCCTGTTTCTTAAGATGGAATGGAAATGTCAACAGCAGCCAATCCTAAGCAGCCCTTGCCGCAGCCACCAATCACCCACCCAATCGCCGCTGAAAAGCTCCTGCTCGCGGCTGCAACCAATCACCATTTTGTTCTCTTGATGCTGTTCTCTTAATGTATTTTGCTGTCTGCTGGCTCTCCGCCAGCAGCACATGGCTCAGTCCCCATATGGGATAAACTCACACTATGTAACTATAAGCTGAAGCCTGCCTTCAGGGATCATACTATGATTTGAAAGACTCTTGCTTCTATATTCTGGATGTGAATATTATTATTGTTTTTTATTTTGTTATTTTTGGAAAATTAATAAAATGTTATCAAAAGAGAGAGAGAGAGAAAGAGGGGAATGTGCTCTGCTACATGATTCTCTAGCGTGAGTGAAGGAAGGATAATTTTGAATCAATATATCCTCTCCTACCATCCTTAGCATTGCGGCATATTTTCTGTGCAATTCGCTACTTGCATTGTTAGAAAACTCCTACAATGGAAGGGAGAAACAGGAGAAGCATATCCTTGAGCAGGTCTTGCAAGCAGAGCTGCTGCTGCCCTCATTGGAAACCCTGTGGAGGTGACTTTTGGGTGACTTACAGGCCAGCAATAGCAGCCGCAAAGTTTCGTCTAGTTCTGTGAGCAGCATGCAGTCCAGAATGACTCCTGGAGGAAAGAAGTCAAACAAGGACAGGTCAGGTATCTGATGCCATCTTAGCTATAAAATCCCCCGAGCGGTTTAATAATAATAAAAACAATAATAATTTTTTATTTGTACCCTGCCCTCCCCGGTCAGAGCCGGGCTCAAGGCGCTAACATCATAAAACTAACACAGTATACAGTCATACCTCAGGTTACAGATGCTTCAGGTTGCATGTTTTTGGGTTACGGACGCGCCGAAACCCGGAAGTACCAGAACGAGTTACTTCTGGGTTTCGGCGGTCGCCCATGCGCAGAAGCACTAAATCGTGCTTTGCGCATGCGCAGAAGTGCCAAATCGCAACCTGCACATGCGCAGACGCGGCGCTACAGGTTGCGGATGCTGCAGGTTGCGAACGTGCCTCCCGCACGGATCACGTTCGCAACCCGAGCGTCCGCTGTACAAAGAACATAAGAACATGAAAACAGGCAATCAGTTAATTAAAATACATCTTAAAATTAGTTCAGAGCAAATTAAAATCTGGACAGATGGCAGTCCATGGGTAAAATTGAGAGTGGTTTAACATTCAATAGCCCTTTCCATGGAACTCTGGGAATTGTAGTTCCAGAAGGGGAGCAGGGGTCCCAAACTACACTTCCCAGAATTCTTTGTGGTTGGGGAGCCCAAAGTGGTATAATAGTGAAACTTAATGGAAAATAAGAAATCAAGATAACAAACTTTTTATAAAAGAATGGAAATGATTGACTGAATATTTACAAACTGTAGACAGATAAGAACATTGGCAGCATAATTGTAATAACCTGTAGTTTTATAAGAGTATGTATTTAAAGGAAATGAATATACGAGCAAATTTATTTAATTTGCATATGCAGAAAATATTAAAAATAAATTTAAGGAACTGCAGAAAGAGGGGGAAGGAAATGAAGTTTTGAACTGTTAAAATGATAGTAAAGTGACTGAAAATCATAAATAAAATATTCTTAAAAAAACACAGAGTGGTATAATAGTGTAACATGAGTGTGAGATTCCTGGACTTGTCATACTGTAAATCTGTTATGTACTGAGTTGAATAGGATCCAAACTGCAGCAGTCTGATTGGTCCTAGAACAATAGGATCCAAATTGCAGCAGTCTGATTGGTCCTAGAACAATAGGATTCAGAATGCAGCAGTCTGATTGGTCCTAGAACAATGCAGCAGTATGATTGGTTGGCAGGAACCATCCAATCATGCTCCAGATATAAGTGAATCCACAACCTGATTGGCTTACAGTAGAATTCCAGAATTAGCCAATCATGTGCAGCCCATTGTGTAAATAATGTATATAAGGCAGATACTTTGAGGGGACATTCATTCATTCCTCCTCACCACTATGAGCTGAATAAAGAGCATGAAATCACTTTGCGACTCTGAGTATATTTCAAAATCTGATGAGGACCCTCCTGTAAACTCCGTCTAAGAGGGAAGGTGCAAATGAAGTACTTTAAATATTTAACAATAACCACCAATTTTCATGAAGATTTCATGTCTGCTGAAACTTATTTTCTCTCTCTCCCATGTGTGTATCTGTCTCTGTGTGCATACATCAATATGACTAGAACAGGGGTCTGCAACCCGCGGCTCCGGAGCCGCATGTGGCTCTTTTACACCTTTGCCACGGCTCCGGGGCGGATACTAGCGAGGGGAGGAGGCGCATTGTGCGCCCCGACACTCCCCACTGTGGCAGGCGCTGTACTGGCTGTGACATCGCATGGGGGCGGTGCGTGCGTTAGTCACGCACTGTCCCGACGTCACCTTCCCGCCCGCCTGCTACATTGTAAGGGGCATGTACGCTGGTCACTGCATTGAAAGGCGGCATGTATGCTGGTCACTGTTTTGAAGGGGAGTGAAGAACACACACACAAAAAAAGGTAACTTGTTAATTTAACGTTTATTTCTATGAGGAGGAGTAATTCTGAGGGGTCAAACAAAGATATAATAAAAAAGTGACAAAAAAGTTATTTTTATAATGACGAGGTTTGCGGCTCCCAGTTTTTTTTCCTTCGGAAACGGGTCCAAGTGGCTCTTTTTGTCTTAAAGGTTGCAGACCCCTGGGCTAGAACAATAATATCTAACCTGGTGCCTTGCAGATCTTTTAATCAATCAATCAATCAAAATCAATCAATCAATCAATCAATTATTAGACTTATTAGTAGCTTGCTATCTGAAAGATCTCCAAGTGATTTGCATTTAAAAACTTAAACATAATTACATTACACCATGGACCATTCACATGAAACACTGACGTTCTCATGCAAAGACCTACAACTCATGTTCACAGGCGGACAGAGACAATTACGTCTCCCATCAGCCCCTGGCGGCCTGGCCTCTTACCTGACAACTCAAGGGCTCTGATCTGGATCTCTTCCCACCTGCTTTGGAAATAGGCTTTGGTCTTTTTCAAGAGCTCCCTCCTCATCGCTGGGTGGCTGTTTACCTGACATTGATCAAACACAACATTCTCATTAGCTTCCTTGGCTGCCAAAAAAAAGGTAAATAAAATAAAAAGAGGCAATAGTGATACGACAAAATGACTCTCTTTTTTTATTTAGTTTTAGTTTTAGTTTTAGTTTTTTAGTTTTAGTTTTAATTTCCTGTTTAGGGAAGTTTTTAATGTTTGATGTATGATGGTATTTTAATATTTTGTTGGAAGCAGCCCAGAGTGGCTGGGGAAGCCCAGCCAGATGGGTGGGGTATAAATAATAAATAATTTTAATTTTAATTTTAATTTTAATTTTAATTTTAATTGCTGTAGTGCCTTTTGTGACAAATTTTCCTTTTGTGAGTTTTATGACCCAATACCGTGCTGTGCATTTTATAGAAATGAAATATACAAACAAAATCAACAGGCATTTCCCATCTCTTCCCTGTCCCCCCCCCCTCCGTAATATTGGGTGTGGAGTGGCCAGTTTCTGAATTCTTGAGGCCTCCTCTTAGGAACCAGAGAAGCATGTCCCCTCGCGGGGGGCTCTATTGCAGAATAAAGCTGTGACAACTCAGCACTAAGGCTTTTAACCATACGGTTGGGGGTTCGAGCCCACCCAGGGACAGCTGTGGGCAGGATTCATGCATCGCAGGGGGGTTGAGCTAGATGACCCCGCGGGGTCCCTTCCAACTCGGCAACTCTTCTATGATTTCTCCTTCACTGCCGCCTTCCTGCCACCCTGCCACAAGGACACTACACTTATAGCAGGCCTAGGAAAACTCGGCCCTCCAGATGTTTTGGGACTACAACTCCCATCATCCATGACCACTGATGGGAGTTGTAGTTCCAAAACATCTGGAGGGCCAAGTTTGCCTGTGCCTGACTGACAGCCTCCTCATTCAGGGATCTCTTTGTCTCTCACCAGCTGCTTGCATATGTGCATGCGTAAATTTGGGAGCCCCAAACTGCTGGTAGTGTACAGTTCTTCCAGATGGACCCTCAACTTCCCTTTGGCCAAAAATGGCACCGAGTGCAGAAATGCAGCTCTGCAGGCCTGCAAGAAAGAAGAGAGAGGGTGTGTGGGAAAAGCAGAACTGTGCAGTTTCAGAATTATCAGTAGGCTCCTTCAAGGACGTGAATGCACTGCAGGAAAATAATAATAATTTACAGTTGTAAGAAAAATAGTGCTCCCTTTCCCTTATGGGGTATCTAAGAGCCCGGATAGAGTCCTTAAGTATCTATCGGAAGGAGAAAAATAACAGAGGCATAACTGTCAACTTACAGATTTGAAAATAAGGGACCAGCAGCCTCAAAAATAAGGGATCAGCAGCCAAAATAAGGGATTTTCAGAGCACAGGTATGTTCGACTTCTGAGCCCCTCCGAGCCAAAGGCAGAAAGCCCAGCCAGCAGCCAAACGAAGCCTCAAGCGGTGGTTCCCACAGCGCAGCAACCCGGCAAAGGGGATGCAGCAAGGAAAACCACCGTCACCTCTCCGCTGGGAAGCGCTGAGCAAAGGCGAGTCCCCAGGCAACGTGGCCAATTTGATGGGCACAAGGCATGCAAGCTCCACCCCCCCAGTTGTTCTTAGACTCCTTATTGGGTGAGCAACGCAGCCAAGCAACACAGTTGGAGCCTCCCTCCTTCCTGGCCGGCAGGGAGGGAGGGAGAGGAGCTGCTTCCTTTGAAACCCGGGAAATTTAAGGGACATCATCAGTAAGGGACAGCAGCGGGATATGGCGCTGGGATAAGGGAGTTTCCTGCCAAATAAGGGACGGTTGACAGCTGTGAACAGAGGCCAACCAGAGAATATTGAGAAGCAAAGCAGCTAGTAAGCCTGATCTTTATTAAACTGTTGCAACAGGGTCTCCCACTCACCCCATGCAGGGAGGGAGGAGAGGAACCTAGAACAATGGTGTGCAAGCATTTATATAGACATTTGAAAATTGCCTCCCCAGTAGCTCAAGACCACCCCCCAAAACATCATACATGCAGTCTACAGCAGAAAACCTGTCTGCCAGGATACCCGATAACGGTCACTGATTGCTTTTACCTGGGCATCCTGGCCATTCTTTTCTGATGTTAAATACTCAGTTCCTGAATCCAGGTTACATGCTCACCTTATTCATACACAGATACGCCCTTAAGACAGGATTTGTGAGCAAAGAGACAAAGGGGAGGGAATTTTCCCATTTCCTTCCTCCTTGCAGAGAAACATTTGAGGCCAATTTGGGAGAGTCAAAATGGTTTCAGGATTGCTCTCCTGTACTATTTCAGACACACTTATGTATGTGTTTGCCTTGTAAATTTATGGACATATGATTTATATATATGAGACCTCAGAACTCCTATAACATAAACATTGAGCATGACAGATTTACTTCTGCGTAGACACATTTAGGATTGCACTGATCTAGGAGGTGCCAGTCTAGACAGTTATTATGAGAGATCTCTCAGAGATCAAATTATGCAGGAACCTCTATTTTGGGCCTCACCCTGTGCCATCGTAATGTGACTTTGCCAGGAGGCAACGACTAAGGAACTATCACTTTCCTTTGGTATTCAATGACCCAGATGGGATGGACAGGGCTCTGGGTCTTACCTCAGACACCTTGGGATTGGGGTCCCACTGGTGAATCAGAAGAGGCACCAAACTCTTCCTCGCTTGCTCGGCAAAAAAAGTTCTGTATCTGAATTTGGGCGAGTCAGCCAGGATGCCAAAGAGATAGAATGATGCCTCGCGAATCTCTGCCTCAACCTGTAGGCAGGAAAAGAAACAACCCGCAACTGATTATCATTCTTTATTTATAGTTTCATAAAACGTATACACTGCATGATTGTAAAAGAAACCAGCAACTGCAAAGCAATTCACAAAAGGACGAAACAGTAAAATCAAGACAAAAATAAACTGCTGAAACAGGTTAAAATTCATGCCAGTTTTTTTAGCAACTAGGTGTTGTTGTTGTTTAGTCGTTTAGTCGTGTCCGACTCTTCGTGACCCCATAGACCAGAGCACGCCAGGCACCTCTGTCCTCCACTACCTCCCGCAGTTTGGTCAAACTCATGCTGGTAACCTCGAAAACATTATCCACCATCTCGTCCTCTGTCGCCCCCTTCTCCTTGTGCCCTCCATCTTTCCCAGCATCAGTGTCTTCTCCAGGGAGTCTTCTCTTCTCATGAGGTGGCCAAAGTACTGGAGCCTCAGCTAGCAACTAGGTAGGCTTGTCTAAATAATAATGTTTTTAGCAGCCAGCCACCAAAAATTGTACATATAAGAATATAAGAGGAAAATGCATACAAAAAATGTGCACATTGGAGAAATGTGTACTAAACCACTGATGAATTTTCATGCTTGTGAACAAAAATTGCAAACTGTACTGAAGATGCCTACTTTATATCAAGAGGCAGGGAGTTCCAAAGTGTGGGTGCAAAACTATCGAGTTCTTACAAATGCGGAATAGGTATTACGTGTCACCTGTATCAGTGCTAATTTTGTAGTTGAGTGGGCAACTAGGGGGTAACCCCTTGCCCAGTAGCAAACTGGCAACCATAGCTCAGTAGGTATAATGTGAGACTCTTAGTCTGAAAGTGATGGTTGGGGAGACCTCTTAATTCCAGTAGCCTGCAGAAAATTAGCTCTCCATGGTATAGTGGGACAGTTTGGAAAAGAAAGACAAAAATCCTCCAGAGAGCTTCGTATTTCTGAAATAAACTTTTTGACGGTTCAAAGCACTTTTTAAAAGTTCTCAGTAACCTTTACGACAACCCTGTAAAGCAGGCCAGTGTTATTCTTTCCCCTATATTGCAGATGGTGGGAGAGAGGAGGGTGAGAGACTGGTTTGCTTAAGACGGTGGTGGCCAAACTCGGCCCCTCCAGATGTTTTGGAACTACAACTCCCATCATCCCTAGCTAACAGCACCAGTGGCCAGGGATGATGGGAATTGTAGTCCCAAAACATCTGGAGGGCCGAGTTTGGCCACCACGGGCTTAAGAGCATTGAATGAATTTGCTCACATGCTTAAAGGTAAAGGACCCCTGGACGGTTAAGTCCAGTCAAAGGTGACTCTGGGGTCGTGGCGCTCATCTTGCTTTCAGGCTGTGGCGTTTGTCCGCCGACAGCTTTCTGGGTCATGTTGCCAGCAGGACTGAACTGCTTCTGATGCAATGGAACACCGTGACGGAAACCAGAGCACACAGAAACGCCATTTACCTTCCCGCCGCAGCGGTACCTATTTATCTACTTGCACTGGTGTGCTTTCGAACTGCTAGGTTGGCAGGAGCTGGGACAGAGCAACGGGAGCTCACTCCATCACGGGGATTTAAACCACTGACCTTCTGATCGGCATGCCCAAGAGGCTCAGTGGTTTAGACCACAGCGCCACCTGCGTCCCTTAACTACCACCCAAGACCAATTCACAGCTTCCTGGAGGGTCCATTGCACAACATCACTGCAGAGCATCCCTTCCCTATAGCAGAGATGAGCTGGCAGCAAGCAATGGCAAGGGCTGTAGCTCATTGGCAGAATATCTGCTTTGCATGCAAAAGGTCCTAGGTTCAGGGCTAGGAGAGCCTTTTGGCTTGAAAGCCCCGGAGAGTCGCTGCCGGTCAGTGGAGACGAAATTGAAGTAGATGGAACCATAGTCTGACTCATTCATTGCAAGTTAGTTTCCTATGTTCATCATGGGAAGGTAACTTGAAACACAAAGCCGGATCTCAGGAAAATTTGAAGGGTGGGGTTGGGGTTCTATCACTGGCTTACATCACTCAGGTAGGTGATGGTCTTTGTAGAGATGTCTTTGAACATGAAGCCCACATCCTGCCTTTTCAGGTGAGGAAAGACCAGGGCAAGGGCTCTGAGACCCTCCAGGACCACATTTGCGTCGTACAACGTTCCCAGGAAAATAGCCACAATGGTCCTCTTCTGCTGTTTCACCTGGAAGGGAGGACATTGGATGAGCGCCCATGATATAGGAGACAGGCAGGAGTCCTTTTTCAAAATACTCATTTTATCTTCATGACAGATGCAATGATATACAGAACAAAAATGGGGTGGGACGGGGGTGGGACTATAAAATCCATAATCCATTATGTGAAGTAATTTACGAGGCCAAATTAAATATATCGACTAGCAAGCACACAGATACACTTTAGCATTTATTCTTAGTAAATACGCCTGGGGGGAAAAATGAAGTCTAATTAAGTCTAAGTCAATACATATGTGGCTTCTCAAATAACCTCAACTGCCTCTTGGCTTAGTTTAGAGCGGCTGTGATTTTGCCTGCAGTACAGTGGTACCTCGGGTTACAAACGCTTCAGGTTACATACACTGCAGGTTACAGACTCTGCTAACCCAGAAATAGTACCTCGGGTAAGAACTTTGCTTCAGGTTGAGAACAGAAATCGCGCGGCGGTAGCGGGAGGCCCCATTAGCTAAAGGGGTAACTCAGGTTAAGAACAGTTTCAGGTTAAGAACGGACCTCCAGAACGAATTAAGTTCTTAACCCGAAGTACCACTGTATATAGAAAGGAGCAAACCAGTCATATTTTAGGGAGTAGGCTAGCAGGCAGGGCCCATAGCTTACATCACAGGAGCCTACACAACACCAAACACTGTTGCTGTATGTGGGTTTTATTTTATTTGTTTTTTATCTTATATTTTGGAAATGTACATCCAGGTTTTTTCCCTTTAAATTTTTTGGGGCCCCCAACAGAGTGGGGCCCCTAAGCTATACCTTGCTTATCTTATACAGTGGTACCTCAGGTTACATACGCTTCAGGTTACAGACTCCGCTAACCCAGAAGTAGTACCTCGGGTTAAGAATTTTGCTTCAAGATGAGAACAGAAATCGCGCGGCGGTGGCAGAAGGCCCCATTAGCTAAAGTGGTGCTTCAGGTTAAGAACAGTTTCAGGTTAAGAACAGACCTCCAGAACAAATTAAGTTCTTAACCCGAGGTACCACTGTATTGAATAAAATTATCCCACTGCTCTAATGAATCGTTTGGTCCTTCCATAAAGAGTTTGAAATACAGGGCAGGGTTCCCCATGTCAGCTGAAGCCCTTAGCAAGGACTTCCCTTTGCACAATGGGACTCCCCCCCTCTTCCCACATGTACCCCCCAAATTGGCTGGGGGAGTGTCTGGAGAAACCACAGTACAGTGCTTGGAGCAGGGGGAGAAAGAGGGTTGTTCTGTCTGGCAAGCTGAAATGTTAGAATCATAGAATTGTAGAACTGGAGGGTGGTCTAGTACAGGCAGTGGCGTAGCGTGGGTTGTCAGCACCCGGGGCAAGGCAAGTAATTTGTGCCCCCTAACCCGTGGATTTGCGCCCCCTAACCCTTGGATTTGACCTAACCCCAGATGTTGCGCCCGGTGCGGCCGGCCCCCCCTGCACCCCCCACGCTACGCCACTGAGTACAGGGGTTCAGCAACATTTTTTCAACCATGGGCTGGTCCACCTGTTAGGATATACCGGTAGTTCCGTACCACCCTAAAAGGGAACAGGCATGACTGTTGTGTGTCGCCCTTGCTGGGAACTTCCGTTTGTATATTGCTTTTGCTTTTAGCTGCTTGCTGGAGACGAAGGGAAGCAGACATGCTTTTTCCTTTGTTCCTGAACTATGCTGAATAAATGCTGTAAATATGCTTACACAGGGTTCTGTCCGCCACTTCTGCTGCGAGAAGATTTATTAACTCTTGCTGATAGAGCGTGCCGAGTCTCTAAATGTATCTGAGGCTTGTGTTGTTGTTTGATGCTGTTCCAAAGGAGACCGGTGATTGCCCAGCAGCCGGCCGGTGGCTGGAGCCAGCTGGGGGCCTGACTGATGCCCCCGTCTCCCCGGCAGTATCCCAACAGCACCATCCCTCAGTCCATGTGGTGGCCCGGACTATATATTTTTTTTTGGGGGGGGGGGGAATGAACGCATTCCTCTGCCCCACAAATAACCCAGAGATGTGTTTTAAATAAAAGCACAAATTCTACTCATGTCGAAACACCAGGCAGGCCCCACAAATAACCCAGAGATGCATTTTAAATAAAAGGACACATTCTACTCATGTAAAAATATGCCGATTCCTGGACCATCGGCGGGCCGGATTGAGAAGGCGATTGGGCCACATCCGGCCCCCGGGCCTTACGTTGCCTGCCCCTGGTCTAGTACGACCCTTTGCAATGCAGAAATATGTTCCATACGCTTGAACCTGCGACCTTGGTGAAATCAGCACCACAATCTAACCAACGGAACTATCCAGCTTGCACAGACAGAACGATCAGAAGACCAGGATGTTGAATTCCACAAAATACACAGCAAAACAAAAGGCGAACCAATAACCCCCCTTCTACAAGCACATTAAAAAAAGCCATAGGATGTCAATCAGCAGAATGCCTAGCTAGAGAGGAACATTTTCATCTGGCGTCTTCGTTGTCTGTCTTTAGGCACCAGGGGAGCCTCCCTGGGAAAAGCATTCCACGAGCAGGAAGCCACTGCAGAAAAGGCCCCGTCTCATGTTGCCACCCTCAGCTGATGCCTTTGACGCACGGGCGTCCTGCAATAACGCCACCTTTAAAGAGCAACGCCTCACCTTGTCTGCAGCCACGAGGAGAACATTTGCCAGGCCCTTGATTGCCATCTGGCGGGTGCCCAGGTGCTGGTCTCCTGCCCTCTTCATCAGGAGGGGAAGAATGGATTTCAGACGCACCCTTTCTCCTAGCATGGGGTCCCGAATCGCCTGCAAATAAACAGACAATTTCATTTAGTTATTTACCTTATTTCGTTGCATTTATATACCTATTATTATTAATATATATATATATATACACAGTGGTACCTGGGGCCGCGGGTGGCGCTGTGGGTTAAACCACAGAGCCCTAGGACTTGCCGATCAGAAGGTCGGCGGTTTGAATCCCCGTGACGGGGTGAGCTCCTGTTGCTCGGTCCCTGCTCCTGCCAACCTAGCAGTTCGAAAGCATGTCAAAGTGCAAGTAGGTTAGGGTTAGGGTTGGCCACGACTGGACTTAATAGTCAGGGGTCCCTTTACCCTTTACCTTACAGTGGTACCTTGGGTTACAGATGCTTCAGGTTACAGTCACTTCAGGTTACAGACTCGGCTAACCCATAAATAGTACCTCGGGTTAAGAACTTTGCTTCAGGATGAGAACAGAAATTGTGCGGTGGCGGCGGAAGCCCGATTAGCTAAAGTGGTACCTCAGGTTAAGAACAGTTTCAGGTTAAGAATAGACCTCAAGAACAAATTAAGTTCTTAACCTGAGATACCAGTGTGTGTGTGTGTGTGTGTGTGTGTGTGTGTGTAAACAATTTTAACAAACATATTTTCAATCAATATATCCATTTACATTTGCCCCCCTTTTTGATTTCCACCCCTCCCTCCTCCCAATATCTTCCCTGAGCTCCCCTCTCTGCACATATTGTTCTCTGCATATTGTTAAATTGTACATATCATTGCCTTATCTATCATATATTCAGCTAATAAATTTGTGGATGTTTATTCAAAAGCTGCCAAGGAGTCCAAATCATTTTGTTGTCTTTTTAGATAATCTGTAAAAAGTTCCCATTCTTCCTTGAAGTCACGATTGTCCTTGTCACGCAGTTTATATGTCAACTTGACCAATCCTGCATAACTCATCAGTTTTTCTTTCGCTGGGATTTCCTCATTCTCAGGAAGAGAGATATACTTTCGATTATGGAAGTCCTTTCGATTCCTCTTGCCAAATAAGAAATGTTCATTGCTATTGTTTTCTCTCTGCTACTGCCCTACGCAATGACAACACAGAGCCATTCCTGGAAACAGTGGACCACATCCAGTGCTAGTCCTACTCAGAGTAGAACCCCTGAAATTCATGGGAATTGCAAACTTAAGTTCATTAATTTCAACGGGTCTACACTGATTAGGACTAGCACTGGACCCAAGCCAGAGCCCTCCGTTCTTCTGCTCAAATACCACGGCACCTTTTGAAAGCAACACCTGAGATGCCCAGGTCTTACCTCTGAAAAGAAGGCAGTTCCTGTCAGCCGAAGCTTTTCGGACTCGGAAGTCATCCAGGGGAGGGCATTCTCAATGATCTTGTGGTCCAGAAGTCGATTCTGAAACAGATGTCTAGAAGAGAAAAGAAACATTACAAGATACTTGTTATGTGCTGAAGTTCTCACCCTGGGCCAGCAGGGGGATACTGTAGATAGTTTTCACTCAGGTCCACATATGCAAATAAGGGATTGAAAATGACGTTCAGTGATTGGATAGTTACAGAAAATGGTTACTGTTGCATTGTACTGGAGCTCTATATAAGCAGGCTGGCTGAACCCTCCTGTTCAGTTCTGTTCTGGCCTGTGAATAAACAAGAGCTGTTTGAAGAATCGCTGTGTTGTCTGATATGTTCACCCACAATTTAACAATACTCACCTCCACAGCTGTGTGGGTGAGTGAGGGACTCTGAATTGGGGTAATTCAAAATACGAGCTCCCCTATTTCAGAGCAGCTTCATCCCAATACGATACGATACGATAATCTTTATTGTCATTGTCCCATACAGAACAAAGAAATTGAAAATCTACATCAGATATTCAGAAACCAATAAGCCTGCTATCCCTGCTATCCCAACCAGGTTAGCCCCCTAAAAACTCCAATACCCCATAATTAAATACAATATACTCTCATAGAGACGATCTTAAAAGGTAAAGGGACCCCTGACCTTAGGTCCAGTCACGGACGACTCTGGGGTTGCGGCGCTCATCTCGCTTTATTGGCCAAGGGAGCCGGCGTACAGCTTCCGGGTCATGTGGCCAGCAGGACTAAGCTGCTTCTGGCGAACCAGAGCAGCGCACCGAAACACCGTTTACCTTCCTGCCGGAGTGGTACCTATTTATTTTGAACTGCTAGGTTGGCAGGAGCAGGGACCGAGCAACGGGAGCTCACCCCATCGCGGTTTCCGTGCGCTGCTCTGGTTCGCCAGAACTGTACACCGGCTCCCTCGGCCTATAAAGCGAGATGAGCGCTACAACACCAGAGTCGGCCACGACTGGACCTAATGGTCAGGGTTCCCTTTACCTTTACCTTTACCCTCACCTGGCCAGCAGAGAGGCCCCCTCCTGGTGGGTTCTAGGATCACCAAGTGAAGTCCAGATGTTCACCTCTCCAAACTCTGCCAGTGAGGGATCAGTGGTAAGCTTCAACACAAGAGCCTTCAGACTTGCCACAGAAAGTCTGTGGAGGAAAAGGGCACAGAAAGGGCATCTGAATCGGAAGAAGGTCAAAGTCGAATACTTGAAGAAGAACAGGCCAATACAAACTGAAAATGGTCTGCCACTTCTGGTCACCTCTGGCCCTAAAAGCACTGAGCCAGCAGCTGTGGGTGGCCAAGCTGGGCATATTTCAAGGGGTTAGGATTAACGTCCAAAGCCATAAATGGCTTGAGAGCAAACTACCTAAACCTGCCTTTCCCAATATCAACTATTTTGGGCACGGGGGGAGGCCTTTTTGATTGTGCCACCCTCTGCAACAGGGTCTTCTTGGTGGCGGCTCCCCATTTGTGGAACCCTCTTCCTGGTGAGATGTGTCTGCCTCTCTCATTATTAACATTCAGGAGCAATTAAAAAACAACACACAATTCTATTCATTTGGGAGATTTGATGGCCGAAAGCTATGGCTCCTGGCAACCTGGAAATTAATAGCTGTGAGGGCTATGGGACTGTTTTTAAATGTTTGTTGATGTACTTGATGTTTTAACTTTTTCTTGATGTACTAAATGTCTTTATTTTATTTTATAGCATTTTGCTTTCCTAGCCTTTTGCTGTCTTGGGCTCCCATTGGGAAGAAGGGCAGGATAGAAATTACACAAATTAAAAATAAAAATAAAAAAGACTGTTTTGCATGGAAAGAAGTCATAAAGAGGGAACTCTGCATGTGCAGCTGTCTAAGAGGAAGCCCAAGGTTTGCACATCTGTATGTTATGTTGTTGTTAGTTGTTAGTTCAGTTCCTGCAGGCCAACAAGAGAGGCCTCTGTATATGCAAATTTACTTGTTCAGAAGGGCTGCTGTCACAGGAAACCATAGATCTGTAGAGCTGGAACGGACCCCAAGGGTCATCTAGTCCAACCCTCTGCAATGCTGGGGTCTCAGCTAAAAAACCCCTGACAAATGGCCACCCAATCCCTGCTTACAAGCCTCCAAGGAAGGAGCGTCCACAACATCCCAAGGGAGTCCATTCCTCTCTTAAACAGCCCTTGCTATCAGAAAGTTATTCCTAATGTTAAGTCGGAATCTTCTTGCTTGTAGCTTGAATCCAGCAGTTTGGGTCCTACCTTCCCCAGTGAGAGAAAGCAATCTTGCCCCACCTTCTGTGCTGGGTTCAGGGGTAACCCGTGAAACGCGGTCCAGGACCAGTCCAGAATCCGGAGTTTCCACTAGGAGTCAGTCCGACAGGGCCAAGGCAGGACACCAGGCAATGACAGGTACAGGATCGCAGGCAGGATCTAGCATACAGCAATGTTGCTTCCGCAACCTGGGGCGGGGTCCAACAGCCTGTTATCTTTGTTGGAGTAACGGCCGGTCCTGATCCCCCGGCGACTCATCTCCCTGTTTCGCCTGAAGGCGAGCACTCCTCCTGCAAGTACTCAGGTCTCTCCTTCTCTCAGACCTCAGTCTCTGCAGCTCAGGAGATGTCGGTGGGTTACTAGACCCAGGGGCCGCCTCAGCCTCCCCTGACCCAACCGGTAGTGGAGGAGCTGTAAGTGATGGCCCAGCTGAAGGCAACAAGGTAATCCCCACATCTGGAGCCAGGGCAGGCTCAGGCCCCTGACTCGGCCCAGCTGGTGTTTGTTGCAGGGGAACCTGTGCAGACTGGGACTCTTCAGGATCAGGCCCCAGACTTGGTTCAGGTGATGCCTGAGGCAAAGGATCCGGTGCAGACTGAGACTCCTCTGGGTCTGAGCCCGAGTCCCAGGCCATCACACATTCCATGTGACACAGCCGTTCAGTTATTTGAAGACAGGTATCATATCACCTTTCAGTCTCCTCTTCTCCGGGCTTCACATACCCAGTTGCCTCAACTGTTCCTCATAAGGCTTGGTGCCCATACCCAAGATCTTTTATTTATTTATTTTATTGTTTTATTTTTTCCCATGCTTATTTCCATGCTTATTACATACCAAAAAAAAAAAAAAAACCCCCAATACCAAAAAGGGATACAACTTAAGAGGGGAGGGAAAAGGAAAGAAAATAAAATTTACACCATCTGTTAATAAGATAAAAATTATGACATAAATTTGTGGTTGCAATTTCACGTTACAATAAAAATAAAAATCCCATTACCTTTTATACCCAACCTCCCATTTATTCCTTAATTCTTTTTACATAAATTTACTGCCGTATCAAAATACTATTTTTTAGATTAATATTTTCACAATTTATAAATGTTTATATTTATATAACCAATTAATAAAAGCTGCTGGGATCACTCAAAAGCTGCTACAGATTTTAACATGGTATGATTCTGTTTAAGATATGTACTGAAGGCCTCCCATTTTGATACAAATTAAATTCTCGGTTTATTTTTTCAGATAGACTACCTGATTCAGCATATTCAGTCAATTTTTGTATCCACTCTTGTCTAGAAAGAATTCTGTCACTCTTCCACCTTTGTATGCCACTGCTGCATACAAAAAAGATCTTTAATATTTTTAGGAATATCTGAATCAGTAATGCCCAACAGGTATGCTTCTGGTTTCCTAATAAATGAGATTCTTAACATTTTTTTTCTAACTCAAAGCCCAGACCCAAGATCTATAATTTTTCAGAGGAGGCCCATGCGAAAAGAGGTGGGCAAATGGGAAACTGACCTGCAAGGGTTGCCTTCAGACAAATGCTGCTCTCTCAGAAACAGCCTCCGGCGACCCTCGTAAAAGGGCATCCTCTTCTCCAGGGTTTTGCTGACCTGCTTTAGGAGAGTGCAGAACAGCTCTGGAAACAGCTCTTGGATGCCCTCTTCGGTGTGCAGCACGGACAGGACTTCGTAGATGGCGCAAGTGGCCTGAACAGAGAAACAGCAAGAGAATGAAAGCACACCTGGGTGTGTGAGAGGACGTCTTCCAGTAAAAGGGCTGTCATAGAACTGAATCATGGAATTGTAGAGTCAGAAGGAGTTCCAGTGGTCAGGTTGAGGTTGAATCCTGGCAAGACAGAAGTACTGTTTTTGGGGGACAGGAGACGGGCGGGTGTGGAGGACTCCCTGGTCCTGAGTGGGCCAGGTGCGCAAACTGTTAGTCATTCTGGACTCACAGCTGTCCATGGAGGCGCAGGTCAATTCTGTGTCCAGGGCAGCTGTTTACCAGCTCCATCTGGTACGCAGGATGAGACCCTCCCTGCCCGCAGACTGTCTCGCCAGAGTGGTGCATGCTCTAGTTATCTCTCGCTTGGACTACTGCAATGCGCTCTATGTGGGGCTACCTTTGAAGGTGACCCGGAAACTACAACTAATCCAAATGCGGCAGCTAGACTGGTGACTGGGAGTGGCCACCAAGACCATATAACGCCAGTCTTGAAAGACCTACACTGGCTCCCAGTACATTTCCAAGCACAATTCAAAGTGTTGGTGCTGACCTTGAAAGCCCTAAACGGCCTCGGTCCAGTATACCTGAAGGAGCGTCTCCACCTCCATCGTTCTGCCTGGACACTGAGGTCCAGTGCCAAGGGCCTTCTGGTGGTTCCCTCACTGTGAGAAGCCACGTTACAGAGGGTCTTCTCGCTAGTGGCACCCGCCCTGTGGAACGCTCTCCCACCAGATGTCAAAGAGAAAAATAACTACCAAACTTTTAGAAGACATCTGAAGGCAGCCCTGTGTTGGGAAGCTTTTAATGTTTAATAGGTTATTGTATTTTAGTGTTCTGTTGGAAGCCGCCCAGAGTGGCTGGGGAAACCCAGCCAGATGAATGGGGTATAAATAAAACAACAACAACATCTAGTATCAAGCGGCAGAGGAAACAACCCCACAGCAGGTTGCGAGGAACGAATAAGACAAGGAAAAGTCCTTACCATCTGCTTTTTATTCAATATTTACAGAGAGGCTTGGAACTCAGCCTCTTGGAGTAATGGCGTTGTCCCGAGTGACTCTCCACCCCCTTTTTCTCCCACTTCCTCATTCACCAACTCTGGGAGGGTCGGGTCTGGAATGCTTTCTAAGGACACTGTGTCCATCAGCTGTTGTCCTCCTGGTCGTTCCTCTTCCTCATCTCCCTTTATTTCCCAGCTTCCCCCCCTCATCTGCCTCTGAGCTGTGACCTCCCTCAAACCCTCATTGTAATTCTGAGCTGTCGTCTTCTTCTCTGGAAGGGTCAGGCCAGGGAGGCGGTCTCCACCATTCCTCCTCTGCCCAGTCCCTGACATCTAGTCGAAATTCTTGCAATGCAGGAATCATAGCTAAAGATTCTCTGACAGGCAGCTATCCAGCCTCTGCTGAAAAACCTCTGATGAAGGAGAGTCCGCCTTCCAAGACTGCCTTCCAAGATTTTCTGAGTGCTGTATGGAAAAGCACATGAATGTGACCTTGGAAGAGTTTGTAAGTAAAGCATTTTTAACTTACAAAATGTGAGGTCTCTTTCTATGCTAAGAGAGAAGAGAGGGGCTTTGGAAACAACTTAGGAGGGAAATTTTTTTGCTGGAGTTCTCTCACCAAAGAGTACTTGCCCCAAACCTGGATCTTAGGCATCCCGGAATTCTCTTTTTCATATATACCTATATTTCCCTCTTCAACCAAGAACAAAAAACCCCCATCAGATTTCTGGCGCGTGTGAGGCTACCCCAGTAATCAGGCTCTCCTGATGCTCTTATGTTTTTCAGTCTACATTAAGCGAGCTGAAATCTCTCCTCTCTAAGAATCCCTCCCTGTTTCTCAACTGCTCCTCACTTCTTCTTGCTCACCTTGAGAGGTCCTTCATCTGCAAATTCCACGCTGTCATTGCTGCCTGAGGAGAAAGGGGCTTCCAGACTTGAAGGCTCTGCCACCCTGGCTGCTAACTTGCATAAAATCAGTAAGGCCTGGGAAGGGTCTTTGCCTAGGGACCTCCAGAGTTCACCTGTTTCACTGCAATGCAACAACACATAAGTTGAAGAGGATTTGTTTTCCCACAAGCACCGCTCACTTAAACAGAGTGGGTCCAATTTGTGGGCTGAAATGCAGACACAGAGTCTCCCCAAATGTACTAAAGCCTCAGCTTAATGCTGGCATGCACCTGTCCATCGGGAGGCGGCGGCAGAATAGGCTCTCGATCACGGTGTCCAGGTGAAAATGGGAGACAGCAGCCACAGCTTCCACAAGGACCTGCCGCAGATCTTCCTGTTTGATGGTGGGCAAGCGGCTGTAGAAAATGTCCAGGATCTCTGAAACCTGACAGGAGCAATTCAGGTGCATGCATTGCTATCAGCAGTCCCACTCATATGAGTCAATTGCATTCTAGAAATTCCAAATACCTTCTTAGAAATTTAACACTACTTTGCTTTCTTTGAACAGAGGAGCATAAGAACCTGCTTTGTCCTGAGCCAGGCCACTAGGCCTGCTGGCCCTTTATCATACTCACAATGGCTCTCCAGGGTTTCAGAGAGAGGCATTTCTCCAGCCCTATATTTCTATACTCTTATACAGCCCAAGGGAATGGATTGGACCAAGGAATGTGCACACCACAAACAGATTAACACTGCAATCTTATTTGGGGGAAAGGCTGTAGCTCAATGGAAGAGTACCTGCTTTGTTTCTGAAGAAGTAAAACCAAGTTCAGTCGTACCTTGGTTGCCAAACACCTTGGAATTCATACGTTTCGGCTCCCGAACAATCAAAAACCGGAAGTCCATGTTTTTGAATGATTTTTAGAAGACAAACATCCAGCGTGGCTTCCACGGCTTCCAATTGGCTGCAGGAGCCACACTTTGGTTTCTGAATGTTTTGGAAGTCGAACGGACTTCTGGAACGGATTCCATTTGGAAACCAAGGTACGACTGTACTTCATTCAGGACCCAGTGGGGCTCTGCTGCGCTAAGCTGGCTAGGTCAAAATTTAATTTCAGTTTATGTTCATTGGTTGCTCGAAAACAAGGGTGAGGAACTTCAGCCATGGGGGCTACATGCACCCCCAAGCCTCTCTACCTGGCCCCCAGGGCTCTCTTTGGCCACACCCCCTTCTACAAGGCCACACCCCTCCCTGGCCCTGCTCTGTGTCCTCTGCAAGAGCTTTTACCTGGCTGGATCTTTTGGAGTGATGGGTACGTGTAGGAAGAGCATCCTTTTGCATGGGCAGAATGTGCGAAGGTGAGAGTCGCACCCATCACTCAGCCAACTTGCCCATCCAGCCCCACCCACAACTGGCATGTGCCCCTCACCCAAGGAAGACTATGAAACACAATCCCTGCCTCTGCTCAAAAGCTAAAGCCAACCTTCCGCACCAGCCAAAGCCTGCTCCAACAACCAATTGTAGATTGGTGCCTTTGGAGACCTGTCCGACACATGTCAAACAAAGCTTATAAAAGCCCCCCCCCCCATGGTCGCAGGTGGTCACCTGGGCTCCCATAGCGTCTCCGGAGTCCCAAAGGATGGTTAGCAGCCAGCGGCCAGCAGCAGTGGCGCACATTTCATTTCCGGACACCAGGTCTTCTAGGATGACCTCGATGAAGTCCAGGGCTTGATCTGGTGGGAAATGCACGCTGACCACCTGTGAAAACGCCAGAAGTAAAGGATTGTGAATCGATGATCACAATAACAATTGCACTGAAATGCAACTGCAGTTCATTCTGACCATAGAGGGGGAAATCGTCAAACAAATGGAAGTGTCATGTACTCCCTCGAAGGTGGTGGGTTTTCTTTTGATGGAGATTTTAAAATAGAGCTTGGATGGAAATCTGTTGCGGATTCTTCATCTCTGATTCCTGCATTTCTGGGGGTTAGACTAGATAATAATAATAATAATAATAATAATAATAATAATAATAATAATAATAATTTTTATTTATACCCCGCCTTCCCAAGCCAAAACCGGGTGCAGGGCGGCTAACACCAGGTATAAAAACAATTGATTAAAATACAACTTAAAAACAAGATTAAAATACAACATTAAAACATTAAAATGCAACCTCAATTTCAGTAGAAACTCAAAACAAAAACTTTTTGGGGGGATGAAAATGTTAAGTCTTCACCAAGGCTAACTATCCAGCCTGGTCCTACAGGGGCCAGAAAAAGCCAGGGAAGTCCCCAAATAGGAGTTCCATCACAGGAGGAGAAAGGAAAAAAGGAAAGAGGGGAAGGGAATCAAATTGATTCCAAGCCAAAGGCAAGGCAGAACAACTCTGTCTTATAGGCCCTGCGGAAAGAAATCAGATCCTGCAGGGCCCTGGTCTCATGAGACAGAGCGTTCCAGCAGGCTGGAGCCAGTGCTGAAAAGGCCCTGCCCCTGGTTGAGGCTAATCTGACCTCCTTAGGGCCCGGGACCTCTAGGGTGTTGCTATTTATGGACCTTAAGATGGCCCTTGGGGTCCCTTCCAACTCTGTAGTTCTGTGATTTAATGAAATCTGGTCCACAGATGTTAGCCAAAGGATTGGGAAATTCACCTTGGCCATTCTGCACGAAGCTTCGAATAGAGAGCTGGGGACCTCAGCCTTCAGGTCACGACAGGCAGACAGCATTTCTTCTTCCTCCTCTGCTGTGACTTTTGACTGAGCTGGAAAAGAAAAGGCAAGAAGGGAGTGTTAGGATATAGTTCCATTCCACCTTAAAAGGAACTGTTGTGTGACACATGCCTGTTTACTTCCAGCACAGGCTGTTTACTTCCCACAGTCTGCTGGGAACTTCCATTTGTATATTGCTTTTGCTATACTGCTGAGTGCTTGGACACGAAGGGAAGCAGACATGTTGGCTGTGAAAAAACTTAATATGGGGCTGAAATGGCCGAAATATTGGGAAATTGTGGAACAGGAGGGGGACAAATGGAAATTGCAGAGTTATGAGAAACTAAAAGATAAAGTGCGGGACTGGCTTCATTATTATCAAATAATGGAGGTCTTTAAGTCAGACAGGAAAAATGGCTTCCAGGTGGAAAAATCAAAACTTGAGACAGAATTGTTAGAGTCCAAAACTAAGAATTTGTCAAAAATGTATAACTTGCTGCTGAAATGGAATACACAGGATGAAACAGTCAAATCAGCCATGATTAAGTGGGCACAAGACATTGGTCATAACATTATGTTTGAAGACTGGGAACAGTTGTGGACCACCGGCATAAAGTTCACGGCGTGTAACGCCTTAAAAGAAAATATTATGAAAATGATTTATAGGTGGTACATGACCCCAGTCAAACTTGCTAAGATTTACCACTTGTCTGACAATAAGTGTTGGAAATGTAAAGAGAATGAAGGTACATTCTTTCACCTCTGGTGGACGTGCCCAAAGATTAAGGCTTTCTGGGAGAAGATTTATAATGAAATAAAAAAGGTATTTAAATATACCTTTCTGAAGAAACCAGAGGTCTTTCTCTTGGGGATGGTCGGCCAGTTGGTGCTAAAGAAGGACAGGACATTCTTTATGTATGCTACAACAGCAGCAAGAATACTCATCGCGAAGTATTGGAAGACAGAAGAACTACCCACCGTGGAAGAATGGCAGATGAAAGTTATAGACTATATGAGACTGGCAGAGATGACCGGCAGAATCCGAGACCAGGGAAAAGAGACATCGGAAGAAGAATGGAAGAAATTTAAAGACTATCTTAAGAAACATTGTAAAATTGTGGAATGCTGAGACGTTTGTGGATTTGGAAAATATGAGGTTGAATGCTGTAACCATTATGTTATATGAAAAGAAAGGTTAAAATTTATTTACTAGAAAATAGGGAAGGATTTGTTGATCATAATTAATTAAGGATTGGAATGCAGTAAGGGGAGGTATGAGGAGGTCGGGAAAATCTTTTATGAAAAAAGGGTTTGAAATTATACATGTGGTGTTTTTTGTGTTTTGTGTGTGTTTATGCTTTTGTTTTGTTGTGATTTGTGTTTTTATAATCTGTGAAAAATTAATAAATATTTATATATATATAAAAAAAGGGAAGCAGACATGTTTTTCCTTTGTTCCTGAACTATGCTGAATATGGCAGAATTGACGAGCAGAATCCGTGACCAGGGAGAAGAGTCGGCTGAAGAAGATTGGAAAAAAATTAAGGACTATTTACAGAAATACTGTTAAACTAAGGAAAGTTAAATGGTGTTGGATTGAAATTGAGTGGTTTCTAGCTGTAATGATATAAAGGAACATAGATGGGGGGGAAAGGGTTTGAAAAATAAGGTAACGTTATAAGCTGTAATGCTTTAAATGAAGGATTTGCTGAACAAATAACCTTAATTGGGATACAAGGAGGAGAAGTATGAGGAGGTCTGAGAAATATGTTATTTAAAAGTATGATTTATGAACTTTATGTCTTTTTTAATGTTTCTGTTTGTTCTGTTTTAGTTTGTTTGTTTAAAAAATTGGAAAATCTAATAAATATTCTTAAAAAAAAAAAAAGAACTATGCTGAATAAACGCCTGGAAATAGTGCTTACACATGTCTCTGTCTGCCACTTCCATTGTGAGAAGTTATTCACTCTGCTGACTAGAGCATCCCAAGTCTCTAAAGGTATCTGAGGCTTGTGTCGCTGTTTGCATGTTGCGTGGCGAGTTCCCGCCTCCCCCCAGTGGAAATAAAAACACATGACACAAATATTTAGGTTAATGGGCAAAAAATGGCCACAACTTTATTGGTTGCAGGAATGAGCGGTATTGGTTTAGGCATTGGTCCTAACCGACTATCCGGCTTCAGCCCTATTGTTGACCTTTATGATTTTGAATGTACTTATTACATTTAATATACTTTCTAATACTTTCTTACAACTTACCGTACCGATTTGCCTTTATTTCTTGATATTTTACGTACACAAGGGTCATTCAAACACTGCCATAGATAATATGTCGCTGTTATTTTTTTCCGTAAGTATCTCTTAAATGTTTCCCATTTTTGAGAAAATTATTGTTTTGTGTTACCTCTTAACCTACTTGTTAATTGAGCCATTTCCACACAGTCTAATAATTTATTTTGCCATTCCATTAGCGTTGGTATCTTTTCCCCCTTCCAATTTGATGCTATTAATAGACAGGCGGCTGCTGTTGCATATAAAAAAGATTATATAATAATAATTTAATTTATATAATAATAATTTAATTTTTTTTACAATTTAAAGTACTCATTTTTACATCCTTAAGATATCAATGACTTCCCTTATTCTCTTTCCATGGTTCATTTTACATATCATCAATCCCTGCATATTTTACAGAAACTATACCATTCAGTATTCCATTATTGTATTCCATTATCAAAACCTATTTACACTGTTGAATTTATCTTAATGCTACCAACGTTTTCAGCTGTACACAGTTATTTCCCATATTTTCAATAAACGTTTTCCAATCTTCTCAAAACGTATGTTCTTCTTGTTCTTTTATTCTTCTTGTTCTTCTATATGTTAAGTCTGCAAGCCGTGCATATTCTGTCAACTTAAGTTGCCATTCTTCTTTGGTTGGGATCTTGCTTGTTTTCCATTTTGGGGCTAGCAAGACACGGCCGCAGTAGTGGAATACATAAATAACCTTTTTTGACATCTGGGAATCTCAGTCTGAATTACCCCCAACAGAAAGAACTCTGGTTTTTTGGGCAAAGTACTTTTAAACATCCCCCCCCCAAATTCATTATGGATCATTTCCCAATACTCTTTTACCCTTTTGCAAGTCCACCACATATGAAAGAATGTTTCCTCAACCTCTTTGCATTCTCCAGCACTTATCTGATTCAGTCTTATACATCTTAGCAAGCCTAGTAAAGCTAAAGCTAAAGGGACCCCTGACCATTAGGTCCAGTCGTGGCCGACTCTGGGGTTGCGGCTTATCTCACTTTACAGGCCAAGGAAGCTGGCGTACAGCTTCTGGGTCATGTGGCCGGCATGACTAAGCCACTTCTGGTGAACTAGAGCAGCGCACGGAAACGCTGTTTATCTTCCAACCAGAGCGGTACCTACTTATCTACTTGCACTTTGGCATGCTTCCGAACTGCTAGGTTGGCAGGAGCAGGGACCGAGCAACGGGAGCTCACCCCGTCGCAGGGATTTGAACCGCTGACCTTCTGATTGGCAAGTCCTAGGCTCTGTGGTTTAACCCACAGCGCCACCCGCGTCCCTACTTGGAGTTAAATACCACCCTTAAATCATTTTCAAGTACGGTAGTTCTCCTTCAAAGAATAATATGTTGTTGTTGTTGTTGTTGTTAACCCAGAAGCAGGTCCCCTCCTCTGGTTTCCAGCAACAGGTCTTAAGAAGCATTGCTGCCTCCAGCTGTGCAAAAAGAGCACAGCTGTCATGGCTGGTAGCCAGTGCTACTCATTTTGACTCACGAAAACCATCACTTTATAGTTCAAATCGGGGGGAAATCAAAACAGTAAATGGACAAAAGTACAAAGATTCACCGATGGAATATGCAGAAATGGCAAAACTTGCAGAAAGATTAAGAGATAAAGATATCAGACTTTAAAAAGGACTGGAATCCATTCATGTTGTACTTATAGCAAAATTGTAAAGAACTAGACTCACTCGCAGGGTTTGGTTAAAGCAAAATGAATGAAACTAAGCAAAATGAATGTAAAAAAGATGGAATAATGATATGAAAATCTACAAGTATAATATAGGGGATGAACGGTATTGTATAAAATTAAGAATTTCTAAGAGCACTTATGTAGAAGGCTATGAAATCAAGATATAGAAGTAGTAAATTTTTTGGAAAACAACAGGGGGGGGAGTTGAGGGGAGGAGGGGAAAGGGATTTTTTCACACTTTGTGTTTATTGTTGATGACTGTTGAATACAAATTTGTAAAATTTAATAAAAATACTATTTTTAAAAAAGTAGAAAGATTCACAAAATGTTTGGGGGTATGTGTCCCCCCAGAAAAAAAGCACTGCTAGTAGTCATTGATAGCTCTCTCTCCTCCATAAAACTAAATTGATCACTCAACCAGTCATCTAACCAACCAACCAATCAGAAAGGGGAGTGAAGGCTGGGGGTTCACACAGCCCCCATTCAAAACATCCTCACCTTGTATGTGCAAAAGGCAACTAATGCACTGGGCAGCCCACTGCCGGCATCTGACAGAACCATCACAGGTGTAGGGGGCAAGGAATGCAACCAGCGACCCAAACTGCTGGAAATTTTCTCCATCCTACAGAAAAAGAAAGATTTTTAAAAATCTGTTCATTTGAGCCTGCCTGATCTTTATGACCTACAACAGAGGCGGGGGTTTTTTTGGTGTGTGTGTGTTAGGATTCTTTCCCCGTGTTGCAGTCATGGGATTGTTTATATCACATGACGGTGTATGTTTTCATTCCACATTGTGGGAAGTGAAGGAGACAGGATGTTTTTATTACTGGGTTGTAGGACATTTCTCCCTTTGTTCTCCCTCTTTGCTGTCTGATGCTGAAGAGGAAGGAGCTGAGTCAAGATGCTCCGAGTGTGCACCGTATTTTTCGCTCTATAAGACGCACCCAACCATAAGACGCACTAGTTTTTAGGGGAGGAAAACAAGAAATAAGAAGCCTCCTGAGCGAAGAGGGAGCGCTCCTCTCTCTTCGCTCAGGAGGCTTTGTGGGGCTATCCCTGAAGCCAGGAGAGCAAGCGGGATCGCTGCGCACCGATCCCTCTTGCCCTCCTAGTTTCAGCGAAAGCAAGCCTCCTGGCTTTCCCCCGACCTCCCGCAAGAGCCGCGTGCTCTTTAAAGCGAGCACGGCTCTTGGGGGCTTTTCTGGGAGGTGGGGGAAGGGACAGAACCACACGCTCTGTCCCTTCCCTCACCTCCCGCAAAAGCCAGGGATAGCTGCGCAAAGCCTCTTCAGGGCAGCGGGATGAAGGCTCCCCACTGCCCTGTGGAGGCTTCACGCGGCTAAACCAAAAGCTAGAACAGTGAGAGGGAGCGCTGTGCAGCGCTTCCTCTTGCTGTTCTGGCTTCTGGGAGAGCCCACAAAGCCTGCATTCGCTCCATAAGACGCACACACATTTCTCCTTACTTTTTAGGAGGGGAAAAGTGCGTCTTATAGAGCGAAAAATACGGTATATGTAAATAAACGTAGTTTAGCCGAAAAGCTGCGCTACTGAGTCTGAATGCTGACTGCCTATACTCTGCTGATCCTGAAGTGTGTTGATGTATCTTGGTATCAGTCACTGTGATGTTTGGGCTGGAAAAAGCTTTTGAAGCTCCCGAACGTCCGACCAGGTGGGAGAGAACATTCCAGTCGAGCATGTGTCTCTGTCGGACACTTACTCATGTGTAGGACTTCCTGACAGGGGGTCCCCCCTCCACGCCACTTGTGAGATGGATGGTGACCAGGGCTGGGGAGAAATCTAATTCTGATTGACTTTCAACGAGAAGCTACCTGATTTGCCCCTCTCAAACCAATGCATGAACTTTCAAAAGTCACCCTTCTCTGAATTTTGCACTGAAAATTTCTGTCCAAATTATGTGTACAAGCATGGACACCTTAGGGGGAAGTGAGTGCAAACATGGACATATCAGTGAAAGTAACAGGGAAAATGTATTATATTTTTGGGGGGTGGAGGGTAGAAATCCTTGCAAAAATGTGAACATTCAGAGCCGTTCGCAATTCGTTTCTGCGAGTGTTTTAAGTCATTTTTAAGATTACATTTTAATGGTGTTGCTTACAGATAATAATAATAATAATTTTTATATATACCCTGCCCTCCCCAGCCAAGGCCGGGCTCAGGGCGGCTAACAGGCAATAATAAAAACAAGTTGAATGAATACAACTTAAAAACAAGATTAAAATACAACAATTAAAATATTGAAACATCAAAATATTAAAATGCAGCCTCATCACAGGAGGAGAAAGGAAAAAGAAAAAAGAAAGAGGGGGAGGGAATCAAATTGGCTCCAAGCCAAAGGCCAGGCGGAACAACTCTGTCTTACAAGCCCTGCGGAAAGAAATCAGATCCTGCAGGGCCCTGGTCTCACGAGACAGAGCGTTCCACCAGGTTGGGGCCAGTGTTGAAAAGGCCCTGGCTCTGGTTGAAGCTAATCTAACTTCCTTAGGGCCCGGGACCTCTAGGGTGTTGCTATTTATGGACTTTGAGGCTCTCCGCGGGGCATACCGGGAGAGGCGGCCCCGTAGGTACGAGGGTCCTAGGTCGTGAAGGGCTTTAAAGGTCAAAACCAGCACCTTAAATATGACCCTGTACTCCACCGGGAGCCAGTGCAGCTGGAAAAGCACTGGGTGAATATGCTCCCATGGCAGAGACCCCGTGAGGAGCCTCGCTGCAGCATTCTACACCCGCTGGAGTCTTTGGGATAGTGGGCAGAGATGTGCAGACTGAGCAGCTGGCAAGCAGGTGAAGAGAAGGAAACTCACGGGGAGCTGATAGTTCTCCTGGAAGGCAGCGAGGGTCTGGGAGCTTGCCTGCAGCGCCCTCTCCCTGCTACAGTCCGATACGGTGAACCAGGGGTCTATGAGCTGTTGGCGGAGCAGGAAGGCAAATGCAACTGATGTTAGAAAATCTATTTTTGTTAAATTCCTATGCTGCCCTTCTTCTGACAATCACAGGGCAGTTTGCAATATAAAAACACAGTGCCAATTTTGTCCACCACATTAGCTATGGCTATTCTCACACAGGGCCTGCCACCATGATGCTGTTGTTGGAATTCTACTCAATATTGATCCAGAGCAGATTCCAACATATAGTTAGCAGAGTAAAAACTTAAACACGTTGCAGGGTTCCCCCCAAAATAGATCAGAAGCAATTGTATTTCATCCAGCAGAGCTTTACTGCTACTGGGACACGGGTGGTGCTGTGGGTTAAACCACAGAGCCTGGGACTTGCTGATCACAAGGTCGGCGGTTCGAATCCCCGTGACGGGGTGAGCTCCCGTTGCTCAGTCCCTGCTCCTGCCAACCTAGCAGCTCGAAAGCACACCAGTGCAAGTAGATAAATAGGTACCGTTCTGGCGGGAAGGTAAACGGCGTTTCCGTGCGCTGCTCTGGTTCACCAGAAGCGGCTTAGTCATGCTGGCCACATGACCCAGAAGCTGTACGCCGGCTCCCTCGGCCAATAAAGTGAGATGAGCGCCGCAACCCCAGAGTCGGCCACGACTGGACCTAATGGTCAGGGGTCCCTTTACCTTTACCAGCAGAGCTTTACTGCTACTGAAGGCAAATGAGCATGATGGTCACAAATCCAGTACATTCAGGATTGGCGCTGTCCATAAGAAATCCAGTTGCAGCAGACTTAATTTAAACTTACAATAACGTATAATACAGGCATACCTCGTGTTGTGTCCACTTCATGTTGCATCTTTTTGCGTTACATCCCGCGGCAAACTGGAAGTACCAGAATGGGTTATTTCCAGGTTTTGCCACTCGCGCATGCGCAGAAGTGCTAAATCGCGCTTCCCACATGCACAGGAGCACCAAATCGCACCACACGCCTGCGCAGATGCAGTGGTTTAAGTTGTGGGCATTTCACATGACGGACGGGCCTCCGGAACGGATCGTGTCCGTAACACAAGGTACCACTGTAAGTCTAAAACCTTAACGCTAAACATAGTATGCAGCAGACTTAACTTAAACTTACAATAACTTATAATAAGTCTATAAACTTTAACACCATATACAGAACACCACACCAGAAGGAAAAGAGATAGAAAGAGAAAGTGAAACCCAGGCTCCTTCTGGCCTCACTATTATAGTCAGCATGACCTTGACAGAAAGAGATAAGAGAACCAGTTTAAACCAACTGTACTCAGCTTCTCTGAAGAAATAACCCAAACATCATGAAGTTTCTTTCACACAGAGAAGCTTCCAGAAGCTTCCAGAACCCTCTTGAATTAAGCAGAATAGGAAAGATCTCTACACATCAGATCAAGACTTTCTGCACTAAGAAATGCAAACTGACAGGTGTATGCGTTGGTAACCCTGCAGCAAGACTACTGCAATGTTCTCTATGTGAGTCTCCCCTGGAAGACAGTCTGGAAGCTAAAATAAAAAAGGCAATTCATTCCTGAGTGATTTAGCAGAGCAGGGGCACCTCTGAAGGCAGTGATCCCGATCGTGGGGGAGGCCTTTGAAGCACCTCCAGCTGCCTGAAAAGGTCTCTAAATTGGTTGCCTAATCCAAACTATTGAACGCCAATAAAGAGAGTTTCTCCTGTTTATAATGAGATGAAAAAAATGTTGAAATATATATTTATAAAGAAACCAGAAGCATTCTTATTGGGCATTGTAGGAAGTGATATAAATAGAAAGGAATGTAAGCTGTTCTTATATGCAACAACGGCAGCAAGAATGTTATTGGCCCAAAAATGGAAGCAAGAAGAATTACCGACGAAAGATGAATGGAGGATGTAATTAATGGACTATGCAGAACTGGACAAACTAACAGGAAGGATTCGAAATCGGCAGGACCAGGAATTCACAGAAGACTGGAGTTAATTTACAGATTATTTGAAAAGTATTTGTGACGACCAGACTACGTTTGTAGGCTTGCAAGAAGTTTTGTGAGGAATATTATTGGAATTATTGCAAAAATGGATAAGGGGGAGGAGGATTAGCTATGACAATTAAAGGTAATAAGAATTTAAGAAATGCATAAGAAGTGGTTAAAACGGCGGATCATCAGAGGTGCTGAGGGAAGTCCAAAAAAAGATTGTATAAATGATGAAGTTTTGTGGTATGTATCATAATTTATAGGTTAAAATTAATAAAAATTATTATAAAAAAAGAGAGAGAGTTTCTCCTGCTGCTCACCTGGAACATCTCAACTATCAGCTCAGGTGTTGGGTGGTCCTCTACGATGCTCGTCACGAGTTTCCTGAGGGCGTCCATAGAGCAAGAGTACAGGGACTGGAAGCATGATGATGATAATAATAATAATAATAATAATAATAATAATAATAATTTATTATTTATACCCCGCCCATCTGGCTGAGTTTCCCCAGCCACTCTGGGTGGCTTCCAATCAAGTGTTAAAAACAATACAGCATTAAATATTAAAAACTTCCCTGAACAGGGCTGCCTTCAGATGTCTTTTAAAAAGAAGATAGCTGCTTATTTCCTTCACATCTGAAGGGAGGACGTTCCACAGGGCGGGCGCCACTACTGAGAAGGCCCTCTGTCTGGTTCCCTGTAACCTTACTTCTCACAATGAGGGAACTGCCAGAAGGCCCTCGGTGCTGGACCTCAGTGTCCGGGTAGAACGATGGGGGTGAAGACGCTCCTTCAGGTATACTGGACCGAGGCCGTTTAGGGCTTTCAAGGTCAGCACCAACACTTTGAATTGTGCTCGGAAACCTACTGGGAGCCAATGTAGGTCTTTCAAGACCAGTGTTAATGTGATCCCGGTGGCCGCTCCCAGTCACCTGTCTAGCTGCCACATTCTGGATTAGTTACAGTTTCTGAGTCACCTTAAAGGGTAGCCCCACATAGAGCGCATTGCAGTAGTCCAAGCGAGAGATAACCAGAGCATGCACCACTCTGGTGAGACAGTCTGCGGGCAGGGAGGGTCTCATCCTGCGTACCAGATGGAGCTGGTAGACAGCTGCCCTGGACACAGAATTAACCTGCGCCTCCATGGACAGCTGTGAGCCCAAAAGGACTCCCAGGCTGCGCACCTGGTCCTTCAGGGGCACAGTTACCCCATTCAGGACCAGGGAGTCCCTCACACCCGCCTGCCCCCTGTCCCCCAAAAACAGTACTTTAGTCTTGTCAGGATTCAACCTCAATCTGTTAGCCGCCATCCATCCCTACAATGCAAGTAGGGAGCTTGGAGGGCCAAGCTAGATGGGACGTCTGGAGATCCATGCTGGATTGGCATCAGTTTTAAAAAAAATGCTCTAATAAGCAGCTGCAGAGGTCCAGTCGGGACATAGGACGCAGCCTTGCACTGACTCAGACACTGGGTCCATTTATCTCAGTATTGTTCAACTGATAGCAGCTCCCCAAGGTGTCAGGCAGGAGCCATTCTTTCCCCCGAAATATTTTATTGTTTTTACTTATTTCTGCAAGAAGCAACCATCAGTCTTCAACAATCCCACCCACCCCAGCAGAAGCGCCAAATGGCTATATAATTTCATTTAACGTTTAAGTCATTTCAGTTTTAGCATTCCATAAGTCCTTGGAGGCCTATAACCAGTGTTTTTTTGAGGTCTTTAAAGGGAAAAGTAGTGTCGGTACTCACCATGAAGTTGGTACAGTAAGTGGCACACTTTTATTTTTAATTTAAAAAAACTATCAAAGATAAAACGATTGCACATAGTCAAAGAATCATCTCCGAATACTCCATAGTGCTTTATCAAAGTGTATATGCTAATATCATCACAAACTTAACACAAAAATAAGACATAACAACCTCCATTGATTGAACTGTTGTCCACAGCTCAAAAGATATATTGTTTCCGCAGCAGTGCTGGTCTGCAAGGTTTATACAAAAGCAGAAGCGGGGGGGATAATAATATTTAAAATATGTGCTTCATGTGCTCCAAATTGTGCTGTGGACCAGGAAAAGATCACTGCCTATAACCATGTTCTAGCAATGTCACATACATAACTATGCCAGGTTGATTGAAAAGCAGTGATTTTCTTGTCTGTTCGGCTGTTGTGGACAGGGCTTGTCAGTTGCCCATTAACATCATGTCCCAGAGTTGTGTGATCTCAAGCAGGGGTAGGTCTACACTGGTCAGTTCTAACGTTAAAAATGTGTTATAAAAATGTGACACCAGACGGTGCTGTAGGGCAGCGATCCGCCGTCAATGGGAAATTGCATTGACAGCTATTATTATAGTTACAGATAGGTAGCCGTGTTGGTCTGCCATAGTCAAAACAAATTTTTTTTTTCCTTCCAGTAGCACCTTAAAGACCAACTAAGTTAGTTCTTGGTATACCAAGAACTAACTTAGTTGGTCTTTAAGGAGCTATTATTATGTGTGTGTTTTTACAGCGTTTTTACAATCAGTGTAGATCCAGCCTAGGTCTGCATTCCTACTTGGAGGTGCTAGAGATTGAAACTGGAAAGAGTCTGGCTGCTGGATCAGGCCGAAGAGAGCTGATTTAGTCCAGCATTCTGTTCTCATAGTGGCCAGCTAGATGCCTTTTGGAAGTCTGCAAGCAGGACACGAGCAGAAGAGGATTTTTCTGTTGGGATACTGCCAGGGAGACAAAGGCCGTCATGCCTCCACGTCGTCTCCTGGTCTCCCGTAGAACAGTATCAGTCAATTAGCAACATGAGCCTCAGAAATAGCTGTCCACATTCCAGGAATCGTGCACGCCCTTTTCGCAGAGTTTCCACAACGGAAGATTCACCCAGGAGAGCAGCATATTTACAGCTTTATTCAGCGGTGGTCAGAACAAAGGAAAAACATGACTGCCTGACTTAGTGTCGAGGCAACAGAGAGAAAACAAAAGCTATATACAAAACAAACTTCCTGTGAGCCGGAAGTACGTAGGCTTGTGACACACAACTGCCTGATCCCTTTTTAAGGTGGAACGGAAATATCCTAACATTTTCCGCATCCTGTGGAATGCATTTTCCCACATTCATTATATGCAGTATGCGAATTTTTGTGTGAATTCTCGGTTGAATAACTGCACCATGAAATTTGGAGAGGTGAGGATGACTCTCTCTCTCTCTCTCTCTCTCTCTCTCTCTCTCTCTCTCGGAAGCTTGTATTAAAATGTGACCTAAATTGAACTCCCACCCAGTGCTGAATTTACATTTAAGCTAAACAAGCTATAGCTCAGGGCCCCACTCTCTTGGGGGCCCCCCAAAAAATTAAAGGAAAAAACCACTGGATGTACATTTCCAAAATATAAGATAAAAAAACCCAAATAAAATAAAACCTACCTACAGCAACAGTGTTTTGTGTTGTGTAGGCTCCTATGATGTAAGTCATGGGCCCCACCTGCTAGCCTGCTCCCTAAAATATCACTGGTTTGCTCCTTTCTATATATAGGGTGCCTACATTCTGCATGGACTGGTCGCAAGGCAACATGTGCAAATGGCTTTAGATACCTATTAGGTCCATAAATGACCATAGAGCATATATTCAACACAGAAAACAGCGACAATTTGTTGTTGACAGCTGGACAAATAAAGGGCCCCGTTACCTTCAGTAGCTTAGGGCCTCATCAAACCTAAATCTGGCCCTGATCCTGCTCTTTGGTGTGATCCGGGCAGTGGCCAATCAGATGCACCCAGGAAACTCCCATGTGGATGAGAAAAGAGGATCTGGAAATAAACTTTTGCCACCTACCTCGATCTTTAGAGCATCCCCTGCCGTCTCTTTCAGCTGCTCCAGGGAAGGAAGAGGAAACAAACTTTTGATGCTCTGATCGAGGAGATTGCGAATTTCCTCCATGGCCAAACATGGCTTCAGTTTGCTGGCAGGAGGAAGGTGGACTGATAGGTCACACAGGAGAGACTTGTGGACATCTGAAGAATAGTAGGCTGGACCTCAGTTTGGTTGTGGAACATTTGCTCCCACAAGAGGGAGCGATGGCTGTTGCCAAAGTCTCTTAAACAACCCAGACAGAATCCAAAGAGGAATAGCTCAACTGATAGAACGTGAGACTCTTTAATCTCATGGGTCATGGGTTCGAATCCCACACTGAGCAAAAGATTCCTGCATTGCAAGGGGTTGGACTAGAGGACCCTTGTGGTCCCTTTATGATTCTGTGAAAAGAAATTATGTGGAAAACTGCTAAGAAACACACCTACCTCAGGAATGCCAGGGCAGTGATGGCTTGGGGACGAAGTGCAGTATTCAGAGAGTCGAGCGGTTCCTCCTTGATAAAATCCTGTGAACACAAGACGGGCAAAGGGCAAAAGGAATTGAGGGTGGGGGGGAAACCCTTGAGGGGCAGAGAGATTTCCTCCACTGACATGCCATGGTCTCTATGGTTTCCAAAGGATACCAAGAAGGGATCAAGCACTCTTTGCTAAGCCAGTGATTACCGTATTTTTCGCTCCATAAGATGCACTTGACCATAAGACGCACCTAGTTTTTAGAGGAGGAAAACAAGAAAAAAACATATTCTGAATGAAACAGTGGATGTATGATTTTTGTGGTTCATGCTGTGGCCACAGCCTCCTTTATTGCTAGATTCCCTTATCTCCCTCCCCTTTCTTCTCCTTTTCTTCTAATTTCTCTCCTCACTGATTTTGTCTTCCTGTCTCCTCTCCTTGCAAGTTCGCTGTCTTTACCTCCTCCCTCCCAGGCAGCCTCCTTTATCGTTAGCGTCCCTTATCTCCCTCCCCGATCGCTTGCCGATCAGCTGCTTGGCGGCTTTGTTTCAACACCCCCTTTCCTCTTCTAAGAAAAAATGCACGATCTGCTTTTTACCCCTGGGCAATTTGGCTCCAGGGACCACACATTCGCTCCATAAAACACATAGACATTTCCCCTTACTTTTTAGGAGGAAAAAAGTGCGTCTTACGGAGCGAAAAATACGGTAACTTACCTGAAAGGCTAAGGGGCAATCAATCCATGAGTGAAGGATACAGAGGCGACATTTTAGGAGCACCAAGGTGCCGCCGCTGCATTTAGCCACAAAAGTACATTTGCACTACAGGGCTGACCTCTGGGAAAATAACGCCGTTCTGAAAATATGGAGCAGGAGCTGGCTGTGCACAGTGCCTATTGGCTGGGAGCCCATGATGTCATCAGGAAACCTACCCCCTTACAATCCTAGGAGAGGTTCTGCACCTTTGTTAAAAAGTTTCACGCAAAGGCCTCTCTGAGTGATCGGGGCTGCCATAGCCTCAGGCAGAATGTCAGGTTCCTCACCAACAAGATGTCCAGGAGCTCCTTTTTGCAAGTTAAGGTGAAGTTCTGGAAGTCCTGGGTCTCACAGATAGCCTGGCAGATATCTGTGGTGCTCTCAACAAAGGCCAGCTTGAGATTGGAGTCCTGCGTTGCCAAAAGAAAACATGCAACCCCCCCCCTCAAACTATTATATTAGGAAACATTGCTCCGCAGAAACAGATATAGTATGCAAAAATGTTTATATATGGAGGAATTCTCAATAAAATTTGGGTGAATTTGCACAAAGGGGAGAGAGCTGTAGTGCTGCTTTTAAGTTTTCCATTGGGGTCAGCTGGTTGGCCACAGTCAGAACGGGGTGTTGAGCTAGGTGGCACGGGCGGCGCTGTGGTCTAAACCACTGAGCCTCTTGGGCTTGCCGATCAGAAGGTCAGCGGTTCGAATCCCCGCAACGGGGTGAGCTCCCATAGCTCTGTCCCAGTTCCTGCCAACCTAGCAGTTCGAAGCACGCCAGTGCAAGTAGATAAATAGGTACTGCTGCGGAGGGGAAGGTAAACGGCGTTTCCGTGCGCTCTGGTTTCCGTCACGGTGTCCTGTTGCACCAGAAGTGGTTTAGTCCTGCTGGCCACATGACCCGGGAAGCTGTCTGTGGACAAACACCAGCTCCCTCGGCCTGAAAGCGAGATGAGCACCGCAACCCCATAGTTGCCTTTGACTGAACTTAACTGTCCAGGGGCCCTTTACCTGTTCAAGACTCCAAGTCAGATAATTTCTTGCTCACCTTATTTTCAATGCTGACGCCCAAAACCTGGACAAATGAAATGGACAAATTACCTGGACAAATTGCCAAATAACAAACACAGCACAACAGTCAGCCCATTATCATCATCTTCTATTATTACTGTTACTATTAATATTATTAAAATTTGCATACCGTCCTTCACCTGAACTTTACAGGGCAGTACACAACATAAAAGTACAAAATGAGAAACCAAAATACACAACGGAAACAATAATATACACAAATAAACCAATAAACCCCTTCTCACAAGCACATTTAAAAGGACATAGGTTTTTGGGTGAGCTTTCCATCCTGCCCTCCACAAAGACCTACAACGAAGGTTTCGAAGGACCTCTTAGTGCTGGCAGGGATAATGGGTCCTTGACTAAGGCCCATTGAACTTTGCCACCCTCTGGAACCAGCTCTGTGGCAAAGACCACTCTCTCCTTTAAAGCACTTGCCTGGCAGCTCTTCCGGTAATAGCAGAGGACGTTCTTCATTATGTCGGCCTCCACCCTGGGCAGGAGGAGCTCCTTGGGGGCTTGGAGAGCCACCTTGCCATAGGTGAGCATCAGCGTTTGGTGGACGTGACCCCGTCTGCCCTGCTGGTAGTCCTGAGCAACAGAAAAAGTTACTGGGCATGGGTGCTTCTTGTTCCATTTTGGCAGCCTCCGCATGAGCTGTTTAACTTTAAACCTGAAATCACCAGTCTTGTTTTCACTTTTTGCAGAGAATCTAGACCACATCGTCGCCAGATTCTTGCTACCCAGTGTTTTCAGCCCTGTCCTCCTTTATTTTTTGCCAACCTGATTTGTGGCTATTGTTTTTCCAGCTAACAAAGAACTGAAGCACCAGCTTGCTCAATGAAAACTGGCAAATGCTTTTTATGGTTTTTCAGTGCTAGGTAAAGGTAAAGGGACCCCTGACCATTATGTCCAGTCGTGGCCGACTCTGGGGTTGCAGCGCTCATCTCGCTTTATTGGCTGAGGGAGCCGGCGTACAGCTTCTGGGTCATGTGGCCAGCATGACTAAGCTGCTTCTAGCGAACCAGAGCAGCACACAGAAACACCATTTACCTTCCCACCGGAGCGGTACCTATTTATCTACTTGCACTTTGACGTGCTTTTGAACTGCTAGGTTGGCAGGAGCAGGGACCGAGGAACGGGAGCTCACCTCATCATGGGGATTCGAACCGCCAACCTTCTGATTAGCAAGTCCTAGCTCTGCGGTTTAACCCACAGCGCCACCTGCGTCCCTTTCCAGTGCTATCGTACTTTTAATTAGTAGCTTGCTCCTTGCAGATCCTATTGCTTCCTGTTCGGCACAGCAGCAGCAATACTGACAAAGAGCCACTTTATCCTTTAATTACCCTTTAATTGCTTATTGCCTGTTTGTTCTCCCTCTCTCTCTCTCTCTCTCTCTCTCTCTCACCCACACCCACACACCCACACACCCACACAGAATAACTGATCTCCTCTTTTTTTAAAACAACAACAACACCATGAATTTATTTTAAGTATTATTTCCAGAAGCTCACTCATCTGAATTTGGGAGCTCTCTCTCTCTCTCTCTCTCTCTCTCTCTCTCTCTCTCTCTCTCTCTCTCTCTCTCTCTCACACACACACACACACACACACACACACACACACAACAACTGATCTCCTCTTTTCTTAAAAAAACCCCACAAATTTATTTTAAGGATTATTTCCACAAGCTCACTCATCTGAATTTGGGAGGGGTAAAGGACCTCATGAATCTCTGCAAAACCTGCAACGTCCTTCACTAAAATGAGCTTGTAAACAGCAACTTTATACCCCCTCCCTCAGCAAGTCCCTCAGCAAGTCCCAAATGACACCCCAAAGGAGATTTTTTAAAGAGCAAGTGTGAGGAGGAAACAGAGAGGGTGTCATGCCCCCGTAAGTCCATGCAGGATGCTCCACGGGCAGCAAACCAGGTCTGGGCTAGCGGGAGCTCATGTCTCTCCTGGCGCTGTGCAGAGATAAAGCAGAAATGCTGACAGGGAGGCCATGGGCTTGAGGAGGAATTAAAAAGCAGAAAGCTGAAAGAAGCAGCGGGGGAGAAAGGAGTTCTTGAGAGGCATTCCACTCTGCTTGCAGAGTAAGCAGTTTAAGGGAACAGAGATAAAAAGGTGGTGCCTTCTAAGGCAGACCGGAAAGAAATGTCAGATGAGAAAAGGGATTTGCAGAGCACGGAAAGCCCTCAAACCTGGAATAATAGTAAAGGAACAAGAAATAGAGAGATTGGATTCAGAATCATAGAATTAAGGGACCACCAAGGGTCGTCTAGTTTAGGCATAGGCAAATTCAGCCTTCCAGATGTTTTGGGACTACAACTATGTGGAGCTGCCCTTGAGACTGACCCAGAAACTCCAGCGGGTGCAGAATGCCGCGGCAAGGCTCCTTAGGGGGTCCTTGCCGCGGGATCACATTCGCAACGGTGCTATATCAGCTGCACTGGCTCCCGGTGGAGTACAGGGTCAGGTTTAAGGTGCTGGTTTTAACCTTTAAAGCCCTATACGGCCTAGGACCCTCGTACCTACGGGACTGCCTCTCCTGGTATGTCCCACAGAGAACCTTACGGTCTTCAGACAAAAACATCTTGGAGGTCCCAGGCCACAGGGAGGTTAGGCTGGCCTCAACCAGAGCCAGGGCTTTTTCGGCTGTGGCCCCGATCCGGTGGAACGCGCTGTCCCAAGAGACTAGGGCCCTAGGGGACTTGACATCTTTCCGCAGGGCTTGCAAGATGGAGCTGTTCCACCAGGCCTTTGGCCAAGGCACAGTCTGACCCCCTCCTTTGGCAATCCTCATAGAACTCTAGCCCCATGGTTGCCATTAATTTGATTTTGAATTGATTTTAGAATGAATTGATTTTAGAATGCATTTTCAATTGATTGTGATTTTATGTAAACTGTGTTACTTTTATTGTTGTCAGCCGCTCTGAGGCCGGCTTCAGCTGGGGAGGGCGGGATATAAATAAAATTTTATTATTACAGAGGTACCTCGGGTTACATACGCTTCAGGTTACAGACTCAGAAATAGTACCTCGAGTTAAGAACTTTGCTTCAGGATAAGAACAGAAATCGTGCTCTGGTGGCGCAGCGGCAGCAGGAGGCTCCATTAGCTAAAGTGGTGCTTCAGGTTAAGAACAGTTTCAGGTTAAGAATGGACCTCTGGAACGAATTAAGTACTTAACCCGAGGTACCACTATTATCCCTAGCTAACAGGACCAGTGGTCAGGGATGATGGGAGTTGTAGTCCCAAAACATCTGGAGGGCCAAGTTTGCCTGATCTAGTCCAACCCCCTTTAATGCAGGAATCTCAGCGAAAGCATCCCTGACAGATGTCCATCCAACCTCTGCTTAAACACCTCCTAGGAAGGAGAGTCCACCAGCTCCCAAGGGAGACCGTTCCCCTACTGAACCGCAATTACTATCAGAAAGTTCTTCCTGGTGTTTAACCGGAATCTCCTTTCTTGTAAGGCAGTTCTTAAACCCACAACGTTTAACCCAGAAGAGGAGTCTCTCTTCCATTACCTTGTAGCGGCTGATGATAGAGGACATCTTAATTTTCAGACCCATCCCAGCTCCAAATTCCTGCAACGTGGCTAAGGTCAGATCTAAATGTCCCACGGCTGAGAAAGAAAGGATCTGGATGATCTTCTGTAAAGTGGAATAGAAATAGAAAAGAATCAGCTGGCCAGCCTTGTCAGGTCTCAGTGCTTTCTGTTTTTATGTTTAGTTAT
Source organism: Podarcis raffonei (assembly GCF_027172205.1). Taxonomy (NCBI): domain Eukaryota; kingdom Metazoa; phylum Chordata; class Lepidosauria; order Squamata; family Lacertidae; genus Podarcis; species Podarcis raffonei. Next base: position 5,002,391 of record NC_070602.1, read on the forward strand.
GTTTGGGACGCGGGTGGTGCTGTGGGTTAAACCACAGAGCCTAGGACTGCCAATCAGAAGGTCAGCGGTTCGAATCCCCGCAGTGGGGTGAGCTCCCGTTGCTTGGTCCCTGCTCCTGCCAACCTAGCAGTTTGAGAGCACGTCAAAGTGCAAGTAGATAAGTAGGTACTGCTCTGGCGGGAAGGTAAACAGCATTTCCGTGCGCTGCTCTGGTTCGCCAGAAGCGGCTTAGTCATGCTGGGCACATGACCCGGAAGCTGTACGCTGGCTCCCTTGGCCAGTAAAGCGAGATGAGCGCTGCAACCCCAGAGTCAGTCATGACTGGACCTAATGGTCAGGGGTCCCTTTACCTTTACCTTTATGTTTTAAGTGATTTTTATACACTGTAATTTTTATTTTATTTTTTGCAATTGTTATGTATCCTGCTGAGGAGCTTGGGTGAGGAAGAGAATACAGAAATATCTGAAATTTTTTTAAAAAAGAAATACATACTAATCCCAGAGACAAAAATGGATGCCATGAGTTTGAGGTCAAACATTTTGATGATGTCTTTATGGCTTTTCCAGATCACTTCCTGGTTTGACGCTGTGCGTCTGTGCATGATCGCGCACATGTCGTTTGCGCCAAAAATGGGAGCTGCCTGGGTCATGAAATTCAACTCAGTGTTAACATGTTGCAGGATTCCCAAAAAATAGACCAGAGGCAATTGTATTTCATCCAGCAGAGCTTTACTGCTACTGAAGGCATATGAGCATAATGGTCACAGATCCAATACATTCAGGGTTGGCACTGTCCATAAGAAATCCAGTTGCAGCAGACTTCATTTAAACTTACAATAACTTATAGTAAGTCTATAAACCTTAACACTATATACAGAACACCACACCAGAAAGAAAGAGAGACAGAAAGTGAAACCCAGGCTCCTTCTAGCCTTACTTTCATGGCCTTGAAAGAAGAGATAAGAGAACCAGTTTAAGCCAGCTGTACTCAGCTTCTCGTAAGAAATAACCCAAACATCACGAACCTTCTGCTTGTTTCTTTCACACAGAAAAGCTTCCAGAACCCTCTTGA